>NC_064848.1:117266725-117571444 GCF_024139225.1 Suncus etruscus | reverse complement strand
ATCAAAAATAACGGGGACAATCTCTGTTGGCGGGGATGTGGTATGAAGGGAACTCTCATCCACTGCTGGTGGGAATGCCCCCTAGTCCAACACCTATGGAGAACAGTCTGGAGAGTGCTCAAAGAACTCAGAATTGAGTTGCCATTTGACCCAGCAATTGCTCTCCTAGGTATATACCCCCAACTTGGAAGGACATTCATTCCAAAATATGTGCACCCCACTATTTATAGCAGCACTCAGTATAATAGCCAAGTCTTGGAACCAACCTCGATGTCCAACAAAAGATGAATGGATCATTAAGATGTGGTACATATATACAATGGAGTACTACATGGCAGTCAGAAATGATACAATCACAGACTTTGCAGCAACATGGATGGATCTAGAACATGTTATGTTAAACGAAGTAAGTCAGAAGACCAAAGATAAACACAGAATGATAGCACTATTCTGAAGCACCCAGATCATACATCTTATACACATCTAAACACTCAACATCAACAATCAAATAAGAGGATTTAAAAGGTAGAAACTCTAAACACTGTAATAGCCAACATACACTCGACTGCAGCCCCCAAAATACATGAAAAAAAGGAACAACGCAAACCCTTGACTGCATTATACCACAAAGATAGCAGCAACACCAGAAACAACAGCATAGAGAGAACAGGTATGTAATCAGCCTTCTACGACAAAGGCCCACAATAATCCCTTGGAGATTGCAATCAGGATTACAGGTAAAGAATGCCATGGGAAATCGCTGACTCCAATGGAATCACCCCCATAACATCATGTTTTAATGCCTTATATTACTATATTTAAAATAACCTCTCAGCTTTTCTGCCCACAGGCATCCTTCGATACAAAGGGTGGACAAACCAAGAGGGCAGCTCGGGATGCCACATGAGATACCATACCTAGCTGGTACTACGAGATGTTCCTGAGAAAACCCTTTAACACACACTTTATTTCAAGGTTATACCTTCTTTTAGGAATCGAAGCACGTGGCCAATCAGATCACCGAAGCAGTAACCGTGACATTCAGACTTAAACTACAGACTATACTCACCAAACACGCTCAAGCAAACTAACACTCCCTTGCTATTCTCTCCTCTCTTCTCACTACTTTTTTTTTTATCATTTCTTCTCTACTCCTCTCTCTACTTTCTTTCTTTCCTCTTTTCCCTTCCTTTCTAATGTATTTTCTCTTCTCTCCCTTCCTACTCCTACCATATACCTCCCCCTTTCCCCCCTTTGGAAATCCAACTACCCCTTCATCCCTCATTCCCATCCATATTTCCCACTGTATTAACACTCTTCACCCTCAGTCCTAAATCTCTTAGGCATCAAGATTGACCTCCTACCTCAATGAACCAGTACCCAGTACCCAAACGAAGAGACACCCAGTCAAACCCACACTTCGTTTCCTGCAAGAAAAAGCAGCTAACTCTACTGTGGACCCATGCTGCGCGGTGCCCCCTACCATCTTCCCCTAAGGTGGACTGCTACTTGAAACCGGACTTAGGCCCAAAAGTAGCCCCAATGCAGGAACTCTTACCAAGACCTCCCTGCCACAAATCTTTCACCAATCTGAAGAAGGTCAGGGGGTGTGATGGAAAGGTGCCTGGGAACCCACACACTACAAGAAAAACCCAAAAGACAAGGGGAAAACCTGTACTCCCAACATAAACATAAGACTTGTATTACACCTCCTCTTTACCTGCCTTTCCCCAAAAGTAAGGTAGTCTTTTGCACCTCTTTGGTCCTTTAAATACTCCATTAATTTTCTGGTCCACATATACATATGTGAGCACATACATTTTTAATCCTATCTTTATTTTTTTTTCGTTTTGTTTCGTTTTGTTTTGTTTTAATCTTTTTTGGGTATGTGACCTGTTTTTGTTTTTCTCTCTGTCCACCCCCAAATGCACCAACAATATAACGTAGCACCATTTCTCCCTGCAAAGGCACACTAAAAAAAAGGGGAAATCTCTCACATAAAAAAGAGCTTTTATCTACTAGAGATAGAAACTCATAGTTGTTTACAATATAGGGATAACTCCTACCTTGAAAATATGTCATGTGGAATCAACTTAGACTTCAGGAGAGTAGATCCCATCCATCGAACCTTGAACCCTGGATCCCAGTCACAGAAATGGCACAGTCTTTCACAACAGCTGCAAGTAACAAACCCCATCCAAGACAACCTTATTACTGCGGGAACACCAACGAGTGCCAGCTCTAATATGATATCCTGACAACGAGGAAAAGGGGAACAACTTGACTTAAGAGCAGGTTATCCTGGCCCTCTAGCCACTGATAAGACAAAATCAGAAGACTTGTCACCCACTGGTAGGTCCAAAAACCAAGAACGCGATTTGCAGAGGACTGGATGCTAGAACCATGACCAGACTGTATATATCTTGGGACCAATAAAAAAGCCCTAACCTAGGGTTTGAGCTATGACCTGCACAACAACCATGATCCCAGTTCCAAAGGTCTGGCAGAGACCATTGTAACGGAATGGGGCTTCTGGAAACACAAGGAAAGGCATTATCCTAGGTGCCATCCCAGATTTAGTGCCAAGACCAAGACCAACAACCACAGAAGATGGACTAAAATAATATTGATGGAACAGAACTTCTACAACCACTAAGACTGACTTCATCATAAGTCCCACCCCTGTAACTGTGCCGATACTGAGATTGCTAGATACAGAGGACTCACTATATCACCCAGGAAGGACCAGAAGCCTCCCAAACATCACAAATGGACCACTGGGAGAATAAAGGATCATGAACAGAGTCTATAGTGGATCCCATGACAATATACTCCAAGGGCGGAGAAACCCCATACATCTTAGGCCATGTGAATCCCTCTTTGAATGACCCCAATATTTACTGTGCCTGGGCAGGGAGAAAAAATCTTGTTTATTTTTCATATATTACTTTTTATCTTCATGTACTACTATTATCATTTTATTTACCTATTTATTTTTGGTCGATCTCTTTGTTTTAGTGTGGTTATTGAAGTTATTGCCCCATTTATCTTTTTTTTTTTTCTTTCTTTCAGATTTTTGGGAGGCACCAGGCAGTGCTCGGGGATTTTTCCTGGCTCTGGGCTCAGAGATTGCTTCGGGCGGGCATGAGGGACCATGTGGGGCACCAAGATTCGGGCCGATGACCTCCTGCATGAAAGGCAGACGCCTTGCCTCTATATTATCTCTCTGGCCCCTTCTTTTCCCTCTCCATGTGCTATGCCAGGGTGCCTATCTCAAGATCGCGGCGTTTTTTTTGTTTTGTTTTGTTTTGTTTTGTTTTGTTGTTTTTTTTTTTTTGGTTGTGTATTTGTTGGTTTTGTTCTGTTCTGGTGGGGCTTAGCGTTCGCGTTGGAACTCTTAATAGATATTTGACACTGCATTTTGTAGGGGTCGAGTGTTTCACCTTCTTTTTCTCCTTCGCCTCTCAAATTGATGACGAGAGCCTCTAGAAGAATTTTGCTTATTTCTGGCGTATTAGACTTTTACCCCAGTTTATCACTTTTCTCCTCTTCAAACAAAACCACATAACTTGAACTACCTTCTCCTGCCTCCTAACTAGAGGGGGAAAAAAAGGAGACATCAGGACCAAACAGGTGTAAGACTACGAAGTAATAGGATAGGTACAGAGGGGACCACATATTCTAGCAGCCCTAGGGGTGAGGGAAGAGGATATGGGTGGTAGGACAAAAAGGGAGGAGGAGGGAAGACAAACCGGTGATGGGAATTCCCTTTGATCTTATGTAAATATGTAACTAAGATATTATTGTCAACAATATGTAAGCCACTATGATCAAAATAAAAATTATGTTAAAAAAATGTTGTAACTCAAAAAAAAGAAATTTCTCCTAAAGTAATTTAGATGCTGCCTATAAATAATGAATCTGCACAAAATTATTAGATGTGCATTAAAAGGTATCCAAAACAAATGCTTCAATGACCAGCTGAATTCAGAACAAAAACTGTGAATATAAGTTTGACATCAGTTCAAAAGACAAACTCCTTTCCTCATCATTTTGACTCAAGCATTAGAAACCCTGCTGTGATCCATAAATTGAATTAGAAATAAACATAAATGAGATATATTTGCTGTGTTCAAAAAGCTTGAAGGCTAGAAATAGAGACAGATAAATTTTATAAAATGGGAATGGATTTCCATGGCAAAGCACTGGGAAACAGTCCTGCATGCAAAGCAGTCAGTGGAATGAGCGGTTTGGAGAATCACAGAATCAGTCTGAACCTTTAAATGGCAAAAGATGGTGCTTTTCTCCCTGCGGGGAGTGGGGATGAAACTTCAACTGCAATCTCTGGGTCTTCACCAAGGAATAGAAAACCACTGAAGAATTTTAAGGAGGGGATGAAATGATTAATTGTGTAGAGATATCGTTTGTAGATTGATGTGAAGTCACAGGGAATCTGAAATGCTCCAACTAGGAGGCTCTTATAATATTTTAATGATATATTATGAGAGCATGAACTAGCTCAAATATAGTAAGGTTCAAAAGGATTATTGCATTTGAAAGAAAGCTGAGAAGTGGGGCCAGCGAGGTAGCGCTAGAGGTAAGGTGTCTGCCTTGCAAGCCCTAGCCAAGGAAAGGACCACGGTTCGATCCCCGGCATCCCATATGGTCCCCCCCCAAGAAATTGCCAGGGGCAATTTCTGAGCATGTAGCCAGGAGTAACCCCTGAGCATCAAACGGGTGTGGCCCGAAAAAAAAAAAAAAAGCTGAGAAGTGGTCCGGAGCATAGTACAGTAAGTAGTAGGACATAGTTAAAAGCTTTAATGTTGATGAGAAATGGTCTTCTGGTGCATTAGGGGATGAAGTATGTTGTTCATAGGAGAAGAACTTTAAATTTTCAGGAAAATTGTTAAGTGCTATAAGATCAGCATGCTGCCTGGGAACCCACACATCACAAGAAAAACCCAAAAGACAATGGGAAAAACTGTACTTCCAACATAGGCATAAGACCTGTAATACACCACCTCGTTATCTGCTCTCCCCCAAATGTAAGGTAGTCTTTTGCACCACTTTGGTCCTTTAAAAACTTCGCTAACTCATTTTCGTTCTTTTTTTTTTCTTTTTTTCCTCTTAAATTTATTTATTTATTTTTTTAAATGTTGGTCCCATATATACATTTGTGAGCACATACGTTTTTATTTATTTTATTTTATTTTATTTTATTATTTTTTTTTTATCATTTTTGGGTATGTGACCTGTGTCTGTTATCCGCTCTGTCCACTCCCAACCACACCGACAATACAATGTGGCTCCACCTCCCCCTGCAAAGACACACTAAATAATGGGGAAACCTTACATATAAAAAAAAGAGCTCTTATCTACTAGAGATAGGAACTCATAGTTGTTTACAATACAGGGGTATCTCCTACCTTGAAAATATGTCATGTGGAATCATTTAGACCTCAGATGATTAGATGCCATTCATCCAGCCTTGAACCCTGGATCCCAGACATAGAATCGGCACAGCTCTTCACAACAGCTACAGGAAACAAACTCCATCCGGAACAGCCTTAATACTGTGGGGTCAACAACAAGGGCCAGCTCTAACATGATATCCCGACAAAGAGGAAAATGTGAACAACTTGACGTTAGAGCAGATTAGCCTACCTTACCAGCTAACGACAAGACAAATCCAGAAGACTCGGCACCCTTTGGTAGGTCCAAAAGCCAAGATCATGACTTACAGATGACTGGCTACTAGAACCACGACCAGACAGTATACATCTTGGGACCAATAAAAAAAGCCCTAGTTTAGGGTTTGAACTAAGACTTGCACAATAAGCATGATCCCCAGTCCCAAAGGTCTGACAGAGACAACTGCAACAGAATGGGCCTTCTGGAAGCACAAAGAAAGACGCTAACCTAGGTGCCATCCTAGGTTCAGTGCAAAGACCAAGGTCACCAACCACAGAAGATGGAATAAAACGACACTGAGGTAACAGAACCTCTAGAACCACAAAGACTGACCTCACCATAAGTCCTACCTCAGGATCTGTGCAGATACTGAGACCTCTAAACACAGAGCTCTGAGTGTATCACCCTGGACAGAACAGAAGTCTTCCACACACCAAAAAACACCACCGGGAGAATAAATGATCCTGAGCAAAGTCTAGAGCTGATCCCATGACAGTATACTCCAAGGACGGAGAAACCTCATATTTCTTAGGCCATGTGAATTCCTTTTCGAATGACCCCAATATTTACTGTGCCAGGGCAGGAGGGGAAAAAACAAAAATACAAAAAGCACAAAACCTTGGTATTTTATATATAGGTATATATATGTGTGTGTGTATATATATATATACATATATATCTTTTACCTTCATTTATTATTGTTATTATTATTTTTATTTACCTATCTATTTTGGTCGATTTCTCTGTTTGGGTGTGATTATTGAAATCGTCGTCCCCAATTATACTTATTTTTTTCTATTCTTTTCTTTTCCTTCGTTATGTGCTATGCCATGTTTCTTATTTCAAGACCATGGCGTGTTTTTGGTTTGTTTGTTTGTTTTTGTTTTGTTTTTTGTTTATTTGTTTGTCTGTTTTGCTTTGTTTTTCGGCTGTTTTTTGTGGTGCTTATCGATATAGCTGGAGTCCTCACTGGATAATTGACACTTTTTTTGGTACTGGTGGAGTGTTTCACCTTCTTTCTCTCCTTCATCTCCCAAATCGATGATGAGAGCCTCTAGAAGGATTCCACCCATTTTGGGAGTATTAGACTCTTACCCCAGTTTATTTATCTTCTCCTTTTCAGGCAAAACCACGCAACTTGAACTAGCTAGTCTTGCCTACAGTTAGAGGGGGAGATAAGGGAGGCATCAAGACCAAACAGATGCAAGACTACTAAGTAGTGGGTTGGATACAGAGGGGACCACATATTCTAGCCGCCCTGGGGGTGAGGGAAGAGGAAATGGGAGGTAGGACAACAACGGAGGGGTAGGGAGGACAATTTGGGGATGGGAATCCCCCCTGATTTTATGTAAATATGTACCTAAAATGTTATTGTCAACAATATGTAAGACACTATGATCAAAATAAAAATTATATTAAAAAAAAAAAAAAGATCAGCATGCTGCTGGTCCAGGATGGACCTGATTCTCTCCCTTGCATCCCATATGTTCTTCCTAGCCAGGAACAATTTCTGAGTGCATAGCCAGGTGTCACCAGATGTGTTGCACTGGTGAAGGAGAGTGTTCTCTTTATGACTGAAACCCAACTATAATCATGCTTGTAATCATGGTGCTTAAATAAAAATTTGATATTGAAAATAAAAAGAAAGCTATAAAGAAAATAAAAATGAGTTGCAAATATGGGGGATCTTTAACTGATTATACATGGATAAAAAGTTAGAAGAAACTGCATATTTCTGCATATTACATCCTGGTCTAAAGGATAAGATGGGGGCTCAAATTCCGAACTCTCAAATTACCTGATTTTTTATTTTTGCTGTTAATTAGGGTCTCTCTGTGCATGAAAGAAAGTCAACTCTTTGTTTTCACAAATGCCCTATTTTCTATCTTGTGCAACTCGGTGAATGGTGATGTCACTCACAGTGACAGGCATAGTAGAAGTCATTTTTGGGCGGACCTGGAGGAAATGGTGATAATCTCCATATAAATCTTTGTTGTGTATAAAATTTAAGTAAAGATGTCTATAGGAGAGATAGTACAGGGACTGGATTCCAGTTGACAGTCTCTGGCACCAAATATGGTTCCCTGAGCACCCTCAGGAGTGATCCCTGAGCACAAAACCAGTCAAAAGCACTGAGTACAGCCAAGTGTGGCTCTAAATTCTTCCACACCCAAATAATTAATTAATTTTAAAGGGAAAAATGCCCATCCAGGATTGTGTGTCTGTGACTTTCAAGATCAGGGGGGAAAGTTCAAAGCTAGATATAAAGATCAATGGCACAAAAAGAAGTTAAAACATGAAAATAGAGGAGAATAGTGATTCTAAAACTGATGATCACTTAACCCACTTGGGCAGATAGAGATGAGGCCAAGAAAATGATCTCTGGGCCTATTGCTCTGACCAGAGATTTAACAGTTCCTAATACTTTGTTTCAGTGACATCTTATAGCACTTAACAATTTTCCTGAAAATTTAAAGTTCTTCTCCTATGAACAACCTACTTCATCCCCTAATGCACCAGAGGACCATTTCTCATCAACATTAAAGCTTTTAACTATGTCTTTATCTCTTCTTGAAAATCAACTTATTGCCTGTCATTGGCTTACACTTTTCAAGATGGATTCTGTAAAAGGTATTTCATCTTACACATTGCCATAGTCAACCAACGATATATTGCCTCATGTTTCAAGATACATTCAATACAAAACTGAAATTTAAGGCTCTGTCTTTAGTGCTTTGTCCTTTTGCCCCTGTGGAAAATGGAATTTTTATATATTTTTGGTGACATTCTTGTCATTCAAATGACCTAAACATTTTTAAAGTAACATTGCGCAACCATATCTTACTAGTGTAAAGAAGAAAACCTAAGGTAGATTTCTAAAGAAGAATCCTGAAAAGCTTTCATTCAAAAACCACAACAATTTTAATATATAAACTCTAAGCTGAACACAACAGTTTTCTAACATATAATATAGTGACTAGTTATAGTTCTGTTTAGAGGGAGAGACCAGAATTTATGTGAGGCCTCTGAAATTAAAAAATTGGCACATCAGCACTACACTTTAAAATTCAAGCTAGCATATTATCAAGAGCAAATATCCAAAATTATTAGAAGATATTTTCTTTAGTTCTACTTGTATGAAGAAATACAAAGCCTATGTCACAAAATTCCATTTTAATTTTACTAAAAATTATAATTTTATAATCTAATTAACTCTATTATTATATTCTTTCAAGCTTTTATTACAATTTTTAAAATAAGGCAGGCTTATGGAATTTCTGATTTATATTTTAATATACTCATCACTATTCAAGGCAAATGCCTTATGAAAAGAGATAAATTATGTGCCCAGGAAGGCTGCAGTTCATAATTCTTGCTCTCTCTAACGTCAGAAAGCCCTGGATGGTTTTCAGGGACAAACTAGCAGTTAATGTAGATTATGTAGATTCAATCTAACCATCATTTTTTATTTTTATTTTTTGACCCAGAAACTCTTGAGATGTCTAAACCTGGTCTACATTTGATCTCACATTTAGTTTTATTTTACTTACATAGTTATAGACTTCAGAGTTCAGTAATAAATCCACACATAAAAGCACAAATTCCTATATAAGGAAAAAAATTCTAGAATAGGGTCTTAACAATACTCATTAAATAGAGGGTAAAACTGTTATTTGACCAGTCAGAGAATATGCCAAAGGCAATTTTACAGCATTTACCAAGAAGGGCTACAATGATGAAGTGGGATCAGGGGAAAAGACTGGAACCCAGGTAATTCTTGGGACATCATTTACAATCACTTGGTGACCAATGTTAATACTTACTTTTTAGGGAGCCAGAGTGATAACATGGCAACTAGGGCATTTGCTGTGCATGTGGCTGACCCAGGTTTGATCCTCACCATCCCATATGGTACCTGAGTCTGCCAGGAGTGCTTTCTGATTACAGAGCCAGGAGTGACACCTGAGCACTGCTAGGTGTGGCCCCCCAAAAATTAATTTTAGTAGATAAAATAGAATAGATATTCTCTAAGGAAAAACATATAACTGGTTATGTTTTACAGATTACCATATTTTCTAGTGTATAAGACGACTTTTGAAACAAAAAAAAGGTCAACCGAAAATCGGGGTCATCTTATACACCAGGTATATCCCGAAAAATGTTTCAATGTGCCGCTAAACAAAAATTGTCTGAATATTGCCACAAAATTAATTTTCCAACTCGATCCTGCACCAATTACTGCAAGGCTGCTCGGACAGCCTCTCTAACTCAGCCAATCCAAGCAGGCTTTTTATGCATGCAAATTAGACAATGTTCTGGACCAATCTACACTGTAAAAAGCCTGCTCAGATTGGCCAGAGTCAGAAAGTCTATTACAGTATAACCTCTGAACCTTTGCTTGTTGTGATTGGCTCACTGTGGTACATACAGTTGCAGCACAGGAACGTTCTGTCTGATACAGTAAATATAGGCCAAAACCTATGTTTTAACTGCAAAATTAGAGGGTCATCTCATATGCCCAGTCGTTTTATACGCTGGAAAATACGGTAGGTGATCAGCCACTAAAATCAAGAAAATGCAAGTTAAAATTACCAGGACATAGAGCATGAAAATGCTCAGAATTAGGAAACAGATTTTTTATACCAGAGGGCCTGAGTTAGATCTTCATCATCACATAGGTGTGGTCCTGATGACTCCCCAGCAGCAAAGTCTCATGTAGCACCGCCTTGCTGTGCTCTAGCATTGCAGCATCAGGCTGGCAAGGTTTGACCGAGTATCACTAGAAATGCCCTCAGAGGAGGGCAATTAGAGCATATCATTGGGCAAACAGCTCACAGTAACAGTAAAGAAAACAGTAGTAGCTAAAAGGAATTATTAAATTCAAGAAGTAAAAACCCTAACCCTCACTCATATTTCTTTACTGTGAGTCATTTTCATTATAATCCCTTTTCTTTACGAGTGCTTTTATTAATATTTTATGGTGAAGGATGGTGACTAATCTTCTATTTAATTCATAATATAAATATCAGAATTGGCTATCATAACACAAATTTAAAACTTTAACACCACTCACTGTCTCACTAGTGAAGTGAAATGCAGACAGATCAAAACTTTAGGTAAGTTTCTCTGGAAAAAGAGTGAATATAGCTTAGAATATAAGTAATGGCTGAGTATTCTGAAATTTTATTAACAGTATTTCTCAACCATACATTATTATCAAGAGCAATTACATAAAATTCAAGTTCTCCTTAATCAACAAATCAAGTAGTAAGAAATAAGATTTTGACAGAGTGCTGAACTTTGGAGGACCATAACTTCATATATTGTTTCTTATTCCTGCTTACAAATACCACAATTTAGAATTTTAAAGTCAGTTTTCTTAGTTTCTTCTTTTATTCATTTTGTTTTGTTTTTGTTTTGGTGGGTGGTGGTGGTGGTGGTGGTGGTGGTGGTGGTGGTGGTGGTGGTGGTGGTGGTGGTGGTGGTGGTAATATGCTCTATGGGAAAGTAAAAAGTTTCTTCTTTTACAATTCCAGAGTTTGGGGCCGGAGAGATAACATGGAGGTAAGGGTGTTTGCCTTGCATGTAGAAGAACAGTGGTTCAAATTCAGCATCCCAGATGGTCCCCCGAGACTGCCTGCCAGGAGCGATTTCCATGCATAGAGCCAGGAGTAATCCCAGAGCGCTGCCGGGTGTGACCCCAAACCAAAAAAATAAATTAATAAAATAAAACAAAATATAATTCCAGGGGCCGGGCAGTGGCGCTGAAGGTAAGGTGCCTGCCTTGCCTGCGCTAGCCTTGGACGGACCGTGGTTCGATCCCCCGGTGTCCCATATGGTCCCCCAAGCCAGGAGCAACTTCTGAGCACATAGCCAGGAGTAACCCCTGAGCGTTACCGGGTGTGGCCCAAACCCCCCCCCCCAAAAAAAAAATATATATATATATATAATTCCAGAGGTGAAAAGTTTGCCATTTTTAATGTCACGATTAAATTCAGGCCTCACATATACAGGGTAAAATGGTCTGCCAATAAGATACATCTCCAGGCCCTAGAAAATAAAAGTTCAACATCAGTTTCATAAGGCTAAAATCAAGTCTGTGAAGGCTCTATTTGAGAATCCATCCAGATTTTAGAATCTACCTAAATTGGTAATGATGGCCTATCCTTTTATAATAGCCTATCCCTTCTTCATCGTCAAAGACAGTAGTATAACATCTTTACTAACTTTTTATATATAACATCTTTTCTAACTCTCCTGATTCTCTTACTCCTAACTTATTCACTGTTTCCTTCCTTCCTTTTCATAAGGATCTCATGATTAAATTGAGCCCATTTGGATAATCCAGAATAACTTCATTTCCAAATTCTTAGTCACATTGGCAAAGTCCATTTTACCCAACAAAGTAAAATATATTTAATTTGGGAATTAGGAGTCATACATTTTGAGTATAATTATTCATTCTATCACAACTACATGCTATTCCTTTCCCATAGAAACAATTTTTCTTCACCCACCCCTGATAATATTACTCCCATTAAGAATATGATTTGTCATTTTCTTGCTGACTTATTTAGCTTAACATAATCACTTTAAAGCCTATTCATGTTATTGCAAATGACAAGGTTTTATAGCTTTTATTGCTAAGTTCAAGTCTATCATCACACATACATTATATCTTTAGCTAATCATTCATTGATAGCACTGAGGTCATGTCCGTGTCTTAGTTATCGTAAATAACGTTGCAAAGAATATGATAGCACACATGTCTTTTGAGTTATTTTTCCTGTTCTTCAGATAAATACCCAAAAGTGTAATTGCTGAGTAATATGGTAGCTCTACTTTTAGTTTGGGTTTGTTGTTTGTTAGTTTTGGAGCCACCCTAGCAGTGATCAGGATTTACTCATGGTTCTGCACTAAAGGATCACTCATGACAGTGCTCAAGGAATCCTATATGGTACAAGAAAATAGGCTCAGACTTGTCACATGCAAAGCAAGTGTCTTCCTATTTTTCAGGCCCCATCTGTTTTTAATTTTTAAGCCACCTTCATATTACCTTCCATAATGGTTATTAACAATTTACTTTCCCAGAAACAGTGCTCCTCTTTAACAACACTTCGCCTTTCTTTTTGATATTTCACTGACATGTGAAAGAAAAAAGAAAAAAAAAGTTAAAAAAAAAAAAGATTCATTGGATTGTTCAGAGTGTTTTCATCCATTTTTTATTCTAAAAAATCAGATTTTCTTTGAAAAGTGTCTCTTTTTCCTTGTGTTCAGCCTTAACTGATCCATATGTCAAGTTACCTGTTTTCCTTTGGTCAATGTGCAAGCATTTGATGGTCATTATATCTTATCACAAGCAATTTTTAAAAAGAAAAAGACACATGAGTTTTACTTAACATCTAATGTAATTTAGCATGTTCCTTAATGCCTGGATTATTTGTTTTTCTGACCCATCAGCCAGCCTCCTTTTACCTCACACTCCACTACTTGAACTCTACCAGAACCTTTAAACTTATTTTATTTTTGCTTTAATTAGTCAGTTAATTTTTTACATATGCCTGAATGACTCTAATTCATAATTAAAAATTTGATTTTAAATGCTAACATGTCAGTGGTCTAAGACTAGAAATAATAGAAAGAGTTCCCCAAATCAATTTAGTTTCATTCTGAATCAAAATAATGAAATAAACTGGCAATTAGAAATATTTTTATTGGGGTGGGAGAGATAGCACAGTGGTGTTTGCCTTGCAAGCAGCCGACCCAGGACCTAAGTTTGTTGGTTTGAATCCCAGCGTCCCATATGGTCCCCTGTGCCTACCAGGAGTTATTTCTGAGCAGATAGTCAGGAGTGACCCCGAGCACTGCCAGGTGTGGGCCAAAAACCAATATATATATATATATATATATATATATATATATATATATATATATATATTTAACTAGGGTCACACAATCGAACAACAATGGAAATGCTTTTTATTTCTGCTGCCCAATGCAAAAGCACTAGTTATGTAAAAATAATAAGTGATTACTTGAAATATCTAGTGTGACTTAAAAACTAAATTTAAAACTTATATTTAAATGTAGTTCATCTAGTTAATCCCATGACATTATACTTCAAGGGTGGAGAAACCCTGTATCTCCTAGGCCAAAGGAATTCCTTCTATAATGTCCCCAATAGTTACTGTGCCTATGCAGGGGGAGGGGCACAAAATAATCCTTTTATCCACTTACATATTTATTTATTGAGTGATTTTTTTGACTTCTTTATTTTGGTGTAGATATTGAAGTTGATGTCTCCAATTTTATTTTATTTTATTTGATCTTTCTCTTTCTTTTTGCACTCTGGCATGGTTTGATTTCAGGACAGAGACTATTGTGAGTGCTTGTCTTTATTGCTGCAGTGCTCACTGGATATTTTATTCGATATTTCTTTCTATATTGTTGCAATGTTTCAATTACCTTTTTCCTGTCCTCTCTCAAACTGAGATTGAAAGCCTCTAGAAGGACTCTGCCCATTTTCAGCTTATTTGATTTTTTTACCCCATTCTATTGCTTTTCTTTTCTTCAAACAAAACCACATAACTTGATCTAGCTCCACCTCTCAAATAGAAGGGGAAACAAGGGAGGGTACCGGGACCAAACAAATATATGATCACTAGTAGTAAGCTAGACATAGAGGGGACCACTTACTCTAGCAGCCCAAGGGTTGAAGGTGGGGGATATTGGGTGCAAGAAGGAAATGGGGGTGGAGGGAGGACAAATTTAGTGATGGGAATTCCCCTGATTCAATGATAATGTGTATCTAAAATACTACTGTGACAGATATGTAAGCCAATATGGTCAAAATAAAAATTTTTAAATAAATAAATTTAGTTCATCTTACTTTAAGTGACTGTTTGTTAACATATTGTCAGTGCTAATATATTGAACTGTTTGCTAACATATTGGACAGTGAACTAGAGGTTTTTTGTTTGGGGGGTCAGGGAGGGGAGGTTTTGTTTTTTTTTTATATCTTTATTTAAACACCATGATTACAAACATGGCTGTATTTGGGTTTTAGTCACAAAAAGAACACCTCCCTTCACCAGTGCAACATTTCCACCACCAATGCACCCCCATCTTGTTGTTGTTGTTGTTGTTATTGTTGTTGTTGTTGTCCCATATCCAGTGGTACTCAGGAATCACTGCTGACTCTTCACTCAGGAACCAAATGTGGTGTTCAGAGGCCTCACATATATGGTGCTGAGGAAGAATTGAATCTCAATCAGTAGTAAGAAGCAAATGCCTTACTGCTGTGCTATTGCCCCAGCACAAATTTTATACTTGATTTTTACTCTTAAATTTTATTATGAAGACACAGAGTCTAGGTATTTTGTTTGTACTTCCAAATCAAGTCATTGTTGCCCTAAGTGCCTTTGGCTGATATATATGGCTCATCTCAATGGAATCCCTTGCCCTCTGACTTCTGTTCCACTGGTTATTAGGATGGAAGTCACTGGATGTATGTTAATTTTCATCCCAAACTTCCATTCCCTACAGATGGAAGGGAGGGAATAGTATAAATATTGGATACTTATCTGTCTGTTCCTTTCCTTCAAAGTAACTATGACTTAACAATAGCCCCTAGCCATACTTTTATTCAGGCAGCCTTCATCAAATATCACCAGATTCTGGTAACTGTTTCTCCTTTCACTATCAAGCACATGAATAGTAATAGCTCTCCACTGTCACTAACTCTTGTTACTATGTTATGCTTTGCTTCACACACCCTGTCCTTATTACTTTATATAAGCATTCATCTGTTTCCTGCTGGGATCCTGACTGATAAAATCAGTCAGCATTTTTGTTCCATAATACTTAAGAATGAAGCTGAAAATCATAGCTAACAAATAGAGCCAAAGTGAACAGAGAATGTTTATTACATATATTATTAATCATTGCTATCTACTAGTCACACAGATCAAAGTAAGGAATAAAATTCAACTCAAAGGAATAGTGATAATATTGCTTTCATTAAAAGCAGATATCAAAATTCTCTATAAATGTAATTATAAATGTATTGCATATTGGTCAGATGACTGGGAACTTGCTGTTTTTAAACACAGATCCCATGAAAAAAGAAAATAAAATATCACTTGGTTCTCATAAATGCAATCTAGATTTACTGTTAATAAGAAAATATGTAGAAGCAAAATTTAATTTTATTTGTCAACTGAAATAATTGGAACAAAAAGAATGGATAATCTTATGTTTCTCCAAGATGATACAAGTCTATAAATCCAAAAGATGTCTTCAAGCTCATTGAATTAAAGATGTTCCACATTACCTTGTGAGTCGTCCTAGGTATCTAGAAGGCTTTCTAAGAGTCTTCTTTACCGTATTAAAATTCAGCCTTCCACCTATTGGTTTTGTTTCAAAAGAAGTAGTTTGAGATCAATGTCTTCCGATTTTTAATTTGAACAAGTAAGTCACTCCTTAAAAAAGAGAAGAGAAAATATAGAGTCACTTCTGATTCAAATCATTGCTTTACTTTCAATTAACCTCATCCTATCCAAGATAAGTAAAAGATTTCCCCAGTATGCACCTCAAACCAGGTTCCTAGGGTCTCTATTACCTGATCTATATTATTTTGTAATTATTTAATTAAAACATATCAAGATTTCTTCATTTTGCTAGAGATGAAAGATATCTAGAGGTGAATATATTATATATGTATAGAAATGCTACATATAACATATTTTGATTTGCAATTAATTTTATTCATAAAATTTATGAGTATTTTTAGTTTAGAAAGAGTATATGGCCAAAGGAGAGTTATGGATTATATTGGTTACAGTAATAGTAGCTGTTCTAGCATAATAGTATCTGTTCTAACAAACATACAAAAATATTTATTGCCTCAAATGCAATAAAATTTTATTTATCATGGGTAGGTGATCAGACTCAGGGGACTATGTCTTTTTATAGCCATTAAAAACCCAAGGGGACAAGGTTTTTCCATCTTCTATCTTCTAATTCCAACTCCATAATGATCATAATTCTTCCAGTCAGCTAAAAAGGGAGAAAAGATAGTAAGTTAAACTTGAAAAAAATATAAAGCCAGAAAATTGTAGCAAATAGCACTCAAATTCTATGAGCTAGAACAGTCATACAACTAATCAAACTCCAAAAGGCTAGTATATTCAAAAAGAAAAGATGAATATGAATTCAGTTCTAGCACTCTGCCACAACAGCACTGATTAATTTTTTTTCAATCCTCAAAAATACATCTCAAAAAAACAATGAGAGCCAAGTCTATTACTAAATCGAAAGCAAAAGCACAAGCAATGTGCTGAGGACAGAAGCAAAAAGGGACCTTTCTCTACTAAGCCTGAGGCTGCTATTAAGTGTTCTACACATCCTATCTGAAAAAAATACACTGGACTGAAAATAAAGCTTGTGCATATGAAGCAAATCAGAGCAATCACTCACTGATGAAGCTCTACCATTAATTTTATTCTTTGCTTTCCTTCCATCTACAAAATTTTCTGCCTTCATTTGGAGGAAATAGAACATATTGACCAATCCTGAAAAGCACTCTACTTGTATATATTTTCTAGGAGTTGCTCAAATAGTAATCTGGGAGCAAATCTCTCCAGAGTAGTTCTGAAAATTGAAAGTTATCAATTAAGATATCACTTAGCAGTTTCAAAAAAAAACCTGAAATTTCAAAAACTTAGAACAAAAATAATTATGTTTCTGTATTAAAAAAAATTGTTTGGGGTCCATTGCCAGCTCTCCTCTGAGCAGTGTTCAAAGTCCTAGAGACTCCATCAGTTTACTGGCTTTCAGCATGTGGTTTCCAAGTTTACCCCCAAGATAGGTGCTTCCAACCAGCAGGTAAGAAAAAAAAGGGAAGGAGATAATTCATCTTAATCTTGTCTATCTCATTCTGCAAGTGACATATATCACCT
Source organism: Suncus etruscus (assembly GCF_024139225.1). Classification (NCBI taxonomy): domain Eukaryota; kingdom Metazoa; phylum Chordata; class Mammalia; order Eulipotyphla; family Soricidae; genus Suncus; species Suncus etruscus. The sequence goes on along the minus strand of NC_064848.1, from coordinate 117,553,793 downwards.
CTGATTCCACTTCATTATAGAAGTCATTACCATATAACAGAGCTGGGACAAATGTCGCAATTTACCAACAATAGTTTTATATTAACATAGGAAGGAATCAATTATTGATGAAGAGCTGTTTATTATCTGAAGCATAAAGAGTTTGTTACCACAGTATGTACACTCAGAATCAAGCTGCCCTTATCACCTACCCTTACAGAGATTTACTAATTTACATTTTCCTTTTCATCTCTCCCTCCCTTCTAAACTAAGTAATCAGACCCACTGAGACTCACTTTGCATATATTTAACGACTCTTCCCAGTTTTATTTGCATCAGTTGTTAAAACTTGGTGAATATTCTCACTGCTCAACCACTGTTGGTTGGACAGTAATAAACTTCCCCACTCAAAAAAATAGCTGTAAAATAAATTCACACATTGTGAAACACCCCATTTACCGTATTTCTTCCCTCAGGTGAATGGGTCTGATTAAGGTAGGGTAGCTGTGAAGGAATAATAAATCAAGCCAGCCAGGAGAGTCATGGGGTCAGTTTGCTTTTCACCTAGTGGTCTCTCTAAGTGCCAAAGCCAGACATCTCTTTCTTTATTAAACCAATACCAATTCACCAGAATGGGGAAGGTCAAGTGATTCAGGTGGGCTTTTACATAGTAAAGGACTAGGTGAAAAGAAAAGAGGAAGATGAGGGAACACTTTTGGTTTGGGTTAATAACTGGGTGTTATCTTACACATACCTGCATTTTCTAGACCACCCCTGATTCTCAGCTTGTTTCTAACATACACAATTTTTCATATCTTTATGTGTTAAGCTTTCCATTGCATACATCCTTTAAATATCTTTTAATTATTATAACTAACTTTTATTAAGCATACCCTTGTGCCAGACATCATGCTTATTATTTTACATTTTATTAAACATTCACAGAGATCCATTTACAAATGTGTAAACTGTGGCTTATAAGCCTGTGTATTTAAAAACTGTCATAGTTGGTAAATGCTTCAATCTAGATTCAATCCTCACTGTCCAATTCCAATCTATTTGTCATTTTTGAGAGTTTTTAATTTATTATAGCTTATTATGCAGTAGGATTACAATTGTGTTCAAGTTTATGGTACTGGTACTCAAAGTGATTGCACATTTTTGCTAATTAAGTACCCATGAAGCCCTTTCTTGTTTGTATGTCACATCCAGTCTACCATTTCTTCCTTCTCACTCCTCCCTCCATTGTTGACACTTAAGGTTTTGTGCATCTTGTCATCTACCTTAGCACCATGCATGTACTCAAGCCGCTCCACCTATGCCCCCTGTTACTTCCAGTTCCTCCTCTTAGCACTGCACATTATCTTCAAGGATTTATTATCTGCTTCTTGTGTTCAGCAATATTTGTTCTCTCTGTACTACTACTGCATGTTTTAATCGTACCCTTTTTAATTGTTAAGAAGAAAACTGAAGTTTCCCAGACAGTAAAATATTTACTCTTATCATCAAATTTTCAACTCAGAAGCACCTAATGAAGTAAATATAAGACTTTCTTTCCAGGTTTTACCAGGATGAGAGGGTGAGCTTCAGTTCTATTTACTGTACTTAAACAGAGAAGAAGGGATAGTGACTGTTACAAGTCTACACATTTCCTTAGAGCTTTGATTACAATATGCATAGTTTAAGTGAGGCTGTTAATGACATACACTTCAAAAATAATTAACTGTTATATCTGCTACATGTCTCAAGGAACCCAAGGTGCAATATCAGGAATTTGTCTTGAGACTGTAAATTATTTTGAGACAGATGGCACATGGTTACATTTCCGTAATTCATTCATTATAAATGTCCCATGCTATGTCTTTCCAAGTACCTGTCTCTTCTTCTCATTCCACTGACATGGTTTGACTGAGCTCTACTGGCACATGAAAGGCAAGTATAGAATCAGAAACACCATAGGAAAGAAATTTAAAAATTGCAGAAAGTTCTTAATCATCAAAACTTAAATTTTCCCTTTGTGTGACCTCATCAGTCACTTCTTTAGAGTTGGAGAGTGAACAGTGATTTTGTGAATTCATTTTTCTAAGGGAAATGTTAGTTTTATATACTCATTGGTATTGTTTTTGAGGGGCAAATCAATCAGAAAAGAGGGTTAAAATTTCTGTGAACTAATAGATTTACCCACCACTCTGACAATGACTTCATATTTGTGCTTATATAACACACTTGAAAAACTTAAGGGAAAAAAAGCAAGCCCATTAAAATATGAGAAGAAACATTCTCAAAGAAGATTACATATCACTAAAACGTATATGAAAAAAATGCTTTATTACTATCACTAAAAAATATAAATTAAAACAATAAGCTATCACCTCACACCCATGAGAGAGAAACACATGAAAAAGGAACAAAAGCAAGTAGAATTAGAAAGAATACATAGAAAATGTAACTCTCATCCACTGTTGGTGAGAATGTCAACTAGTTGATTGTTTTGTTTTGTTTTGTTTCTTTGAAAACAATATGGCACTATAGCGATTAGGCAAAAAAAAGATATCAAGGGAATACAGATAGGAAAGGAAGAAGTCAAGCTCTCACTGCTTGCAGATGACATGATACTCTACTTAGAAAACCTTAAAGACTCTGCCAAAAAGCTTCTAGACACAATAGAGTCATGTAGCAACGGGACAGGCTACAAAATTAACACACAAAAATCAATGGCCTTTCTATACACCAATAGTAATAAGGAAGAAATGGACATTAAAAAAAACAAGCGCATTCACAATAGTGCCACACAAACTCAAATATCTTGGAATCAACTTGACTAAAAATGTAAAGGACCTATACAAAGAAAACTATAAAACTCTGCTCCAAAAAATAAGAGAGGACATATGGAAATAGAAACACATACCCTGCTCATGGATTGGCAGGATTAACATCATCAAAATGGCAATATTCCCCAAGGAATTATACAGATTTAATGCGATCCCTCTAAAGATATCCATGATGTTCTTCAAAGAAGTGGATCAGGTGCTGTTGAAATTTGTTTGGAACAATAAACACCCTAGAATACCTAAAGTAATCATTGGGAAAAAGAATATGGGAGGAATTACTTTCCCCAATTTTAAACTTTACTACAATGCAATAGTTATCAAAACAACATGGTATTCGAATGAGGACAGGCCTTCAGATCAGTGGAATAGGCTTGAATACTCAGAAAATGTTTCCCAGACATACAATCACCTAATGTTTGATAAAGGAGCAAGAAATCCTAAATGGAGCAGGAAAAGCCTCTTCAACAAGTGGTGTTGGCACAACTGGCTAGCCACTTGCAAAAAATTTAACTTAGACCCCCAGCTAACATTATGTACGAAGGTAAAATCCAAATGGATTAAAGACCTCGATATCAGACCCAAAACCACAAGATATATAGAACAACACGTAGGCAAAACACTCCAGGACATTGAGACTATAGGCATATTCAAGGAGGAAACTGCACTCTCCAAGCAAGTGAAAGCAGAGATTAACAGATGGGAATATATTAAGCTGAGAAGCTTCTGCACCTCAAAGGAAATAGTTCCCAGGATATAAGAGCCACCCACTGAGTGGGAGAAACTATTCACCCAATACCCATCAGATAAGAGGCTAATCTCCAAAATATACAAGGCACTGACAGAACTTTACAAGAAAAAAACATCTAATCCCAACAAAAAATGGGGAGAAGAAATGGACAGACACTTTGACAAAGAAGAAATACAAATGGCCAAAAGACACGTGAAAAAATGCTCCACATCACTAATCATCAGGGAGATGCAAATCAAAACAACAATGAGGTACCACCTCACACCACAAAGAATGGCACACATCACAAAGAATGAGAATAAATAGTGTTGGCGGGGATGTGGAGAGAAAGGAACTCTTATCCACTGCTGGTGGGAATGCCGTCTAGTTCAACCTTTATGGAAAGCAATATGGAGATTCCTCCAAAAACTGGAAATCGAGCTCCCATACGATCCAGCTATACCACTCCTAGGAATATACCCTAGGAACACAAAAATACAATACAAAAACCCCTTCCTTACACCTATATTCATTGCAGCACTATTTACCATAGCAAGACTCTGGAAACAACCAAGATGCCCTTCAACAGACGAATGGCTTAAAGAAACTGAGGTACATATACACAATGGAATATTATGCAGATGTCAGGAGAGATGAAGTCATGAAATTTTCCTATACATGTATGTACATGTAATCTATTATGCTGAGTGAAATAAGTCAGAGAGAGAGAAAAACACAGAATGGTCTCACTCATCTATGGGTTTTAAGAAAAATGAAAGACATTCTTGCAATAATAATTTTCAGACACAAAAGAGAAAAGAGCTGAAAGTTCCAGCTCACCTCATGAAGCTCACCACAAAGAGTGATGAGTTTAGTTAGAGAAATAACTACATTTTGAATTGTCCTAATAATGAGAATGTATGAGGGAAATGGAGAGCCTGTTTAGAGTACAGGCAGGGGTCGGGAGGGTAGGAGGGAGATTTGGGACATTGGTGACGGGATTGTTGCACTGGTGATGGGAGGTGTTCTTTACATGACTGAAACCCAAACACAATCATGTATGTAATCAAGGTGTTTAAATAAAATATATATAAAAAAAGAAAAAAGAAAACAATATGGACACTCCTCATAGGACTAAGAATTGTACCGCCACATGACGCTGTAATTCTACACCTTAGCATCTACCCCAATAACCTAAAATCTCTACTTAGAAAAGGCTTTTGCTATCCTATGTGGAATGTAGCACCGTTCACGATTAGACAACTTCTGAAAACAACCCTAGTGTCGAATAGCAGATGACTGCATATAAAAATAAATGGTACATATTCACATGGAATGCTTCTTAGCTATAAAAAAGGAAAAATATGAAATTTGCTATTGCATGAATGAATGAGTGAAGTTAGTTAAAAGAAGGATAGGATAGACACACATTTTCATACTGGGGCAGTATTTTACTTTAAGACACAGAACAGTACAAATTTTTTTTTAATTCTTAGGAATTAAAACCCAAAATGCGCTCTTGAATCATAAAATACATCAGTTCTTGACATCATCTAGACCTATATATAAAACATAATTGTAAAATCTTCCTACGCATTTGTTAGGTTTCTGTGAAAGCTTTTTAAATGTAAACTTCATAACAGACTGTCAATTTTTGTCATAATAAAATTATATATTTATTTTAAAAAGTATAAACACAGAATGATCTTATATGGGATATAAAGAAACCAGGTAAGGAAATAAATTGCTAAAGTAAAAAAACCTGAGAACTGATCTGCAATACTGAGTCTATTATAGTAGGGACAAGGGCAGTAGGTTGAGGAGAGTCACTCTAATGGAGAGTGTCATTTTGGGACATTGTATGCATGAGCTATCATTAACTTATTATGCTCAATGACAGAATGCATGCTATGCATGTATGATCCCTAACAGAATATGAAAAAAAATTAATGAAATTATATTTTGAATTTTGCTAAAATATTGGATCTGATAGATAAAATTAAGTAAAATAGCTTATACCAAATTATTCACTGTCTTTAAATATCCTATATAAATATGTTTGAATATCATTATTAATATAAAAAATTGAATAAACATGACCAATAAAAATTGGAATAAGGATCACTATTTAATAAATCAACCTATGATTTAATTTACCAGACCTAGATTATTACTATGTAATGCACCAGCCAGATTATTACTGGAAACTCTCTAGCTTCAATAATATTTCTATTAACTTTATTGTTTTCATACCCTTTTTCAATCCTTCCCTCATCAAATCAACAATTTCTTCTCTTTCTCTGAGAGATATATTCAAATTTCTTCTATTCTGAAAAGCTATATCTTACCCCATACCCTACCTCAATACTACACTTGCTTTCTCTTTCATTTTTTCAGCTTCTTCTGCAGATTTTCTGTTTTAAATACTCCTGTATTCTTGTTTCCCATTCCCATTTTCTCCCGATCATTAAAATCTGGTTTTCACTGAGAACAATTTTACCTCAACTATGCAAAAACTTCTTTGAAAATGGCAAACAAGAGTTTTCTAATTTCAAATTTGTCTTTTGTCTATTCATATTTTACCATTTCTTTTTACCCATTTCAGAATGGCAGGTAATTAATCCTTTCTAAAATTGTATATTTTTTGTTTTCATGTTATTCTTTTCAGTGCTATCTCAACTTTTTACATCCCCTATACAGATATTGTTGCTTTCCCTTCCCAAGTCCTTAAATTGGGCATTACAATGGCTTTTTGCTCTCCTCATTTTTCCTTTACATTGTTATTTTCTTTACATGTTCCTTCTGGAATCCTAATATAAATTAAAGATTTGAAACTTAACCTATAGCCATTCACTTTTTCAGAGCTGCAGATTCAACCTACCATGGTTTTACACATATACACTTATATATCTACAGTCCCCTCATGATACATTTTACCACTATAGAACCTCTCCAGATTCACTTCTCTTCTTTTTGATATTTCTGGAAAAGTTTTTTAAGAAAAAAAATCTCATCTATCTAGTCAACAATGATCACTGTCCCTTTTGATTAACTATAGACCATTGCTTTTCTCTGCACCATGATTAATCCAGTAAAAAAGGTATATATTCAAGCAATTGAAGTGCAGTACCAAAAATGGTTGAGAATGAGAAAAAAGATACATGAGTTCTCTCTCACCAATCAGTCTTAAATCCTCAGACCATTTTGGCAAACAGTCCATTGATACTCAGCATAATTTAAAAGGGTCAATTTTTTATAACCAACATAACCCTTAACAATAACAAAATATCACTTCTACTTAAATCAAACTGACCTCAAACATTAAGCAGAATTACAATGTTTGTAGGCATATGGTTTCTCCACTGCTTAAAGTTCCTTGTTGCCATGAAACCCCCATAATTGATGCTAATTATATCATAACTATCTAGATAAATCTAGCTAGAAAAACCTTAGGCAAAAAGCTGTGTGCATTCTAATATTCTTCTCACTCAGGAGGTGTTGAGAACCTAATGGGTCAAATATATATATATTGGTTTTGGGATCACACCCAGCAGTGTGTGGCTCTACTCTCAGAAATCACTGCTGGCAGGCTCAGAGGACTATATGGGATGCCAGGATTAGAACCACCATCTTTCTGCATACAAGGCAAACACCCTACCTCTATGCTATCTCACCAGCCCCAAATAAATATATATTTAAAGAAACTTTTTTAGATTTCCAGAGAATTCATGATGTTGCATTTTATTAGTTCATTTAATAATTTCCTTTTATGTTTTATTTTTCAAAGTACCTTTAATCAGCAATGGTGCCATTGAATGATGTATGTAAATAGAAAAAATAAAATGTTCCTTAGGTTGCCTACTTTTAGAAAAAGGCAGAGAGGTGACTCTGAGTAGTCTAAGTTTTAAGAAAGAGTACATACTTAGTTCTAGCATAAAATGTCAGACTTTATCATAAGTGAAAGCCAGATGCATTAGGTACTGCCTGACATCCATGATAACATTCATAATAGTAAAGTGTTAAAGGCATTTCACATATAATCATTTCTCTTAGCAATAAACTAGAGTTCTTTCTAAAACCATCCTGTGCTTAGCTATTCTTTGAACGAGTCTGAAATAATATGTGTAGCTAAAGATTAAATAGATTTGTCACCAACACATGGGAGCAATTCAGAGTTTTTTTAACCCCTTCATTCTGAAAGAATATTTTCCTCAAAAGAAGATCTGTTTGCAACTAAATAAACTATAACATATATGAGAATAAAAATTGGTAACAGTTTTCCTGACAAAAATTTATAAAAAAAATATATTTATATAGTATTCCAGGCAAATAATGTCTTTGTTTTAATTGACTATTTATTAGGGGTTCCATCTCATGAAAATAGTCAATAGTTTCAACTTATGTAATAAAATAATAGAGTCCATTCTGTTATTTTTAAGAAGTCTGATGTACCAGGAATCATAGTGAAAAAAGAAAAAAGAACATTAAGTTGAGCAAAATTTACTTAGTTAATGCCTCTGTAACATATTAAAATGTTTTTAATTTCCCTTTTTTCATACTTCTAAAGCTTAATTTTGCATTCAGAGAAAAAATAAAAGTGTCAAATAATTCCAAAACATTTATTAAACTTTTTCTTTTACATTAACCAGTATAATATGGGCCAACCTACCATTTAAATTAGTTTAAATTCAGCTGAAATCTGGAAACATATTTTCATTACTAGTTTTGTAGAGGTATAGAATGTTTATCTACCTGAGCCACAGAACCAACATAATTGAAACTATGAGATCCAAATTGCAACAACCAAACTTAAAAATGTGCCTATCAAGAAAGCAGACTATGAGATGGGAATATTGAGAAAGGAAAGTTGGCATTACTGATGGAATTTATGCTGAAACATTGTATTCCTAAAATTCAACTAGATGTTTTATTGAGTGCATCAATTTAAAAAAATCTTAAGTCTTATTTGATCTACTTATAAACTCAAAATATTATAATCTTGTAATTTGCACTTAGGATCTGAAAGAATATTATTTGATTGTTAAATCTTCAGTCTACATAATCAAAGATATCTCGTGAAATAAATAGTATGCTGAAAATGCATATTAATAAATTTTAATAAAAGCACAAGCTTCTGTTGATTAAAACAACAGTGATGGAACAGAACTTCTGGAACTGTAAAGAAAGACTCCATCCTAGGCTCCATCCTATGACATGTGCAAATACTAAGATCACTAGCTACAGAGGACTAATTTTATCATCCACAACAAGGCAGAAAATTTTCAGATATCACAAAAAGACCTAGGGGAGAGGAAAACAGCATGTATGGAGCCTGTAGTTATACCCATGACAGTATACTTCAAGGATGGAGAAACCCTGTATATCTTAGGCTAGAGAAATTCCCTGTCTAATCTCCCCAATTTTACTGTGCCTATAAAAAATAGCACAAATTAATTTTTTGGGTAATTTTTGTTGCTTTTATTTTATTTTCTTTGCCTTTTTTTCCCTGTGCTTTGATTCGTCTTTATTTTGGGACCGTGGTTAGTGTTTGGTTGTTGTCTTTATTGCTGTGGAGCTTCTCAGATTTTTTTTTGGTTGGTTTTTGTTTTTGTTTTGTGTTTTTGCTTTTTTGGGGGTTGATCTTTTTTTGTATTATTTTTATGTTTTCCTTCCTTTTTCCCGTTTTTTTTCTAAAATGATTCTTATAGTCTCTAGAAGGACTCCTCCCATTTTTTGCTTGTTAGTATTTTGCCCCCCCTTTTTTCTTTTTCTTTTTCTTTCCTTCAAACAGAACCACATAACTTGAACCATCTTGTTCTGCCTCACAAATTGAGGGGAAAATAATAGAGGGCACCAAGACCAAACAGGCGTATGTACATTGAATAGAAATAAAAAATGGTCAGACTTAAACACCAAATCCTACAACAGAATCAATACCCAATCTACAACAAGCTAGACACAGAAGAGACCACTTATACTAGCACCCCGTGGGGGCAAAGGAGAGGGATATGGAATGCATGCTGGGAACAGGGGTGGAGGGAGGACAACCTTGGTGGTGGGAATGCCCCTGATTCAATGTTACTATGTACCTAAAATACTACTGTGAATGATTTGTAATCCACTTTGGTCAAAATAAAAATTATTATATAAAAAACCAACTACAAGCTTCTGTTTAAATAAAATAGTAACACCAAAAATGTCTGTCAATAAATGTGTCAATAAAATAAACTTTTCCCTTTGTTATTATTATACTACATTGGAATTTTAGTGGAAATTTGTATATATCTATTCAAATATTTACACACAAAGATACATATTCTCTCATTCATTTGTGCCCAAAATGACTTGGGTATTTATTACAAAATTAAATCGATGATACCAAATTAGGAAGACTGCATGCTACTTACTTTAAATGTTGACTCAATTAAGGAGAATCATTATTAGTATTATAAATTATAGCCCAATATTTATTCAATATTAATATATTAATCTTTAAGCATTATACATTATGTATTATTATATAATTTAAGTATTATACATTAAATTTATTTATGCTACAGCTTTATTACTACAAAGAGTAAACTTTCTAATTTTAAAACAAAAGTGAGGCTATATTAAGCACTTGGAATCAGAGAAGGGAGAAAAAAGCTGGCCTGGATAAATTAGCAATAGTTGCCAACCAGCAGCACTTTGGTTTCTATCTTTTTAATTTCTGATGTATATATTTGGAGCACATGTGGCATTTTAAATTATTTAACTCTCTAAGCCAAAGTTGAGATCCACTATTCAAAAAAATGTAAAACTTAAACTTAAGTTCATATTGGGATAGATGGGTGGGTAGAAGAAAGTGCATCAAGAAAGGGAATAGAGAGCAGAGAATTAAATATTATAGCTTGAAGGGAGACCTAAGCTAAGAAAGCACTGTTGGCAAACACTATAACCAAAAGGTCTTCTTTTTTGTTTTGTTTTGTTTTGTTTTGTTTTGTTTTGTTTTGTTTTGTTTTGGGCTCACACCAGGCAATACTCAGGAGTTACTCATGGCTCTGCACTCAGAAATCGCTCCTGAACTTGAGGGACCATATAGGATGCTGGGAATAGAACCCACGTCCGCCCCAGGTCAGCTACATGCAAGGCAAACACCTTACCACTGTGCTATCTCTTCAGCCCCACCACAGGGTCTTCTAGTCAGAACTTCTGCAATTATGAGGACCCCACAGCTCAGATTATGGCCTTCAGCTTTACATAGAGCATCAATTTACATAAAGGAAATTTATACCAATCACTCAGAAACCTGTCTCCGAAACCAAAACTCATAAAACATTGATGTATTGACTCAGAATGCTAAGCCTTGCCTTAACAATGAGACATATCAGCTTGTGGATTTGATATTCTAACATTGAGCAGAGCTATATTGGAAACCAAATTACAATAAAAATTAAGACAATAGGGACCGGCGTGGTGGCGCTAGAGGTAAGGTGTCTGCCTTGCAAGCGCTAGCCAAGGAAGGACCACAGTTCAATCCCCCGGCGTCCCATATGGTCCCCCCAAGCCAGGGACAATTTCTGAGAACTTAGCCAGGAGTAACCCCTGAGCATCAAACGGGTGTGGCCCGAAAAACCAAAAAAAAATTAATACAATAAAAATCAGGACAACTAATTGTACCATTTTAGTAGCTAATACAGCAAGTATGGAGAACTGTATGCTTCCATTTCCCTGTTTATGCATACTTGATTCATGGACCAGATATTCATGCAATTTCAAAGCAATTTTTCTCCAAGATGATGCTCTTACTCCTCATTTTTCTTTCCTTTCAAGCTATTCATTTCCTTTTATGCTTCTGTTACTATTCTTTCTTTAGCCATGTTAATGTCATTGATTATATTATATTAAGACTTGATTTATTCTTCTAAATTTGTGTCTAAGAAGCATACACTCTAAAAATTTGCATATTAATTGGCTTTTTTTATTTTCAGAAATCTAGAAAAATCTTAGTATTACTATCTACTAAAGAAAATTGGGAATGAAAGAGAACTAGAACAGAGGAAATAAATTTGCAAGTAATGAAAAATCAGTTCACATAGCTCTGATGAAAACAAAAATTATAAATATTGTATACTTATTTACTTGGATATTTCTTACAATCTATTATAATCATAAACATAATATGTACTAGCATTTTGAATATTAATATTAAATTCATATAGGTATTCACATATAATTTACTTTATTAAGAGCTATTTGTACTTGCTTTTTTTTAGAGTAAGTTATCTAGTAATAGGGCTTTCCTTTTTCATTTAGCAACTACTACTTTTTTTTAAATGTCCTTCATCATAGTGCTATTCCTGAACTCTAGATAAGATTAAATTCTAAATCACAACAGTTATCCTATTTATAAGATTAATTCCATTTTTATTTCAACAAAATATTAGTGGTAGAATATCACTTTGAAATTTTTGAGTAAGAAAATATCAAATAACCTTTCTAGGTATTATCTATGAGTGTTGCTTCTAAATTATAAAAAGAAAAATCATTTCCAATTATCAGATTTAAAAAATAAGGCATTTTTGCTCCTCTTCTAATAGTAGACTTGGTTCATTAAAGAAAAATGAAAATATAAATTAAGACCTCCATTACATTTTGGAGTAATTTCTTAGTGTTTATTGCTATTTGTCTTACTGTATTTCATATTTAAGCACTGATACATTTCAAAGTCTTTCTGAAAGGTTAGTATGATTCAGTTAAGGCTCAAATGTTTAAAAAATGATTGAGAGAAACTGGGTTTATGACTTCATATTCTATGTTTGACATCTATTCATAGCCAAACCACTGACTGAGTTAAAATCATGTTTATGAGCAGAATATTAGATTATAATTAGACTGATTAACTTTCATGTTGGAAACTTTTGTCAGGGATCTCTAATGATCACTTAACAATTACCCCAGACTCTGATCATCTCAACATATATTTTTTCTATTAAAAATCTCAAATTAATACTCATTTAATATCTATGTACCTAAACTCTGCTTGTTCTCTTTAAAGTTCAAATATTTGGACCTACCAAATAATCCATTAATTAAAGACAACAAACATTAGCTCTTATAACCCTCAAGCCTTTAAATCTGACTCTTTTTACAACACCTTATATTTCTTTTTTTTTTTTTTTTTTTTTTTTTTTGGTTTTTTTTGGGGCCACACCCTGTGACGCTCAGGGGTTACTCCTGGCTATGCGCTCAGAAGTTGCTCCTGGCTTCTTGGGGGACCATATGGGACGCCGGGGGATCGAACCGCGGTTCATCCTAGGCTAGCGCAGGCAAGGCAGGCACCTTACCTCCAGCGCCACCGCCCGGCCCCAACACCTTATATTTCTATCTCCATTTATTATACACACAGAGCTTTTCATAATCATGGTAGGCTGATTCCACAAAAGAGAAGAATTTTCATTTATTTAAATTTTCAACAATAAAAACTAATGGTTCTAGATGACTCTAATAATTTTTAATGTCTTATAAAATGTAACTGTGTTTGTATCTGATTAGGTATATATGCTGAAACATTTTCAAGCTATGTATTCAGGAAAAATACAAGGTTAAATTTTAATTAGTATTTAGGTAGTTTGTGAGATTTAAGTAAGTACTTTCTGCACTATTAAAAATTAACTTTTCTCAGTGTCATTTAAAATCTTACTAAAAACACTTTAATCTGGTTTTTTTTTTGTTTGTTTGTTTGTTTTTTGTGTGGTTTTTGGTCACACCCGGCAGTGCTCAGGGGTTATTCCTGGCTCCATGCTCAGAAATTGCTCCTGGCAGGCACGGGGGACCATATGGGATGCCGGGATTCGAACCGATGACCTTCTGCATGAAAGGCAAATGCCTTACCTCCATGCTATCTCTCTGGCCGCAAAACACTTTAATCTGAATGAATCTAAATCACTATTAGAACTTTAATAATAGTTACTGATATTCTATTTTAGTCGTTTTTTGGGGTGTTAATTTTATATTAATTCTATTGTTAGTCATACATGGAAAATTTTAGACAAACCGCTCACAGTAAAAATAAAATTTATTGTAAAATAAGAGACTAAATGAAATACATATATGTTTCTAAGGACAGAGGACATGATAAATATATATTTCTTAGTAAAACTTCTTTAACATCTCAAATTATCTATAGACTTTTTCAGCATATGAATAAGAAGGGAGTAGAGGAGGAAGGGGAGAAGGAAACTCAAGAGGAAGAGAAGTTTTGGGGACAAGTCAGTGTTCTTTTGTCTTTCCATTTCTACAAAACTCCAGAATGGAAGCCCTTGCTCATATTTTTATAGATAAATCATTTATTCCCCTTCTTACTAAGAAAATGGTAAAATCAAAGTCTTACTAATATTTTTTTTGCAATTAAGAGGTGCATATTGTTATTCAAATTGCAATGACTTTTGCCTTTTTGTGAAGCACTGGTCACATTTGTAAAAAACAAAAAAACAATTATTCTGCATCTGTTCATCAAGAATATGGGCACCTCGCACAGCTGTTGTAAAGCTCAAAAAATAAAATCAGATGTGGAAGAGATAGTGTATGGGATTTTTACTGTAGGGTGATGTTCAGGAATTGAGAACTGAGGGAAATGTGTGCCTCTACTTCTGTCCTGAGCAAATAATGTCCTGAGCAAAAAACCATTAAGTAACTAATCCAATCTAAATTAATACTCATTGTCTATGATGGGACTGAGAGAAGCCCCAGAATATTCTACTATAAGAAGGATATCTTTTTCCACACATTTTATTTATTTTATGGCATAAATGTGTGTTGCAATACTCTTCAATGGAGGGAGCTGAATTAATGTTCAAGTGTTAATATGGGGAGAGAGCAAGTGTAGGAAGGAATGAATGTATTTGTCTTGCAAATACATAATCCAGGTTCGATTCTTAACATCACATATGGCCCCTCAAGCATCACCAGGAGTGGTCACTGAGCAGATCCAGAGTAAGCCCTAAGAGTTGCCGAAAATTTGTAATATATAAAGCAAAACAAAAGTCACTGTTCTGGGGACTTCACGACCACTCACAATGATAATTTGATCCAGCTGCACTGATCTGACAATTAGGACTTGCATCCTGTGATGCTCCTTGGGCCCAGTGTGCTGGTGGTCATCAGGGCCACCATGGTTGTGCTCCGGTGGCCATGCACTGCTTAAAAGCTTAGGGTTTTGTACACTTGAGTAATCAAGGCATGCATTCTAGCCCTTTGAATTATCTCTCTAGGCCTACAATCTTATTCTTTTGATTTTCATAGTCTTTTAAGACAACAGTATCTATTACTGATTATTTTGTAAAATAATCAACTCCAGTACACATGTGAGGGCTCCAAAGCTAAGCTTTATTAATACTGGATTTTCTTAAGGAACATGTCATCTATTGCTTCAATTTTGTCCTGTATATGACAGAAAATGTAAATTATCTTCTCTCACAAGAAAGTTTGTTCCTGGAAACTATGCCCAATGCACATTCTCAAAACTCTGTTTCAAAAGAAGCTCACTTCTCTGTTTTCCCAAGGATAATATATATATATATACTCATATATATACATATATATATATATGAATGAGCTGGAGAGATAGCACAACGATAAGGCATTTGCCTTGCATGCAGCTAACCCAGGATGGACCTATATACATATATACACATATATGTGTATATGTATATATGTATATATGTATATATATATATATATATATATATATATATATATATATATATGATTCCTGACATCCCGTATGATCCCCTGAGCTTGCCAGGAGTGAATGAGCACAGAGCCAGGAGTAACCCCTGAGCACCACTGGGTGTGGCTCAAAAACCAATCAACTAATAAAGAAATAAAAAAAACTGCATTAAATATATATAACTACCTTAAAGAAAATATCTAGGTAATATTGTGTACAAGAATATAACTTCCTTTCTCAAAATGGAAGTTCCAGAGATTATAAGAAGCCTAACTGAAGAAGGTTTTGAGAGAGACAAATCCCACCAAAAGCATTTCACATTGAAGCCCTTTAGGCATAATTAGAACATGCACACAAAATGCAAACTCTGCCTCCATGAGAAAAGACCTCAGGAATCTATCCTTTAACTCTAGATTATTGGATAATTTTGCTGAGCCACCTCTCACGCCCACTATCTTTGATGCCAATTAAAAAAAACTATAACAAGAACTATTAAAACTATTACAAGAACTTAGACTATGTACTGGAGACATACTGGCTGGAATTCCAATTCAGATCCTGAAAATGTACTCTTAACCAGAAGCTTCTCTCCAGGGTAGAATAATTTTCTTTATGGACAAAGGAGAGAAATCATCTAAGCAGTTAAATTTAGTCTAACATGCTGTCTGTGGACCATAGAAATAGAATAGTGCATGACCAACCAAGTTGATCCCTGGCATCCCATATAGTATCCCAGGTACTAACAAGAGTGATCCCTGAACATAAATCTAACTGGAAGTACCCAAAATAGTGCTTTCTGAAGAATTAAAAAATAGTGCCTATGGGCACTTAATATATAGTTATTATTTTAAATTATATATATATATAAATTAAATAAAAATATAGTTATTCTCTTAAAAATGAGTTAAAGTTTTCATATACTAGACATTATTTTTATATGATGAGGATAAAATAAGAAGTTAGAGAATGTCTTTATCTAGGGAAGATAGAGAGCAAACAAGCAACAAATATATAAATAAATGCATCACTAAATATTGATAATGGAATAGTACATTACTAACAAAATAGAATTACCTCTTTAGATTGACAATCTGGGAATTACCTGTTCACATGACACTTGATATAGATATAAATGAAAAAGAGGATAAGTATGCTCATATATGGTTATGAGAATTTTAAGAAAAAATACCTGTAAAAAAAGGATGTATGTTAACTTTACTGACTTAAAAAATGGAAAAGCATTTAGTATGACTAGTATATAGCAAATGAAAGTATTAGAAGATAACAGTCGGGCCCAGAGAGATAGCACAGCGTTGTTTGCCTTGCAAGCAGCCGATCCAGGACCTAAGGTGGTTGGTTCGAATCCCGGTGTCCCATATGGTCCCCCGTGCCTGCCAGGAGCTATTTCTGAGCAGACAGCCAGGAGTAACCCCTGAGCACTGCCGGGTGTGACCCAAAAACCAAAAAAAAAAAGAAGATAACAGTCATAAATAGGGCCGAGATGTAGAGTATCTTATAAGATAATGATAAATTATTTGGATTTTATGCTAAGAGCAATGGAAAGCAATTATAGAATTTTATATTAGATAATGCATGGTACAATCTATATTTTAAAAATCTTTTTTTTTCTCTTGGAATATATTTCTTTATTGGCGTCCATATTTTTTCTAATTATCTTTATTTAAACACCATATTACAAATATGATTATAGTTGTATGATTACAGTCATGTAAAGAACACCCCCTTTCACCAGTGCAACATTCCCACCACCAATTTCCCAGATCTCCCTCCTCCCCACCCCCCACACCTATACTCAAGACAGGCTTTCTACTTCCCTCATTCATTCACATTGTTATGATAGTTTTCAGTATAGTCATCTCTCCAACTGCACTCATCACTCTATGTGATGAGCTTCATGTCATGAGTTGCACCTACCAGCCCTCATCTCTCTTGTCTCTGAGATATTGTTAAAAATGTCTTTCATTTTTCTTAAAACCCATAGATGAGTGAAACCATTCTGCATCTTTCTCTCTCCCTCTGACTTACTTCACTCAGCATAATAGATTCCATGTACATCCATGTATAGGAAAATTTCATGACTTCATCTCTCCTGATGGCTGCATAGTATTCCATTGTGTATTTGTACCACAGTTTCTTTAGCTACTCATCTGTTGAAGGGCATCTTGGTTGTTTCCAGAGTCTGGCTATTGTAAATAGCGCTGCAATGAATATAGATGTAAGGAAGGGATTTTTGTATTGTATTTTTGTGTTCCTAGGGTATATTCCTAGGAGTGGTATAGCTGGATCATATGGAAGCTCGATTTCCAGTTTGTATATCTTAAAATCTTTCTGGCTATAAAGTTAGTCTATGTTATAGGTTCAAAACAGAAGAAAAAACAGTCAAGAGATTATAATTCATAAAGACATAGATGTAGTTTGAAATAGAGTTTGTTGCATTAGTAGATTTGGCAATATTGAAGGCTATGTCAGAATGTATTTTTAATGAAATGTTGAAACACTAGCTGACTCTTTGATGAAGGCTGCAGAATGAAATAACAGTCATCTGTATAATATATAATGTAAGAACTAGTCTGAGAAGGAAAATAAGTGTTATTTAGATACACTAGTTTGACATGGCCCAGAGACATAAAGGGAAAATATGTTAGTCATCCCAGGCTATTATAACAACACACCATAGACCAGGTAGCCTAAAAAGAGTTATAAACTGGGTGTCTCATAAACAAAATAATTTATTTTTAACCATTCTGGAAACTAAAAATTCAAGATCAAAATGTTAGTTTAGTCAAGCTCTGATAAGAGTTGTATTTCTAGTTACAAATAGTTGTACTCTCTTTGTGTTCTCACCTGGAAAACTGGCAACAACTCTCAGGAGTTCCTTTTTGTTGTTGTTGTTGTTATTTCATTTTTGATTTTGGGGCCACACCCAGTGATGCTCAGGGGTTACTCCTGGCTATGCACTCAGATATTGCTCCTGGCTTGGGGGACCATATGGGATGTTGGGGAATCAAACTGAAGTCCATCTTAGGCTAGCACATGCAAGGCAAATGCCCTACCACTTGCGACACCACTCCGGCTCCTCAGTAGTTCCTTTTTTAAGGGCATGAATTCCATTCATAAGGGTTCTACCCACCTCAAAAGCCTCACCTTTTAATACCATAACACTGAGAGTTCAGATTTCAACATAAGCATCTGGGAACACACACTCAGGCCATTGAAAGGGCAGACAATGATCAACGAGATATGAGATGTGAGCTTCCTCAGGTGAAATTATAGATTTAAATTTTCAAATCTAAGTTAGGTAAATAAGAGAAACCAGGTAGATGGTGGCCTAGGACATTAACCCTGGGACATTTCACCATTTTTAGGTTGGAGATTGAGAAAGGAGTAAGCAAAGAAATCGAAAAGAAAAGACAAGTAAGGAGTGGCAAGCTCTGAATTGGAGTGAGGCAAGTGAGATGCCCTCTACATTGGCAGAACCTAGAGCAGGCACATTGTTGAATGTTGCCTTTCGCCTAATCAAAGTTCTGGCATAATCAGGAGGTGGTCATTGAATTTTGCAAAAAAGAGATTATTGATGAGCTTCATCACTGGAAAGAAAGTATCAGAACATTGCCAGATTTATGGAAAGCCTGCTAATGAGGAACTCAAGTAGAGAAAGTTGATCATAACATTTCCACTAAATTATTTTCAGGAAGGAAACAAAAAAATGGAGCATAAGCTAAAGAAGTTGCTAGGTGGATGTGGTGTATTAATAGTGGCAAACATTGAAACATTTCCTATGCTAATGGGAATGACTGATGGACAAGAATACTAGTGAAAAACAGTAAAGTATAATCCAAGGTTGGGAGACAAAATGCTCAGTTTCCAGGAAAGAAGAGTGAAAGAACTATAGCCAAATGACCACATTGGAGCATTGCCTAGGATTCCTGAAATCAGTAAACTAGGCTGCTACAGAGTACCCTGCTCTCAGACAGTGGTCTAAAATCTTTCACCTAACCTATCCAGAAAGGAAAGGTCACAGTGGTTTTGGTTCAGAACACAGAAGCACTCATCAAAACATAAGCTTCACTGATGTTATTATCTTGCCATAAGGTGAGAGAGAAAAAAAGTCAGGGAAAGGAGAAAAAAGAAGAGAAGAAAGAAATGAAGAGAGGCCTACCTCTCTATGCAATGACTAGAATTGTATGTCTATAACTGATATATTCAATATATTTTGATACTAGGAAAACATTGTGCTAGATGATTTATATTCTCTGTAATTCATACAGCAGTACTGAGAGTTGTGTGTTATTATTTATCTTGCAGGGGAATATAATTAGTTTTAAAGTAAAAATAATAGAGAAAAGAAATGTGTCCATGTTCACAAAACCACTAGCAATATCCAGATTAAAACCAAATCTATTGGAGCCATAGAGATAAAAAATAGTTGGTAAGGTGCTTACTTTGCATGCCACTGACCCAGTTCAATCTCTAGTACTGCATGTGATTTCCATAATCTGCCAGGAGTAATCCATAAATACAATCAAGTGTGCCCATCCCCCAAAAAAAAACAGAAACAAATAAAAGTAAATCAATTAGGTCCTAAACCTATGGGTACTGTGAACAATGGGAAAATGAGCCTAAAATACAGTATTTGTCTAAAGCTATCATCCCCAGATTTTTAGAAATTCAGTGAAGAACCAAGATCCAAAGCATAATGACCTGGACAGTACCCAGAACTCCATAAGGGAAGAAACATAGGTAGAGTTGAGGAAAGGACATTTTTTAGTGGACATAGAGCATGAGGGTCTTTTTATGTAATTGTTCTTTCTGTTATTTTAATGTCTAACCCTTTAGATTGGGAGATAGGCAGTGAAGTAAGGAATATAGCTGCAGTTTCATAATACTGTAGCTATACGAGTTCAGTGTACCCTCCCACTCACATCTCAAATTGCTGCAGCTATAAAGGGGGGGATTATCTCTGTGTACACAATTAAATCTCCACAGAGAGCTGTGTTAGTCCTACTCAAAGATCTATGTTCCCCTTATTTTATAAAAGAATTATGAAAGTGTTCCTTGCTGAGTTGAGTTATATCCTGAAATCTTTGAAGAAAACTTTCGTCTCCCTGGACTAGCTCTCTTGAAGTCTGTAATACCAAAAGGAACAGTGTTGCATAAGCTTCAATTAAGTTTCTTTTCAAATACTCACAACTTTATAGACATGAGAGAAACTCTCATTATTACTTGTCGCAATAAAAAACATTGATAATGCTTTAAAATGTATTTTTCACAAAAGGAATATAGTTTTATGTTTAGAAAGTTTTATATCTCATGTTTAGAAAATTGAAAATGTTTTCTTCTTTATCAAATTCTACCAATACAATTGTTCTACCACTGATACCCTGTTCCCCTCTACCTTAGAAATATAATAATTAGGGCCCAGAGAGATAGCACAGCGGCGTTTGCCTTGCAAGCAGCCTATCCAGGACCAAAGGTGGTTGGTTCGAATCCCAGTGTCCCATATGGTCCCCCGTGCCTGCCAGGAGTTATTTCTGAGCAGACAGCCAGGAGTAACCCCTGAGCAATGCTGGGTGTGGCCCCAAAACCAAAAAAAAAAAAGAAAAAGAAAAAAAAAAGAAAAAGAATAATTAATAGCTACTGGGTCCACCATACACAGAACTCAAAATGGATCACAGACCTAAAAGCAAAAGCTATTACTAGAAGAAAATATAGGCATTGTTATGATCTTGCATTGGGAAAAGAACAACACTAAAAATATTGTCTAAAGAAGAGGAAACTGATATACTGTACTATTAAATGTGCATTTTAAGTTACTACTAAGAAAATGATGGTGTTAAAGAGATAGTGTAGAAGCTAAGGTACTTGCTTTATATGTGGTCAATTCCAGTTTAATCCCTGACATCACATATGGTCTCTCAAGCACTGACAAGGGTAGCTCCTAGGTACAGAACCAACACCCTCCCTGAGCAGCACCAGTTATATACCAAACGTTCCCATATATCAAAAAGTTTAAAAAAGAGAAAGGCCGGAGTGGTGGCTCAAGCGGTAAGGCATCTGCCTTGCCTGCACTAGCCTAGGACAGACCACTATTCAATCTCCCTTAGTCCCATATGGTCCCCCAAGCCAGGAGTGATTTCTGAGTGCATAGTCAGGAGTAATCCCTGAGAATCACTGGGTGTGGCAAAAAAGAAAAAAATTAAAAAAGAGAGAGGAAATAAACCACATAGTAAGAAAATATTTGCATATGTCTACAAAAGGGTCAATAAAAAAACACAACCTAGAAAGCCTGTCTCGAGTACAGGTATGGATGGGGTGGGGAGTAGGTAGATCTGGGAAATTGGTGGTGGGAATCCTGCACTGGTGAAGGGGGGTGTTCTTTACATGACTGTAATCATACAAGTACAATTCTATTTGTAATCACTGTGTTTAAATAAAGATAATTAAACAAACACAACCTAATGTTACAATAAAAATATTATTTGAATAGATATTTTGTATATAATATATATGAATGTGTAATTATTACATAAAATCTTTCTCAATATTATCAACAATTTCTGAAATAAATTTCCAAACTACAATGAGATACCATAGGAGCCCACTAGTATAGCTATACATATTTTTAAACATGATAGAACCAAGTGTCATCGAGGATATTAAGACACTGAAATACTTCTACATACTAGAGGAAAAATAATATGGTGCAGATACTTGAAAAGAGTTGAAAGTTTCTTTAAAATGTGAACACTTCATTTACTATTTATTGCTGCAGAACTTGATACAAGAAATAAAAACTATCTATGAAAAGATGCATATTGTATAATTACTCATAATAAATATCAAAAAAAGCAGAAAACTTTAAGCAAATTAAGAATGGAAAAAGACAAGATACGATACTATCACATAATAGAAAACGATTCTGTGATAAAATGGAGCAGCACAACTACTTGGTGCAAAGATATAGATGCGTCTCAATTACATTAAGTTAAGTGACAAGACAAATTCAAAATATTATGTAATTCCATTTAGATTTATATGATTCTAAAAGCATCGGCCTATTTAGGTATAATTTCCAGAAATAAAAAATATTACAGATAGGAAACAAACTGATTACATCTGGGGCTATGAACGGAAATAGAAATTGACTATAAATGGATACAATAAAACTTTTCAAGAAAATGGAATTGCTCTAAAATCAAATTATAATAATGATTTTTAATATTTTATCAAAATTATAGTTTAATAGGTAATTTCATAGTATAAAATTATATCTCACTAAAACTGTTTTTGAAAAATTATAGATGACACCCAAAAATGACCTAATGGGTATACAAAGGTCAATAGGAATAAATGTATATATATATATGTATAACTTTCAAAAAGTATGAATTTCCATTTCTGGTAAAAAAATAATTGATATATCTACTTACAAGCAAAAATATTTTAGTCAAATAATACTACATGGTAGTACATCTACCAGTAAGAATGTGTCATTATACAATAGAAAGAAGCCTATTGTATTAGTAGATAAAGTTAGTAAAATTATTCTTAAAAGGCCAAAAAGTAAATATTTTTAATTTTATAAGTTACAGATTTATATCTCAACTCCTCAACTCACCCATGAACAAATAAATGGGTAAGTCTGTGTTACAATAAACTTTATGGAAGCAGGCAGTGGGCCAGATTTGGTCAATAGGACATAATTTTCCAAACTCTGATATAAAACAACTATGATTTATTTATATCCTATAATTGATGTTTATGGCAAGTCAAGTGGAGGCTTTACTCTCTGTCATCTTCACTAAAACCCAATGTGATGAAGAAATCATCACATAGATCATTAAAGATGACAGAAGAGTCTAGAGAATATTAATTCATCACTGGTTCTTATGTCATTCTTTATTGAACAAAATGAATCTCATGGCCATGCATCAGTTCAGAGTGTTGGAGGGCTAACACTGTCTTGTACCTAAAAGGCAGAGAACTAGGTGCTGTTGAACAATATTTGGTAATTATTACAGAGATAATGTAGGGGAATGTGGATTCTCATCTACCATTGTAACTTGGAAAACTTCTTTCGGGAGCAATTTAGGGAAAAGGGAACATATCCTACTAACCAAAACTTCCACATGTGGTGGTCATTTTCAATAATTTCCAACATAACTACACTAAAAATTTACATAAGGTGTTCACAGCTTGAGAGTTTACAAAACAAAATGTATTGAAGACAACATTTTTGAGTATCTCTCAAAAGCAGGATTAATTGTAATTATATATTAAATCATATATAACTTATATATGTTATACATTATAATATTCATAAAATATTTTACATATGAATATTTATATAAATGTTTCAATTAATTTCTTTTAGCAGTATTACCATATCTAAAATGTGGCAATTTAGAATAAGAAAGGACAGTTGCAAAAGGATACAATTATTATATTTATGGAACATATTTAAAAGTATATTATTTGTAGAGCCATATTTGTAGAGACAAAAAGAAAGAGGCATACATTAGCTCTAAGATATTTCTCATCCCTTAGACAATTTGAGGGTGAGGTTCTCTCATGTGTTAGCAAAGTTATATTTCATCAAAAGGTATTTGAAGAAATTATGGCAAGGTGTTAATTTTGCATTAAATCTAGATGATGAAAATGTGAATTTCTGTTATATTTTTCTTGTTCTTATGTTTGTTTGAAACATTTTTAATTATAAAAAGAAAAAATATTATGCTTGTATATGATTATCAGCAGAGACAATAAAGTATCATGGTGATATTACACAACACAAAAGGGCAGATGGAGCTAAGAGCCAGACAATGAATTGCCCTTACAAGGGTACCAGTATTCAAAAATGAGCCATCTGACTATCATGGCTGAAGAGACCCATCTTCACTGACTTATCAGTCTGAAAACAAAACTATGCATATTCAATCACACTTTCTCTGATGTAGAGAAAGTCAATAGAAAAAAATTCTCAAAATATATTCTGAAGGAGTGAGAGAGATAGCATGGAGGTACAGCATTGGCCTTGCATTCAGGAGGATGGTGGTTCAAATCCTGGCATCTCATATGGTCCCGTGAGCCTGCCAGGAGCATAGAGCCAAGAGTAACTTCTAAGCGCTGCTGGGTGTGACCAAAAAAACCTGTGTGTGTATGTGTGTAAAATATGTATGTATGTATGTGTGTATGTATGTATATGTAAATTCTGAAATCCTTCAGAAGATTCCTCCCAAAATCAAGGAGAGTATTTTCTTTTCCTCCTCTTTCCTTCCCTTTAAATTCCTTTAAATAAAATTATTTACAAGCAAAACCCCTCTAAATATAAACCCATCTTTTTATACTTTTGAATAATGCATTGTAATCAATTAAAAGTTATCTGATAAAGGAGAAAAATAAAAAGAAAAAAGAGGAGAGAAATGAAACAGGGAAGTAAGAAGAGACAGTCTGAGGATTGGGCAAGGGTTAAGGACCTTGGACAGATCACATCAGTGGTATAAAGAGGAAATATCTATATACATTTAAACCAATGTTATTAAGTGAGAGAAGTAGAATGCCTCTCTCCAGTACAGGCAGGGGGTGGGATAGGAGGGAGATGGGGAGCATTGGCGATGGGAATGTTGCACTGGTAAAGGGGGGGTGTTCTTTTTTTTTTTTTACTTAAACCCAACTACAAACATGTCTGTAATCATGGTGCTTAAATAAAGATATTAGTTTAAAAAATTAATGAACTACTAGAGCCAACACTAATGTAAATTCAGAACCCAAACTACAATAGTAAATTTAAAAATATGTTTGTAGGGACCGGAGAGATAGCATAACAGCGTTTGCCTTGCTAGCAGCCTATCCAGGACCTAAGGTGGTTGGTTCGAATCCCGGCATCCCATATGGTCTCTCGTGCCTGCCAGGGGCGATTTCTGAGCAGATAGCCAGGAGTAACCCCTGCGACTGCTGGGTGTGGCCCCAAAACAAAGCAAACATGTATAAAAAATAAAAAAATATGTTTGTAAATACTACCTACAGGCAGAGGCAAAAAATCATACAAATGCTGCTATGTGGATAGATATGGAGAGTACCATGCTGAGTGAAATAACTCAGAGGACAGTGACAGATACAAAATGATCTCTCTAAAATTTGAGATATAAAGAAACAGTAGTAAATAGCCAGAGACAGAATCTAAAACTGATCTATAGAAATGAACTGGGAGGAGTGGAGAATGCCATCGTGTGCATGAAACCCCGTAATTAACTATATAGTAAATAACATTACCTACACAGAAAAAAAAAATTGTGTTGTGTGTGAGTGTGTTTGTATTAAGGAAAAAGGCTGAGGGTGAAAAGCAATCTGAGGATTGATGTCGGAGTTTTGGCATTAATGGTGGGATTGGAGTTAGGGTAGTGTTTGCCTAAAAATCTAGTATTGGCAGCTTTATAAATTATGGTGCATAAGTAAATTTTGTTGATTTTCTTTTTATGAAAAAAAAAAGATAGGTGTTATAAAATGGATACTTTCATGGAGGGTGTGGTGCTGGAGTTTTTCATGTATGAAACCGTACTGATAAATTGTAAACAACAGTGCCTAAAATAAAATGAAGTTTGAAGACAGGAGAAGGATGCTGTTAGGATTTTTATAATATAAAATATATTGTCTTCTAAGGGGCCAAAGTGGTAGCACAGTGGTAGGGTGTTTACCTTTCATGTGGCTGACCAGGACAGACATGGTTTCAATCCCCAGCATCCCATATGGCCCTCCAACCCAGAAGCGATTTCTGAGAGCAGAGCCAGAAGTAACCCCTGAGCACCACTGGGTGTGACCCAGAAAATAAAAAAAAAAAAAGTATTGTCTTCTATGTTGCAAAAATATTTTCATGTAACATAAATAAAATTTAAGGAAGAAATAATGGAATAAGAGATAATAAGTGGAAAGGAAGAGAGAGGAAGATTCCAGCAAGTCAGGAAACTGAACTCAATCCTGTCACTCAATCTGTCTTCAGCAAGTAACTTCGACTCTGAAAGTCTCTGTTTCTTCCTCCCTAATAAGAGAACAATGACCTAGATTCCTCTTCAATATTCTATGATGCTTAAAATATTCATTGAGGTGCACATTTGGAGAAGTAGTATTTCTCTGGGATAAAAAGCCTAAAGTCTCTTTCTGATCCAGTGAACAAAGGAATAGAATAAAAACGTATGGGTCACAGTTCAGCATGAAGGTCAAAGTCACACATCCTTCATCATGCAGTTGGGATGTTGAGGGTAGAGAAAGGGAAGTGAAAGAGGATAAACGAGGGAACCTGTTGGGTTTCAGATTTCCATATGTGACAAGTAGGAGCCAATGACCACACTCTTGACAGAAAGGCCTAAAAGATAACTGTCAGAAGAATAAAAAATATAATCATATCTCCAAGTTTTTATTTCACATTTCTCAAAATCAACACAGAAAAATCCAAGAGAGTCTAGTATGTTGTCTTAAACTGGCCTCAAAGTTGTTGTGAAAAGATTTAGATTATGGTATGTAAGACCATGTCTTACCGAAGAGATATGTAGGATCTCAACTATTTGCCAAGTAATACAAAAAAAAAAAAAAGAAAAGAAAAGAAAAGAAAAAGAAACCACAGCTGTTCTCTTCCCATTGCCCAGAAATTTTCTCTTACATGACCAATTGTGCACAGCCTTTTTCTACAGAACCTACAATGATTTAGAGACTTTTTCCAGTCTGGACCCTTTTCGTTTTAGGTGAAAATGGATTGAATCAAGCCATTCTAACTCTACCCATTACATGCAAGATAACAGTCAGGTTTTGAGGGGTGAATGTAGCAATGAGAACTTGTGGGCTGAAAAACACTCCCTTGAGAAGTATAACATCACTGATTTAAGATAAGTCTTATTTGAGTTTACAGATAGGCATACTTAAATGAAAGTTTTCCAAACAATTTAGCCATATTTACTTTACATTTGATGTGATGTCATCACAAAGCAAGATCTTTCCATTAAAATGTCAAGACTCAGATTTATACAACAGACATAAAAATAAAAGCAAAACATTGAGAGAAAGAACATTAATGGAAGTTATGCACATGCATTAAAAGCAAAATGCACCTCTGAGTGTTGTTTATGTAAAAGGCTATTTGTAAGTTGAGCTTGCATTTCCTCAGACATTATTTGAAAGTGTCTCTATTACTGATGTGCTAGAAACATTTTTCACATTTTAATTATGCAGTGGAACATGCTGATTCCAATCAACATATAGAAGACCGGTTTAAAGTCCAGGAGCATAAAACAGCTCCCATTCACATAGAGCCATTTATAGAGATATTAAAATGTACTTAGTACCTACTGTGTGCTGGAATTAAACAAACAGAAGTTTTTATATCTGAATTCCTGAGGCACAGATAGCAGAGTCCCCTTTGTGCCACCAAAGTCAACATGAGAACATTTTCTTTGTTACAGAAACAATAGGTCAGCACAATGGAACCAGCAAGGCTCAAATCATGAAGGAATGTTTATGTCAGACTATAGATAACCTTATGAGCTATGAAAAATAATGCAATTTGTCATCTAAGGTGATGTGATATCACATTTTTATTTGTTCATTATTATTCTAGTCAAAGTAAATAGGAGAAGGTAACACCTAAGGGACTATAAAATGAGTTCTAGGACTCTGAGGTGATTAAGGGGGGGGGGAGACACGTGAATATAAATTAAATTGGAATAGATGAAGTGATATAATTTGATGCCCAATTAAGTTGAGGATAAGTATTAACATCAATAATTCATTATTTCCAGGCTTCAGCTATTAAACAAGAAATAGAGAAAATTTAAGAAGATTTTCTAAAAGAGGAGTTACAGGTGAAATGTTCAGTTTTAAATAAATTGAGTCAAAAGTGACTCAGGTAGAAAGTGACTCAGGTAGTAGATCAGGTAGAAAGGTCTGAGGGATCCAAATAAATTTGTCTAGACCTCAAATATATATATATATATCTATGTATATATAAAAATATTGGGATCCTCCAGATCTTTCTACATGATCTAGTACAGTCACTTTTGGTAACAGAAAATGTGCACTGTATTGCAAACCAAGTGTCTCAAAGAAAAAAAGAAAAACAGAGAAAGAGAGAGAGAGAATAAAAATGTATTTCCCAGGGAAAGGGATGGGAGAAGGTATCTGAGAGCATGAGAGAAAAACTAGGGCATTGGTGGCAGGAAGTGTGCACTGGTGAAGATTCTTGTACATTGTTTAAATGTAACTTAATCATGAACAACTATGGGGGAAAACAAATGTATTATGAGCAACCATGAAACCATAGTGTTTAAATAAAATTATATTAAGTAAATCATCTCATAAGAATAAATACAGAATAATATCACTTATATGTGGTTTTTAGAATAACTGTAAGAAGAAATGCAATGATCTAAAGGGGAGTTGTCTCAAACTTAGCCCCAGAGTATAGTAAGGAGAAGGAAAGAAACTGAGTATAAGAGGAGAAACAGGAATAAGAAAAAATGGGGGTTGGGACCAAGTAGTCTCAGGTACATTGGTAGTGTTAAAAGAAGTATAAAAGAAAAAAACTGTGGAACATATACACAATGGAAAACTATGTAGCTGTTATAAAACAAATGAATACATTAAATTTTTCTTACATGGATGGGCATGGAAACTACTATGCTGTATGAAATAAGTCAGAAGAGAAGAAAAAAAGAAGTAAGTCAGAGGGAGAGAGCTAGATGCAGAATACTCTCGCTTATCTGTGGGATTTAAGAAAAAAATACAGAAATAAATATCCAAGCCAAAAGCAACAACAGTTAAATCAAGAGACCCAATCTGTAATAATCTAAAATTAAAATGGGCCTGTTATACTGGTAGGCTGGGGATAGTATGGGATGCACTCATAGAACATTGCAGGAGGGAAGTGGACACTGGCCAATCAGGAATTGGCTCTGATTCATTGTATGTCTGAAACCCAACTATGAAGGTCTTCATAAATCACAATGGTTTGGCAGAAGGGGAGTCAATTTGCCAGCTCCCAGAATAGAACAGAGGCATAAGGGGGAATCTGTTTGCCAGTGTCCAGGAAAGTATCACTAAGTAAGCGGCCACCCACCACCAAGGACCGAGATAAAGGGGGGTGGTCATAAAAGGAGGATATGAAAGTAGAGATGAAAAAATAATAAAACCAAAATAACAGAACTGAAAAAATTGATAGGTAAAATGAAAACCTCACTGGAAAGAATCTCCAACAAAGTAATAGTAGCTGAGGAGAGAATCAGTGCACTAGGTAATGAGATGCATAACAACTCCAAACAGCAGAAGAGGTGGTAAAATAAACAAATGATCAGGCAATGGAAAAATATTCTCAAAGTATGTGAACAGATGAAAATAGAATTCTCTAATAAACTCAACAGAAACAACATAATCATTGGAGTTCAGAGATTCAAGAAGAAAATCCTCATGAAGAATCAACAGTCAAGAACATTGTTACAGAAACTCTCAGAGCTAATGAGTGCATGCAACCAAATCCTGCATGTCCGAAGAGTACCAGACAAATAAGATCCGAAAAAAACCACCCTCAGACATCCTAGTCACAATGAATTATCCCACAAAGAGGGATACAATAATGAAAGCAGCAAGATCTAAAAGGGAAATTACATTAAAATGAGCATCCTTAAGATTTGCAGATTTGTTCCAAGAAACCTTCTATGCCATAAGAAAGTGTTAGGATATAATAACAAAACTCAACGAAATGAATACTTCATCATCCTACATTTGGACCCAACTTAGACCCCATGTGATTGAACAGCGACTGTCCAACCCAGAAGCCCAGATCCCAGATGTGGAACGGACACAGGTCCCAGCTACAGCACCAGGAACCAAACTCCTCCCTGGGAAACTCCAAATACCATCCAGACACCAACTTGCACCAGTTTTAACATGACATCCTGACATGAGGAAATGGCAACAACTTGAGCTAAGAGAGGGCTGCCCTATCTCATCACCTAACTGTATGATGCAATCAGGAGACATGACATCCTTTGCCCTAAGCAAAAACCAAAATCGCCACAAGACTGGCTTTGACAAACATGGACTGGACCGAACCTATCAAGGGACCAATGAGAAAGTTCCTAGACTAGGCCTTGACCTAGGATTATACAAAAACCAAGATCTCTAATCATAGAGGTCTGACTTTGACAACTGTAACTGAGAAGAACTTCTGGAACTATGATGAAAGATTATAGCCTAGGCTCTGTACTAGGATCTGAGCAAAAACCAAGACCACTAATTACAGAAGACTGATTACAACAACAGTGATGGAACAGAATTCCTAGAACTATAAAAAAAAAAAAAAACTCTCTCCTAGCCTTCGCCCTATGACCTACACAAATAACAAGAGGCAAGAAGTTATCACCCACATCTGAACAGAAAGTTTTATGGCACCATAAAAAGACCTTGGGTGTGAAAATGATGAATATGGAGCCTGTAGTTGTTCCCCTGGCAGTATGCTTCAAGGGCAGAGAAACCCTGTATCTCTTAGGCCAAGGGAATTCCTGTTCTAATTTCCTGAATATTTAGTATGCCTATGCAAAAAGGGAAAAAAAAAGACAAACAACCTCTTTTTAAAAGTTGCTGGTCTGTTTTGTTTGTTTGTTTGTTTGTTTGTAGCTGGTGGTTTGGGGTTTTGGTTTATTCTTATTTTACTCTTTTTGTACATTTGTTGTTACTCTCTTATTGTTTTTTCTTTTATTGTTGTTTGTCTTGTTTCGTTTTGTTTTGTTACCTTTTTCTTTTTCCCCCTTTCTTCTTCTAAATAGATATTTATAACACCTAGATGGACTCCTACTAGTTTTTCTCTTTTTTGTTTGCCTTTTTTTCTTCTCCCGAATTTTTATTTATATCTCCAATAGAGCCAGATTACTGGATCAGATTACCTTGATCAGCCTCATAATTAGAGGAGGGGAAATGGATGGTACCAAGACAAGACAGTCATAAGTTCATTTGGTGGAAATAAAAATAATCATATTTGAATACTAAATCCAAAGTCAACAACAACAGTATCAATACCCAATCTACAACAAGCTGAACAAGGGGGGGTGGGAAACAGTTGCACTAGCATTATGGGAGGTAAAGGAGAGAGATGTGGGGAGCATGCTGGGAACAGAGGTGGAGGGAGTACAACACTGGTGGTGAAAATGCCCCTCATTCATTGTCATTATGTGCCTTAAATATTACTGTGAAAGATTTGTAATTCACTTTTACCACAATAAAAATTTAAAATAAAACAGTACTTGATTCAGCCATACTTACATTCAGGTTTGAAAGAAGGATGAGCAGCTTCACTGATAAAGCTCAGACACTCACTATACAGATGCAAAACCAACCTTAAAAGATGAACTAAAAGATCTATTTTAAAAAAAAACAGACCACAGTAAAATTTTGAAAAAGGGTCATACTAGAGAGTGAGTATAGTCGCCGGATACAGCAACTGCTTTGAATGCAGCTAACCCCGGACAAACTGCAGTTCAAATCCAGACCTCCCACATGGTCCCCTAAACTTGACTTCTGGCAGAACAACCCCAGGGAGACTCCTTAAAAAAAATGAAATGAAAAAGGGTCGTACTGATGGTGGGATGGATATTGGAACATTGACTACCTGAACTGACTGTATTATGAACCACTTTGTAAGCTATGCTATTTCAATTAAAAGTATGTATATAAAAAGAATAAAATAAAGAAAATAAGAATTAATTCATTAATTCATTAAAGAAAAAAAGAAAAGAAAGACCAATACACACACCAAATTCCTACAAAAAGGATGACTCCAGTGCTGGAGAGATAACACAAAGGTAGGGCATTTGCCTTCCATGCAGCTGATCCAGGATGGATGGTGGTTTGAATCCTGGCATCCTATATGGTCCCCGTGCTTGCCAGGAGCAATTTCTGAGCACAGAGCCAGGAGTGCTCCCTGACTGCCACTGGGTATGACCCCTCAAAAAAGATGACTCTAAATACTATGGCAATTATTTCTCTCAAGGTTATTAGACTAAACGCACCAGTGAAGAGACACAGAGTGACAAAATGAATCAAAAAGCTGAACCCAATGTTTTGCTGCCTACAAGAAACACATTACATAGTTAGAACAAACAGACCAAAGTTAAAGGTTTGAGGACAATCATACAAGCAAACAACTCTCTTAAAAAGGCTGGTGACCATACTAATATAAGATAACACAGACTTTAGACTTAAAAAAGTTAAAAGGGTGGGGCCGGAGAGGTGGCGCTAGAGGTAAGGTGTCTGCCTTGCAAGCGCTAGCCAAGGAAGGACCGCGGTTCGATCCCCAGCGTCTCATATGGTCCCCCCAAGCCAGGGGCAATTTCTGAGCGCTTAGCCAGGAGTAACCTCTGAGCATCTAATGGGTGTGGCCCCCCCAAAAAACTTATAAGGGTAACCTAAGCAGTGGTGCTAGCCCTAAGGCTTCTGCCTTGCACGTACTAGTCTAGGATGGACCGTGGTTTGATCCCCTGACGTTCCATATGGTCCCCCAAGCCAGAAGCAATTTCTGAGTACATAGCCATGAGTAACCCCAGATCATCACTGGGTATGGCCGGAAAAAAAAAAGTTATAAGGAACAGAGACAGATATTGCTTAATAATCAAGAAATATGTACAAAAGGAAGAAAACACACACCTAAACATACACACACTCAATGAGGGACAAGCAAAATAAATTAAAGCATTGTTGACAGATTTGAAGGAAGATATCAATAGCAACACAATAATAGTGGGATACTTCCCTGTCACCCTTTGATAGGTCAACCAGGCTAAAATCTAACAAGAATATACTGGCTCTAAAGGAATAAATGAAAGAGTGGCTTAGTAGATATATAAGACTCTCCATCCCCAGAAAACTGTATACACATTCTTCTCCAATGCACATGTGTCATTCTCCAGGATAGACTACATGCTGTCCCATAAAACATATTTCCATAAAATCAAGAGGACAGAAATTGTATCAACTACATTCTCAGATCATAATGCACTGAAATTAGAAGTGAATTACAAACACAGAGGAAAACTTTAAAACCTAGAAATTAAACAGTTCAGTACTTAACAACCAATGGGCCAGAAACTAAATCAAAAAGAAAATCAAAAGATTCCTGGAAACAAATGAGGATGATTATCAGAAATTGTGGGAAACAACAAAAGTAGTACAAAGAGAAAAAGTATAGCTTTGTGAGCACTAATTAGGAAGGAATAAGGAGACTACATAAAAACCTTAATGATGGGCTGGAGCGGTGGCGCAGCAGGTAAGACATCTGCCTTGCACTTGCTAGTCTAGGATGGACTGCAGATCAATCCCCAAGCACACCATATGGTCCCCCTAGCCAGGAGCGATTTCTGAGTGCATAGTCAGGAGTAACACTGAGCATCACAAGGTGTGGCCAAAAAAAAATCTTAATGATAAAGTTTATAAAATTGAAGATTGATTAATAAAATTAACAAAAATAGGTAGACAGAAGGAAATAATACAGCTTAGAGTACAAATCAATAAATGAGAAATCCAAAAAAAAATCTGAAAGATCAATGAGAGCAAGAGTTGTTGTTTAAAAAATAAACAAGATTGATCGGGCCAACGAGATAGCATGGAGTTAAGGAGTTTACCTTCCATGCAGAAGGACGGTGGTTCGAATCCCGGCATTCCATATGGTCCTCTGTGCCTGCCAAGGGCAATTTCTGAGCATCGAGCCAGGAGTAACCCCTGAGTGCTGCCGGTTGTGACCCAAAAACAAATAATAATAATAATAATAATAAATAAACAAGATTGATAAAGCACTAGCAAACAAATAAAAGGATACAGATTAAGTTAATAAAGTGAATTAGAAATGAAAAGTGGGAGATTACTAAAAATACTACAGAAATTCAAAGACTAATTAGAGACTAATTTGAGAAACTCTATGCCACAAAATAAGTGATTCTGGAAAATGGATAAATTTTTTTTTTGGTTTTTGGTCACACCCAGCAGTGCTCAGGGCTTACTCCTAGCTCTACTCTCAGACATAGCTCCTGGCAGGCTCAGGAGACCATATGGGATGCCGGGATTCGAACCACCATCCTTCTGCATAAAAGGCAAACGCCTTACCTCCATGCTATCTCTCCAGCCCCGGATAAATTCTTTTTGTTTGTTTGGTTGGTTGGTTGGTTTTTGGCCACACTTGGTGATGTTTAGGGGTAACTCTTGGCTATGTGCTCAGAAATCGCTCATGGCTTGACGGATTATATGGGATGTGGGGGGATTGAACCGTGGTTCGTCCTAGGCTAGTGTGGGCAAGGCAGATGCCTTTCCACAGCACCACCACTCTAGCCCCAAATTTTTGAACCTTTATAACTTTGGAGATAATCTAGCATATCAAAACAGACTCATCATAAAAGTGGAAATTAAGATGTTGATAAAATGTCTTCCCAAAAGCTAACTCCCATGCCTAGATGGATACACTAACAAATTCTTTCAAACTTTTCTAAAGAAAGTACTATCAAACTTTTTCAGGTTCTAAAGTAAAGAAACAGAAAGACTCCCAAATAGTTTTTAAGAAGCTAACCATGATACCAAAAGCAGACAGAGATGCCACAAAAAAAGAGACCTACAGACTAATATCCCTGAAGAACACAGATGCAAAGGTCCTCAACAAAATTCTATCAAATGGGATCCAATTCCTCATCAAGAAAGTCAGACTCCATGACCAAATAGGTTTTATTCCAGAGATGCAAGGATGTTTTAACATATGCAAGACCATAAACATAATATACCATGTCAACAAAAGGAAAAAATAAAAACCATACGATCATATCAATAGATGCAGAAAAAGCATTTGATAAGATCCAACATCCAGTCATGATAAAAATACTCAACAAGAGGGGAATGGAAGGATCTTTTCTTAATATAAGGCTACTTACCACAAGCACGGAGCAAATAGCACACACAATGGAGATAAATTGAAAACCTTTCCTCTAAAATCTGGCACAAAATAAGGCTGCCTCCTCTCGTCAATTTTATTCAACATCATGCTGAAGTACCTGACATAACAATTAGGCAAAAAAATGATATCAAGGGCGTCCTTATAGGAAAGGAAGAAGTCAAGCTCTCATAGTTTGTAGATGACATAATACTATGTTTATATAATCCTAAAGACACTATAAAAATAATTCTAAAAACAGGATTTGTAGAGCAACTGACAGACTACAAAATTCACATGCTCCCCAACTTTGTATTACAAAGCAATAGTCATTAAAACAGCATGGTATTGGAATAAAGACAAATCTTCAGATCAGTGGAATAGTCTTGAGTATTCAGAGAATCTTCCCAAAACATACAATCAATTAATTTGTGCTAAAGGGGCAAGAAATGCAAAATGGAGCAAGGAACGCCTCTACTACAAGTGGTATTGAGACAACTGGTTAGCCACATGCAAAAAAGCAAACTCAAACCTCCAACTAACCCCATGCACAAAGGTCAAATCCAAATGGATTAAAGACCTTAATATCAGACCCTAAATCATATAGTATATAGAACAACTGTAGATAAAACACTCCATGACATTGAGACTAAAAGTATCTTCAAAGAGAAAACAGCCTTGTCCAAACAAGTGGAAGCAGAGATAAACAGATAGGACTATATTAAGCTGAGAAGTTCTGCACTTCCAAGGAAATAGTGACTAGGATATAAAGGCCAGCCACAGAATGTGAGAAACTATTCACACAATACTCATCAGATAGACCAATATCTGAACTATACAAAGTACTGACAGAACTTAACAAGATATAAAACATCTAACCCTATCAAAAATGGAAAGAAGAAATAAACAAATAACTCCTCAAAAAAGAAATACAGATGGCCAAAAGGCACATGAAAAAATGTTCCACATCACTAAACAACAGGGAGATGCAAATCAAAACAACAATGAGGTACCATATATGCCACAGAGACTGGCACACATCACAAAGAATAAGAACAATAAATGCTGGCCTTGATGTGGAGAGAAAGGAACTCTAAATCACTGCTGATAAAAATGCCTTCTAGTCCATCCTGTATGAAAAATAATATGGAGATTCCTCAAAAAACTGGAAATGAGCCCCATATGATTCAGCTATACCACTCCTAGGGATATATTCTAGGAAAGCAAAAATATAATTCAGAAGTCCCTTCCTCACACCTGTATTCATTGCAGCACTAGTTACAATAGTCAGACTCTGGAAACAACCAAGATGCCCTTCAACAGAAGGCCTAAGAAACTGTGGTACATATACACAATGGAATATTAGACAGCCATCAGGAGAGATGAAGTCATGAAATTTTCCTATACATGGATAGTCATGGAAACTATTATGCTAAGTGAAATAAGTCAGAGGGAGAGAGATAGATGCACACATCTGTGGGTTTTAAGGAAAACAAAAGGTATTATTGTAATAATGCCCAGAAACAATAAAGATGAGGGTTGAAGAACCAGCTCACAATAAGATACTTGGCACAGGGCCCGGAGAGATAGCACAGCAGCGTTTGCATTGCAAACAGCCGATCCAGGACCAAAGGTGGTTGGTTCGAATCCCGGTGTCCCATATGGTCCCCCGTGCCTGCCAGGAGCTATTTCTGAGCAGACAGCCAGGAGTAACCCCTGAGCACCGCCGGTGTGGTCCAAAAACCAAAAAAAAAAAAAAAAAGATACTTTGCACAAAGAGTGGTGAGTGCAGTTAGGGAAATAACTACACTGACAACTATCATGACATTGCCAATGAGTGAGAGAAATAGAATGCCTGTCTTGAATATAGGAGCAGGGAGAGGAGGGAAATGGGAGACATTGGTGATGGGAATGGTGTACTGTTGAAGAGGGGTGTTCTTTTTATGACTGAAACCCAACTACAACATGTTTGTAATAATGGTGCTTAAATGAAGATATTACTTACAGTAGCCAGAAACTGGAAACAACCAAGATGCCCTTCAACAGATGAGTGGCTAACGAAACTGTGGTACATCTACACAATGGAATACTATGCAGCTGTTAGAAAAAATAAAGTCATGAAATTTGCCTATACATGGATGGATATGAGACTATTATACTGAGTGAAACAAGTCAGAGGGAGAGAGATAGACAAAGAATACTCTCATGCATCTGTGGGTTTTAAGAAAAATAAAAAACATTATTGTAATAATACCCAGAGACAATAGAGATGAGGGTCAGAAAGACCAGCCAATGATATGAAGTTTACCATAAAGAGTAACAAATGCAGTTAAAGAAATAACTACACTAACAACTACCTTGACAATGATAGAGAAACACAATGCCTGTCTTAGTATGGGATGGAGGAGGAAGAAAATGGGGACATTGGTTGGTGGCTAGAAAGCTGCACTGGTGAAGGGGGGCTGCATTTTATGGCTAAAAACCTATTACAAGAATGTTTGTAACCATGGTGCTTAAATTAAAAATTATTTTTAAAAGATAAAAAAAGAAAGGACAGAAATAATGCCTAGAGATAAAAGAGATGAGGATCAGAAGGACCAGCACATGATGAAGCTTACCAAAGAGTGGTGATCATAGTTGGAGAAATATCTACACTAACAACTACCATGACATGATAGTGAGAGAGAGAGAGAGAGAGAGAGAGAGAGAGAGAGAAATAGAATGCCTGTTTTGAAGACATGCAAGGGGTGGGAGAGGAGGGAAATGTGAGGCATCAGTGGCAGGAAAGTTATACTGGTGCAGGGTGATGTACATTTTATAACTGAAACCCAGCTGCAAACATGTCTGTAATCTCAGTGCTTAAAATAATATAAAAATTTTAATTTAAAAATTAATAAATATAATAAATAAATATAATGAATCCATATAAAATTTCAAAGTGATCCTGTATTAGCAAAGCAGATATATCTATTGAAAGTATGAAGTACAGTGTCAGAATGGTAATGTAAATAGGGCTACTTGCCTTGTACAAAATTTTTAATACCCAGTACCCTATATGTTCTTCTGAGCCCTATCAGGAGTGATTCTTGAGTGCAAGCCAAGAATAAGGTCTGAACACCACCAGCTGTGGCTCAAAGAAAAAGAAAAGAAAATTATTATAGAGTCTTTGTTTCCACTGACCATATAAATTTGAGGTCCAGCAATGGTTATGAATTTCAAATACAAATATGTGCTATTTAAAATAGTTTCCCTCCTTCCTTCTTGGTAGGAAACTGTTACTGAAAGCCCAAATGATTCATTCTGCTGGGATACATCGTCCAGAAGAATATAAAATTAGTAATGGCACTTCCCAGCAAGAATATTAAACCCAATTTGGCCAGCACTGACTCTTTACTACTATTGCCAAAGAAATGAAAAGATGAGATAGAGAAAAGGCAGCTTTGCAATCTGTCCTTGAAAGAATCACAATCAGATCAAAAAACAAACAAAAATCCTTAAAGGCTTTAGTTATGCTCATCAAAGCCATTCATGCATCATAAACTTTGACATATCATATATATTCCAGGAGTTAGTAAATAACTGAGCATCTCTAAATCTAATATCTCATCCCCAAAGAAAGTCACATTTCAGAAAAAACTTTTTTTTTTTTTTCTGATTTGCAACTGGCAAAATACACTAAACTATCTGCTCTGGAAAGGCAGGAATTTTTCTCTCATTAGGGCCACTCTCTTCCTTCAGTGGCAATAGATCTCCCTCTTGTGGACTTTTAGGATATTTCCACACCCTCACTTCATCTAGAGATTGGAGTAGAGATAAGAGTAGGAATGAAAGACTATCTACCAAACCTAGACAAAATATACACAAAACAATAGACATATAGCTAGAAATTCATATTTATTCTTCTTATTAAAATAAAGTTTCTACCAAGAAAACTATAATCATGAATTATATTGAATTCAACTGAATTCAATGAAGAAAATAGAGTTTGTTTCTGTAGAAAATAGAGTTTGTTTCTTAGAAAAAAGAATACCAAACATTCTACTGAAAAATTTCTGTCAGTTGTCCTAAGCTAGAATTGACCTCACACAGCTACCCACATATTTGGAAGCCCCACCTATGTGTAGCAAATAACTGAATTCAAAAAGACCATGATCTAAGATGAATATGACTGTGAAACTGGTATTTTCCTCTTGTGTGTATGAAAAGTAATTCAATTACTTACTGCTACATCCCCAATATACTACACTTGATCTTAGCCAAAGGCTGAGAAGCGATGCTACATAATTTTTATTAAAATTTATTTAAAAATTTATTTAAAAATGCATTCTATTTGTCTCTCTCTCTCACTATCATGTCATGGTAGTTGTTAGTGTAGATATTTCTCCAACTATGATCACCACTCTTTTTGGTAAGCTTCATCATGTGCTGGTCCTTCTGATCCTCATCTCTATTATCTCTAGGCATTATTTCTGTTCTTTCTTTTTTTTTATCTGTAGCATGTAAACAGAGCCTGAGACCCAGGAAGGAGGGTCTTTTCAAGGCTGTGTATTATTGCAGGAACTTTTTCTAAACAGCCTGGACTGGCAGAGAGGGCATTTGGAAAAGTTCCTGCGATAATAGGCAGCTTTGAAAAGATCCTCCTTCAGGTAGTTTGGGCCTTTTCAAACTTGCTGCATTCCTGGGTCTCAGGGTCTGTTTACACATTTCCCTCTTTTAAAAAAAATAGGAACTGAATTACACAACTATAGAAATTATTTTTTAATGTATTTGGCTTGCATGCCATGTCAATTCTGTGTTCTCTTTTGAGCATGTATCTCACTTGTTTTTCTCTGTTTCTTTGCTTGTTTATTTCCACTCTGGAGAACATGCAGTCACTCTCAAACATACTTCTCTTCCCCCTCACATTTTTAAATAAATTTTAATAAAAATTATCTTGCTTGACCAAAAATAATAATAGTAGTAGTAATTTCATTACTTTCCTTAACTTCATCTTTTCATTCCTCATTATATTTCCTTTATGTTCAGTTTTGCTTACTTCTCATTATTTCTCCCATCCCCTGCACAGATACTTCCAAACTCTGAAGGTTGCTGTAATTCTTTCCAGTAAAGTGAGGCTCAAGGTGCAGGAGCAATAGTACAGCAGTTAGGGCACTTCCCTTGTATGTGGTCAACCTAAGTTATGTCTACAGTATCCCACATGGTCCCATGAACACTGCCAGGTCCTGAGTGTAGAGTCAGGAGCAAGCCCTGAGTATTGCCAGATGTGATTCAGAAATAAAATATTGAAAGAAAGAAAGAAAGAAAGAAAGAAAGAAAGAAAGAAAGAAAGAAAGAAAGAAAGAAAGAAAGAAAGAAAGAAAGAAAGAAAGAAAGAATGAAGGATAAAAGAAAGAGAGAAAGATAGAAACAGAAGAAAGGAAGAAAGAAAGAAAGAAAGAAAGAAAGAAAAAAGAAAGAGAGAAGAAAGAAATAATGAATGAAAGAAAGAAGAAAGAAAGAAAGAAAGAAAAAGAAAGAACGAAAGAGAGAAAAAGAAAGAAAGAAAGAAAGAAAGAAGAAAGAAAGAAAGAAAGAAAGAAAGAAAGAAAGAAAGAAAGAAAGAAAGAAAGAAAGAAGGAAGGAAAGGAAGGAAGGAAGGAAGGAAGGAAGGAGAAGGAAGAAGAAGGAAAGAAGAAAGAAAGAAAGAAAGAAAGAAAGAAAGAAAAAGAAGAAAGAAAGAAAGAAAGAGAAGAAAGAAAGAAAGAAAGAAAGAAGAAAGAAAGAAAGAAGGAAGGAAGAAGGAAGGAAGGAAGGAAAGGAAGGAAGGAAGAAGGAAGAAGGAAGGAAGGAAGGAAGGAAGGAAGGAAGGAAGGAAGAAGAAAGAAAGGAAAGAAAGAAAGAAATAGAAAGAAAGAAAGAAAGAAAGAAAGAAGAAAGAAGAAAGAAAGAAAGAAAGAAGGAAAGAAAGAAAGAAAGAATCGAAAGAAAGAATAAGAATGAAAGAAGAAAGAAAGAAAAAGAAAGAAAGAAAGAAAGGAAAGATAGAATGTAAGAAAAAGAAAGAAAGAAAGAAGAAAGAAAGAAGAATGAAAGGAAAGAAAGAAAGAAACCAAAAAAAGAAAGACTACTGTGTTTGGTAGATATCACTAATTTTTTATTCAAATTTTGACCATAGTTTTTTACTTGAAATGTAACTTCATTACATACCCTTTTAAGTATATTATTGTGCTGTTATTCTACTCAGGACATTGAAAAGTAGTAATAGAACAATAAATACTATCAATATTTTTCCTTTTTTAATTATCTATCTTGAAGTTCAACTGACAAACAAAATTGCAATAAGGTATATAATGTGATGATCTGATACACATGTGAAAGAATTCCCACCAAGTTAATTAACACATCCATCACTTCACATATTTATTTTCCTGGTGAGAACATTTAAGTTCCACTTTCTTAGAAAATTTCAAATATATAATATAGTATTATCAACAATCATCACCATTATAGGCTAGATCTCAAAACTTTTTCTTTTATAGCCAAAACTTTTACTATTTTACCAACCTCTTCATCTTTTTCCCGCACCACCTCCTATAGAAGTTTTTAAAATAATGTTCTTTATTTCATCCATTTTATTGGAAATGCAACATTTTCTATCTGTTTAAAAGCTAATATATATTTTAATATATTATGTTTTCTTTACCATATATCTATCAAAAGACACAGATTGGTCCCGTATTTTGGCTTAATAAACACTGAAGTACAGATACTTCTTTAAGATATTGGTTTAATTTTCTTTGCTTGCAGGGCACACACACTCAGCAATAGGTCTCACCAGGTGGTATATTCATTTAGCTATGAGGCTCATGCACATTCTGGTTGTATTGTTCTGTGCAGGATGCTATAGGGCTTATACACGTGTGCTCATCAAGGGTCATACTGGTAGCTGAAGTGCTCACACATCTTCAGTAGTTGCACTCACAGAGGAGTAACACATGTTAATTGTGATTCTGACCTACGCCGTGATGTGTACTGAAGATCACAGAGTCTGTTGTAGCAACAGGGTTTCCCAGATGATAAAGCCATCCATATCACACCTGGCACATCTGAGTAACACAAAGGATTAAATTCAAGGGCTTCACACTAGCAATATAAATGCATTGATAGACTGAGTCATCCCAACAGTACTTTGTTTATTTTAAATTGTCCCAAAAGTATTTACAGAGAAAGATAGCTTACTTTTCATGTCAAATTGACTAAGGCATGTGTGTCTCTTAAGTATGTCGATAAAGCTGTTTTCAGAGAACTGAAATTACACCACAAATTCCTCTGGGTATCTTAGGACAGGTGGCAGTTACTGGAACTTCTAAGCCTACTTAATTGTGTGAATCGAAGTTTTACAACACATTGTTTATTAGACAAATAATTACAAACATATAGATAGTCTCTCATGAATTAACACAGAGGTACATTTTAATTTGCTACAAAACTCTTAAAGAAATATGTGTGAGTTGTCATTGTGATGTGAAAGCAATTGGCATGTGTGAATCTTATATGAAATAAAGTTGTGGCATTTTTTTAACTATCATATAAAATTCTTATGCACTAAAATCAACTAAACTTTTGTTTTTTCATTTAATTTTATGCCAATGAAATTACAAAATGTGATTTAACTGTCAGACTGTGTTCCATGTCAGACATCACATGCCTTCCTACCCCCAACACGTTCACTACAAAAAACCGTTGTGACTATAATCTGAATATTTGTGTCTCACCCCACACTGCCCCAGCCAAAATGTACGCATGTGAAACTAATAGCCAACATAGTAGTATTGGGGATTAGAACCTATAAGGGTTCATTGGTAGAACCAATTGTGGGACTTTGAGCCAATAGTGGAACGTTTATACATGTAATTAAGCTTTTATCAAAGAGATCTGAGAGCCCCCTCACACTCTATACCAGGTGAATATTTGAAGTTTATAGTTCAGGAAAGTGCCCTCACAAAACTATGTTGGAACCTAATTATCAGATTCTAGTTTACCAAACTACAAACAATGAATTTATCTAATGTACAAGCTACACTCCCTGATATTTTATTGTAACAATCCTAAGACTAAGAGTGTTGTGTCCACTTTATTTCCAGAGGTGAGTTACTCTTCATTTGATATCTAAATACAGTAAAATCTGAAGGGGTTTTACTCAGAAAAAGTGAAGGAACTAATAAATAAGGCTA
The DNA here is from genome assembly GCF_024139225.1 of Suncus etruscus. NCBI lineage: Eukaryota > Metazoa > Chordata > Mammalia > Eulipotyphla > Soricidae > Suncus > Suncus etruscus. The sequence continues at coordinate 117,510,367 of NC_064848.1, read as the reverse complement.
TTTACAATTATCCCAAAATTTCATAATAAGAGATGATGTTGATTGAACTAAAATATTTTATTTTATTTTTAAATGTAGTAGACTGGTACTTCTTAACCTACAAAAATATAATTACTTGAGAACCTCCTCTGTGAGGAACAATTGTACTAGGGAAAGTACATGGTGTATTATCATGCTAGAATATCGGAGTCCCCAAAGGAGATTATACAATTTCCTGACAGTTCCTAAGCATAAAATTAATAAAGAAGGGAAAAGAAAATTTGCTATCAAGATTCAAAGCTGATTAACGTAAGCCATGGCTGTCTATCACTCTTTGGTAGCCAATTAAGCAAAGTACTCAGATGTAATGCTTTAAAACCATAAATTAAAGTTGGCAAAAAGTTTAAGTTCTATCACAAAGTTAGCATTGTAATTGAAGTTGCATTGAAAATGTACCTTATAGGCTAAAGCGATGGTACAGCAGGCAAGAAGCTTTCCTTGCTGTAGCTGACCCGGGTTCAATCCTCAGCACTCCATATGCTCCTCAGAACTCTGCCAAGAGTGATCTCTAAATGCAGAACCAGGAAAAAACCCTGATCATGGTCAGGAGTGGCCAAAACAAACATTTATAAAAATAAAACTTGTACACCTAAAGTATATTCATGCTCCAGTTGCTAGTCAAAATAACAAAAATTTGTGAGTATATGTATAAAATAGCCAAAATTAATCTGTTTAGCTTTTCAGAAAGAGGAAAGATATGCAAAGTTTTGTACCATGAGGTATTTGAAATTAACTTTATTCTAAAGTATTTTGCTGAAAATATTCTTTTGAAAGAGCCCATGAAGAAAATCTTAAAATAAAGTAGATGAAGCTAGAGGATGACTCCATGATAGTGCATCATTCTTGAGACACAAGGCTGAGAGTTAGACCACTAGCATAGCTCATTCTACTCTTATTCTTGTAGCACCAACATTTGGGATCCCTGGTGCAACAAGCAATCAAGTGAGCGTGAACATATTTCCTGAAATATCTGCATACAGTCCTTTAAGGCTAAGGCAGATGTTCTCCAACTTTCTATTAAAAACATAGTAGAAGTGTTTCTCTTTTTAAATTTTTGTCTGGATACACTAACTATAATAACTATCTCAAATACAATTGCCACAAAATACCATGTAATTTTCTTTTTATAATATCCATCAAAGCACTATATGTTAATACTTAATATTTTTCCCAAGACCCCCAAAACATCATAAATACAAGTGATTTTTATACCAAGCCAGAAACTCTGTAATGACAGATATCAATTTCTTAATATTACCCATAGCATAAACCCTAAAAAATAACTTTTAAGTTAGCATGTTTGGAGGTACTTAAATTTACTTTAGATGTGTTTTCCCTACCACATAAAACATTTGAAATAATTATAATAGTTGGAAATTTTCTTCTTTTCAGTATCTCACAATTCTGAAAAATGTGACAGACTTCATTTGCATTTTTAAGATATTAATGGATTTTTTCTTGATATGTGAATGCATTTTTTCTCACTTGCCATCAGCCAGCTCAATAAGAATTTATATAAAAACACATGCACCCAACTTCTAAAAACCTAATATCCCTACTACAAAGATATAAAAGTTTCCCAGGGAACATTGCTTCAAGGCAACGAACCTACTAAAAAGATTCTTTTGAGAACAGATACGCAACCCCTTCTACGTCTTTCAGAAGCATTAAATTAAAACCAATTCACTTGAAATGAAGAGAGTAATCCCACATTTAACCATCAAAGGGCAGCAGAGATTATTCTCCTTAAAAGCGTAATTATTCTTTGGATAGTAGTACTGATATGGACCATTCGCTCTAACAATGAAAATCTTCCAATTCCTCAACAATTGAATTATTGCTTGAGATGACAAGAGATATACCAATCATAATTATCTTAAAATCAGAAATTAGGTCATGTAGAGGAAATAGTGCTCCAGAGATCTGATTTTTAGATCAGATCACAGAGAGTCCTCATTTTAGGCAGGAATCAAATCCAAAAACAGTCTCATTGACTCATTTTTAAGATGTGGTACTCACCTAAATATAACACATCAGTGAATTAAAAGACCACTTTGAATTTCTATGTGCATTCTATTATTATATGACTATAAATCTATAAAAGTGAAAAGTACACAGGAGAATAAAAATTAAATATACTATTACCAATCAATAGTCATTTCTAACTCTAAAAATACAATTCCAAATTTATTCTGAGTCCAGATTTGCTATATTTCATAAAAATACATATAGTACATACTACTTCATAATAAACTTTTTTATTAGAGTACTTGTGGAAAACATTATGCATATTACTAAATAGTTTAATAAAGATTTTGAAGGGCTTCAAAGATTGCTAAATTATCAAACTAGAATTAAATTAGCATTCTCATTTTAAGAAATAGATTATTTTTCACTTTTATAACTAATAGAGTACTAGACATCAAAAGCTGTATTATTTTCATAAAAGAAATATACTATCTACAGAATCAAATTCTAGAAAAATTATTGAATTATATAATATAGCATGATAAGACTTTTATAGGCTTTATCAAAATGTTCTTCAGAAAATTAATAATGATTGAAATTCAATAACATCAATGTACAAAATAACTATCAGAAATGTCATTGAAATACTCAGAAAGATAGTTCTGCTCAGAAAAACAGCAATAAGGATTTCTCAACCAGGAAATCAGTTTTGAGATTATAAAAGTACTGAGAGATATTAGCTTTACTAGGAATCCCAACCAGGAATTTTGAGATAGTAAAAGTACTGAGAGATATTAGCTTTGCTCTAAAGAGTAAAACTAAATAAGTAACTACAAATATTCACTTACAAATTTTTAGAATCATCTGTGGTACTCTGCAGAGAAAAATGAAAAAAGCAAGTTCCAATTTATCCTTAAAATATGAAATGCCAGGCCAGAATAAAGGGAGTCACAGTGTATGATCCCTCTAGAAACATCCTGACTTAATAAGGCCCACTGAGAATGCTTATTTCCTGTGACCTTACATCTCTCAGAGACTAGGAGAGATAAGTGCTCCCCACTCCTCTGGCAAAATATCAATATCAAAAATATACAGATCACTTGTAAATACAAACAGTAAAAACACAGTCAACTCCATCAAGAAATTAGGGAAGAGACAAACAGAAATTTCCTCAAGGAGGACATACAGATTATCAACAAGATATAGAATAATACTCTGCGTTACTTATCATCAAGAAGTAACCTAGGGCCCTGAGAGATAGCACAGCGGTGTTTGCCTTGCAAGCAGCCGATCCAGGACCAAAGGTAATTGTTTCGAATCCCGGTGTCCCATATGTCCCCGTGCCTGCCAGAGCTATTTCTGAGCAGACAGCCAGGAGTAACCTCTGAGCACCGCCGGGTGTGACCCAAAAAAAAAAAAAAAAACAAAAAAAAAAAAGAAGTAACCTAATGGAGCGGTGGTACAAGAGGTAAGATGTCTGCCTTTCCCGCACTAACCTAGATGGATTGCGGTTCAATCCCCCCCTAGTCCCATATGGTCTCCCAAGCCGGGAGCGATTTCTGAGCACATAGCCAGGAGTAATCCCTGAGTGTCACCTGATGTGGCCCACAAACCAAATAAATAAATAAAAAGCAAATTAAAACAAGCCAGTGAGACTGCCACATATCATAAGAATAAAAACAACAATATTCATGTGGATGTGGAGAAAAAGAAAACCCTCATCCACTGCTGGTGAGTTATTCAACTGATCTCTTTTTCTTAATTCCTAGTAGTTTATAAATTGTATTTTATCTTTTCCAAGAACAGATTTCTACTAATTTCTCTACTTCCTGTTTCCAGTTTTATTTATTTCTACTCTAATTTGTATTACTTTCAAATTTTACTTTAGCACCATGATTTACAGTACTGATAAATTGCAGGGTGTTCATGCATAATCTTCTAGCACCACACTTCCACGGGTCTATCAGCTTCCCTCTACCATTTTTTTCAATGTCAGCCCTCTTTACCCTGCTTGTGTTATACACTTCTTATAAAAGACCAGTTCTCAGTTTCTGTTGCCCTTGGATATTTGTTATTTCCTTACTATGTTTCTTTATATTCCAGTATGAGGGAGATCATTTGTATCTGTTCCTCTTCAACGACTAGCTACAGAGCATAAGATTCCCAGATCCATCCATGGAGCACAAATTTTAAGATTTATTATAATCAAGTAGCATTCTATTGTGTATATTTAATATAAATTCTTTATCCAGTTATCTATTCTTGGACAGTTAGATTGCTTCCAGATTTTAGCTATTGTGATTTATTATACAATGAACATAGGAGCACAAGTGTCTTTTTTTAAATTTTTTTATTTAAACAAATTTATTACATACATGATTGTGTTTGGGTTTCAGTCATGTAAAGACCACCCATCACCAGTACAAGTGCCTTTTTTTAAATAGGGTTTATAGGCCCTCAGGTAAATGGCAAGAAATAAAATTGCTGAATCGTCTGGAAAATCAATTCCTAATTTTATGAGAAGTGTCCCTACCATTTTACAAAAAGAGCGAATGAGAAAACATTCCTACTAGCCATAAATGAGGGTTTCTTTTCCCCCCACATCTCGGTCAATACTGGTTGTTTTGGCTCTTTGTGATCTGTGTCAGTCTCACTGCTATAAAGAGACAGCTAGTTCTTTTTAATTTGAATAAACCTGATAATAAGTGATGCAGGACATTTATTCATATACCTTTTGCCTATCTGTATATATTTACTTTTAAGAAGTTTCTGGTTAATCTCTTCCCAGATAATGATTTCTTTTTTTTTTGGGGGGTGGTCACACCCAGCAGCGCTCAGGGGATACTCCTGGCTCTATGCTCAGAAATCACTCCTGGCAGGGTCGGGGTCCATATGGGATGTCAGGATTCGAACCATCGTCCCTCTGCATGCAAGGCAAACGCCTTACCTCTATGCTATCTCTCTGGCCCCAGATGATTTCTTTGCTTTGAAAAGTCTACCAATGCTTTATTCTAAATATTGGATATTAACCCTTTGTCAGATGAGTGATAGGTAAGTATTTTCTCCCAGTTTGTGGGGTCTTTTTATTCTGGTCATTGTTTCTTTTACAGTGCAGAAGCTTTTAGTTTGATGTAGTTTCATTCGTTTTTCTCTGCTTTTGTTTGCTTATTCAGTGGTACTGAATAATGATGATGCCTGTCAATGTCATGAGGTTTTCCCCAATATAATTTACAGATTCAGGGGCCAGAATGATAGCACAGAGGTAGGGCTTTTGCCTTGCATTCGGCCTACCCAGGAGGGACTGGATCAATTCCCGGCATCCAATATGGTCCCCCAAACCTGCCAGGGGCAGTTTCTGAGTGCAGAGCCAGGAGTAACCCTGAGCACTGTCGGGTGTGGCCCAAAAACCAATCAATCAATAAATAAAGTTTAAAATAAAAAAATAATTTATAGATTCAGGTCTAATATCAGTCTTATTTTACTGTTTGTTTTTGTTTGGGGGCCACACTTGGCGGCACTCAGGGGTTACTTCTGGCAGGCTGGGGGATGCCGGGAATCAAACCCGGGTTAGTTCTCAAGTAGGCCGAGTGCAAGGCAAATGCCTACCGCCTATCACTCTGGCCCCTGATATCAGAATATTTAAACAATTGTGATTTGACTTTTTTTGCAAGGTGTTATATAGGATCAGACCACATGCCTAAAATGAAAAAGGCCCAATTCTATCCCAAACACTAGACTGTCCCCCAAGAACCAAGTAAAAGTAACTCCTAAGCACTAAACAAACAATCTCAGACATTTATTTTGTTAATATTAAATTAGGTTTCGTTCTTATATGAGTCTTTGTCTATTGTGCTCTGATAGGTAAAAGTAATTTGTGTCCTTCATACGCTGGCAATGGAAAGTTGCAATGTAATGTTGCTAGTAGTAATAACATTAGTTAATAATAATATTACTTTATTGAATGCTTTCTAAACTTAAATCAACTGTCAAAGGCATTTTCTTATTCACCTACCTCTGGGTAGCAGCTCTGAAAGTGTTTCACTTAAGTGCTTTACACACAAAAACATAGACCATCTCTTGTAAAAATAAAGCCCTTCAATCTTCAAAGGATTAGGTGAATTTCCTGAAGTTAATTGATGCTTTTGGCCTTTGGATACTACAGCATGCTGTAGTCACTAGCTACAGAGTTAAAATTGCTGTAATACAATACAAAGACATCTCCTAGTCTCGAGATCTATAAGAGCCAGAGAGATAGTATAGGAGTTAAAGAGCTTGCCTTATTTGTTATCTATCCCTGACTTGGCACCAGATATAATCCCTGAACACTGCCAGGAGTCACTTTCGAAAACAGAGCAAGGGGTAGTAACCCTTAGCACCATTCAGTGTCAAAAGAAAATGCTGTTTTTTGTTTTTTGTTTTAAGATAATTGACTTCGGGGCTGGCGAGGTGGCGCTAGAGGTAAGGTGTCTGCCTTGCAAGCGCTAGCCAAGGAAAGGACCACGGTTCGATCCCCTGGCGTCCCATATGGTTCCCCCCAAGCCAGGGGCAATTTCTGAGCACGTAGCCAGGAGTAACCCCTGAGTATCAAACGGGTGTGGCCCGAAAAACCAAAAAGAAAAAAAAAGTTAATTGACTTCATTACCTTTTGTGGCCAAAGAACACAGCCCAAAATACTTAAATGCAAACTCTCCTAAAACAAGTGAAAAACCAGGAGATGGATAAGATTTGGAAAGTTTAATTTTGGGTTAATGAACCTAATGCCCCAAGAAAGTAAAACTAGATTTAGTCTTATGCTTTGGGGCGTAGTAAATCTACTACACTCAAAAGCTGAGAAAATCTCAGGGGGGCTGTTTATTCAGAGGAGACATATTAATCCATTATGCCAATGTTTTAACATAAAAGGCTAGACTTTCTGCATTAGTTCTGTGACCCATCGATTTCTTATCCATTTAAATAGCGTAAGCAATATATTTTTTTAAAAAGAAAAAATTCCATTTAGGGAGTGTGTTTATACATATACACAAATGTGTGCAATCTATGAACTTAAATTTCTGTTGAGGCTTTTGTAGAACTCTGAAAATTACTAAATCTTGCATACTCTGCAACATGCATGTGATCTGAAAAATAGATTGCAAGCAAAGTTTTGTGCTTATTTGAATAAAACAAAAACTCTCTGAATATGTTTGAGAGGGAAATATTGCATAAAAAATAAATTGTAACAGTATGGGGTTCCATGAAATAAAATTATATCTTATAATTGGAAAGGTTTAGGTAACACTAAAATGTAAATAAACTATTTGTTTTCCGTAAAGTTTACTCCCTAAATATGTTGAAATATAATTTTCACTAAACCTTAATAAATCATTTATGGCAGATGTTAAGTGTATCAGTATAACAGAATCATGCAAAGAAGTGAATAAAATTCATCCTGCTAATAGCATATAGCAAAACAAATATGCATGATTAACAGTGACAGTTTGAGAGAACCACCCTAAGCCATTTAAAGAGCCAGAAATCAAAGGGATCAAAAAGATTACTTTCATTGAGTGAATAGAAGTAACTTTAAAACCAAGATTGTTTTAAGGTGCTCCTTAAATGAACTTTGAAAAGGAATGAAAAAGGAGCTATTTTATTGTTTTTAAAAAAGCAAATCTGTCAAGGTTGTTGGAGACCCAATTATTCTTAGAAGTTAATCAAATAAATGCCTCTGAGCCTGTCTCAAGCTAAAAAATTACATACAAGCATTTAGCATGTATTAGTTTGACCCTGTGAGCTGACCTCATTCATGAAATTTTAACAGTTGTTGAGAAATACTTCAACATGCTAGCACACCTTAATTGAACATGGCATGTTTTATAGAAAAGGGTATAATGTGGAAAACTGCGTGAAAATGAGAGTGAAGAAAAGAGGTTAATTTAATACCATTCTATATCCCAGTACCATTTAAGAATGTAATAAGAAACACAAACCATATAACCGCTAAATTCTAGTTTCATTGATCCAAATTCCCTCCAAGCCATCTAAACAACCTGCCCACTTGTCTTGTTTTAAATATTTATGAACACAGCTTTTATCTGGAATAATTATCAATTCCTAGTTGTTATATTAATAATAGGAAATTAAAATTCAACACTGAGGCAGATGGCCTCCCTTCCACTCCACTCCAATCTCTTTATCTTATTGAAAATTCCCCTAAAAGCCAAAATCTATTAATCACTTAGATGGTTTTTACAATATGTTTGTTATTACTCAAAATGGAGTGTCAGTGAAAGATTTTCATGTTGAGAGGCAATATTTAATCTGGAAAAATTTCCCAACATGTTTGATAGTCAACATTTGCCTAAACATAAATATTTTCTTCCTTTCACCACTTAAAAAAATACATACCTTACACCACAATCTCTTATTCTTTATCTTTTTATTAATTGTTAGTTTGGTATTAATTTAATAGTCAAAAAACATGCAGGGGCCAGAGAGGTGGCGCTAGAGGTAAGATGACTGCCTTGCAAGCACTAGCCTAGGATGGACCACGGTTTGATACCCGGCATCCCATATGGTCCCCTCAAGCCAGGGGCAATTTTTGAGTGCATACCCAGGAGTGAAGCCTGAGCATCAAACGAGTGTGGCCCAAAAAACTAAAAACAAAAAGGGGGGGGGTGGTGAGGTGGCGCTAGAGGTAAGGTGTCTGCCTTACAAACGCTAGCCAAGGAAGGACAGCGATTCAATTACCCCGGCGACCCATATGGTCCCCCCAAGCCAGGGGCAATTTCTGAGCAATTAGCCAGGAGTAACCCCTGATCATCAAATGGGTGTGGCCCAGAAAAAGAAAGAAAGAAAAGAAAGAAAAAGAAAAGAAAGAAGAAAGAAAGAAGAAAGAAAGAAAGAAAGAGAAAGAAAGAAGAAAGAAAGAAGAAGAAAGAAAGAAAGAAGAAGGAAGAGGAAGGAAGGAAGGAAGGAAGGAAGGAAGGAAGGAAGGAAGGAAGGAGGAAGGAAGGAAGGAAGGAAGGAAGGAAGGAAGGAAGGAGGAAGGAAGGAAGGAAGGAAGGAAGGAAAGAGAGAGAGAAAAGAAGAAGAAGAAAAGAGAAGAAAGAAAAAAGAAAAAAAAGAAGAGAAAGAAGAGAAGAAAAGAAAGAAGAAGAAAGAAAGAAGAAAAGAAGAAGAAAGAGAAGAAAGAAAAAGAAAGAAAGAAAAAGAAAGAAAAAAGAAAGAAAGAAAAGAAAGAAAGAGAGAAAGAAAGAAAGAAAGAAAGAAAGAAAGAGAAAGAAAGAAAGAAAAAAGAGAAAGAAAGAGAAGAAGAGAGAGAAAGAAGAAAGAAAGAGAAAGAAAGAAAGAAAGAAAGAAAAGAAAGAAAGAAAGAAGAAAGAAAAGAAGAAAGAAAGAGAAAAAGAAAGAAAGAAAGAAAGAAAGAAAGAAAGAAAGAAAGAAAGAAAGAAAGAAAGAAAGAAAGAAAGAAAGAAAGAAAGAAAGAAAGAAAGAAAGAAAGAAAGAAAGAAAGAAAGAAAGAAAGAAAGAAAGAAAGAAAGAAAGAAAAAGAAAGACATGCAGGTGACATCTCTCTGGACTGTCTTCTGTGTGGCATCTGCGGGCCTGCACATGATTTAGCCAATGAATACAACCATAACACGTAGAAAAATCCACAATACAAGTGTGACAATGGGGAAACAATGCAGGACAGCACCAGACATAGAGAATGAAGATGGCAACTCTGATGACCAGAACATGGCATACCAACTAGTCAGTCTCTCAGATAAGGAGTTTAGAGTCATATGGAAGATGTTCACAGAACTCAAAGAAAGTATAAAAGAAAACACTAATAAGAATCAAGAGAGGGGCCAGAGAGATAGCATGGAGGTAAGGCATTTGCCTTTCATGCAGGAGGTCATCGGTTCGAATCCCGGCGCCCTATATGGTCCCCTGTGCCTGCCAGGAGCAATTTCTGAGCCTGGAGCCAGGAATAACCCCTGAGCACTGCCAGGTGTGACCCAAAAACCAAAAAAAAAAAAAAAGAATCAAGAGAATATGAAGATAGAAATCAGAAAACTCCAAACTGAAATTTCAAGTCAAATAACAGGTCTAAAAAACTAAGTAGATGAATTGAAGAAAAAAAATGGATGAGCTTTCTCACAGGTTAACAGCAGCTGAGGATAGAATTAGTACACTGGAAGATGAGATGAATAACAACTACATACAGCAGAAGAGATTGGAAAAAAGCTTTAAAGCAAATGATCAAATAATGGAAAAATTACTCAAAGAATGTGAACAGATGAAAATAGAAGTCTATAATAAGCTCAACAGAAACAACTTAAAAATCATTGAAGTCCCAGAGACCCAGGAAAATATTCTCCAGGAAGAATCAACGGTCAAGAAAATCATTAAACAGAAACTACCAGAGCTAAAGAATACATGCAATCAAATCCTACATGCCCGAAGAGTACCAACTAAAAGAGACCCGAGAAAAAACATCCCAAGACACATCCTAGTCACAATGACAAATCCCACAGATAAAGACAGAATTCTGAAAGCAGCAAGAGCAAGCAGAAAAATTACATTCAATGGAACATCGTTGAGATTTACCACAGATCTGTCACTAGAAACACTCAAGGACAGAAGGAAGTGATGGGACATAGTGACAAAACTCAGTGTAACAAATGCTTCGCTTAGAATACTGCACCCAGCAAAACTCACTTTCCAGTTTGAAGGAAGAATACATGGTTTCACTGACAAACAACAGCTCAGAAACTTCACAGACTTAAAACCAGTCTTAAAAGAAAAACTGAAAGACCTACTTTAAGACAAGACTGACAAACAGACACACCAAACTTCGATAGAAAGATGGCACTAAATCCCAGGACAATTCTTTCTCTCAATGTCAATGGACTAAATGCACCAGTTAAGAGACACAGAGTGGCTAAATGGATAAAAAACTCAATCCAACCTTCTGCTGCCTACAAGAAATGCACCTGAATAGTCAGAACAAACATAGACTCAAAATAAAAGGCTGAAGGAAAATCATCCAAGCAAACAACACCCATAGAAAAGCTGGAGTGGCCATACTAATATCAGATGGTACAAAATTTATACTAAGGAAAGTTATAAGGGACAAAGATGGACATTTTGTATTAATCAACAGCAGGAAGAAATTACTCTCCTAAATATAGATGCACCAAATAAGGGGCCAGCAAAATATTTAATACAATTGTTGACAAATCTGAAAAATAATATCAATAACAACACAATAATTCTGGGACACCTCAACACGGCATTGTCAACACTTGATAGGTCAACCAGACTGAATCCCAACAAGAATATACTAGCCCTAAAAAGAGAAACAGAAGAAAGAGGCCTAGTAGAGATATATAGGACACTCCACCCTAAAAATCTGGATACACATTCTTCTCTAATGTACATGGGACATTCTCTAGGACAGACTACATGCTAGCACATAAAACATATCTCCATAATATCAAGAAGATAGAAATTTTTCAGGCGACCTTCGCTGACCACAAGGCCCTGAAATTATATGTGAACTACAAAGGGACACAGAAGAAAAACTTTAATACCTGGAAGTTAAACAGCCTAATACTAAATAACCAATGAGTCCGAGATGCAATCAACGAGGAAATCAAAACCTTCCTGGAAACAAATGATAATAAAGACACAAACTATCAGAACGTATGGGGCACAGCAAAAGTGGTACTGAGAGGAAAATTTATAGCTTTGCAAGCACACATCAGGAAAGAAGAAAGAGCATACCTGAATAGCTTAATAACGCAGCTCATAGAATTAGAAAGTGCTCAACAAAAAGAACCAAAAAGAGGGAGACAGAAGGAAATAACAAAGCTGAGAGCAGAAGTCAATGAAGTGGGAACACAAAAAAAATCCGAAAGATCAACGAAAGCAGAAGTTGGTTCTTTGAAAAAATAAACAAAATTGATAGACCACTGGCAAAACTAACAAAGAAAGACAGAGAGAGAGAGAGAGAGAGATAAACTTGATAACTCATATTAGGAATGATAAAGGAGAGATAACTACTGATATGGCAGAGATTCAAAGGGTAATCAGAAACTACTTTGAAAAACTATAGGTCACTAAAAATGAGAACCTGGAAGAAATGGATAAATTCTTGGACTCCTATAGTCTTCCACGATTGAATGAAGAGGATGTAGCATATCTAAACACCCCCATCACTATTGAGGAAATTAACACAGCAATTAAATGTATACCCAAAAACCAAAGTCCAGGCCCAAATGGATTCACTAATGAATTCTTTCAAAACTTTCAAGAGGAACTACTACCAATCCTGGCAAGACTCTTTCATGAAATTGAACAAACAGAAACACTTCCAAATAGCTTTTATGAAGCCAACATCACCTTGATACCTAAACCAGACGAAGATGTTATAAAAAAACAAAGAAAAGAAAAAGAAAATTACAGACCAATATCGCTGATGAACACAGATGCAAAGATCCTCAACAAAATCCTGGCAAATAGAATTCAATGCCTCATTAAGAAGATCACCCACTACAATCAGCTAGGTTTCATCCCAGGAATGCAAGGATGGTTTAACATCTGTAATCTATCAACATAATACACAACATCAACAACAAGAAAAATAAAAATCACATTATCATATCAATAGAAGCAGAGAAAGCATTTGATAAGGTCCAACACCCATTCTTGATCAAAACTTTCAGCAAGATGGGAATGAAAGAAACCTTTCTCAATATAGTTAAGGCCAACTACCACAAGCCAGTGGCAAATATTATCCTCAATGAAGAAAAACTAAAAGCCTTCCCTCTAAATTCTGGCACAAGACAAGGCTGTCCTATCTCACCACTACTATTCAACATAGCATTGGTAGTACTTACGATAGCGATTAGGCAAAAAAAAAAAAAAATATCAAGGGAATTCAGATAGGAAAGAAAGAAGTCAAGCTCTCACTCTTTGCAGATGACATGATACTCTACTTAGAAAACCCTAAAAACTCTACCAAAAAGCTTCTAGAAACAATAGACTCATATAGCAAGGTGGCAGGCTACAAAATTAACACACAAAAATCAATGGCCTTCCAATAGTAATAAGAAAGAAATAGACATTAAGAAAACAACCCCATTCACAATAGTGCCACACAAACTCAAATATCTTGGAATCAACGTGACTAAAAATGTGAAGGACCTATACAAAGAAAACTATAAAACTCTGCTCCAAGAAATAAGAGAGGACACATAAAAATGGAAGCATATACCCTGCTCATGGATTGGCAGGATTAACATCATCAAAATGGCAATACTCCCCAAAGCAGTGTACAAATTTAATGCAATCCCTCTACAGATACCCATGACATGGATCAGGCACTTTTGAAATTCATTTGGAACAATAAACACCCTAGAATAGCTAAAGCAATCATTGAAAAAAAGAATATGGGAAAAATTGATTTTCCCAGCTTTAAACTTTGCTACAAAGCAATAGTTATCAAAACAGCATGGTATTGGAATAAAGACAGGCCCTCAGATCAGTGGAATAGGCTTGAATACTCAGAGAATGTTCCTCAGACATACAATCACCTAATTTTTGATAAAGGAGCAAGAAATCCTAAATGGAGCAAAGAAAGCCTCTTCAACAAATGGTATTGGCATAACTGCCTAGCCACGTGCAAAAAATTGAACTTAGACCCCCAGTTAACATTATGTATGAAGGTAAAATCCAAATGGATGAAAGACCTCGATATCAGACCCGAAACCATAAGATATATAAAACAACACATAGGTAAAAACATTCCAGAACATTGAGACTACAGGCATTTCAAGGAGGAAACCTCACTCTCCAAGCAAGTGAAAGCAGAGATTAATAGATGGGAATATATAAAGCTGAGAAGCTTCTGCACCTCAAAAAAAATAGCGCCCAGAATACAAGAGCCCCCCACAGAGTGGGAGAAACTATTCACCCAATACCCATCAGATAAGGGGCTAATCTCCAAAATATACAAGGCACTGACAGAACTTTACAAGAAAAAAATCTAATACCATCAAAAAGTGGGAAGAAGAAATGGACAGACACTTTGATAAAGAAGAAATACAAATGTCCAAAAGACACATGAAAAAATGCTCCACATCACTAATCATCAGGGAGATGCAAATCAAAATAACTATGAGGTACCACCTCACACCCCAGAGATTGGCACACATCACAAAGAATGAGAACAAGCAGTGTTGGCGGGGATGTGGAGAGAAAGGAACTCTTATCCACTGCTGGTGGGAATGCCGTCTAGTTCAACCTTTATGGAAAGCGATATGGAGATTCCTCCAAAAACTGGAAATTGAGCTACCATATGATCCAGCTATACCACTCCTAGGAATATACCCTAGGAACACAAAAATACAATAAAAAACTCCTTTCCTTACACCTATATTGCACCACTATTTACCATAGCAAGAATCTGGAAACAACCAAGATGCCCTTCAACAGATGAAGAGCTAAAGAAACTGTTGTACATATACACAATGGAGTATTATGCAGCTGTCAGGAGAAATGAAGTCATGAAATTTTCCTATACATGGATGTACATGGATCCTATTATGCTGAGTGAAATAAGTCAGAGAGAGAGAGAGAGTGAGAGAGAGAGAGAGAAACGCAGAATAGTCTCACATTTAAGAAAAATGAAAGACATTCTTGCAATAATTATTTTCAGACACAAAAGAGAGAAAGACTGTAAGTTACAGCTCACCTCATGAAGCTCACCACAAAGAGTGATTAGTTTAGTTAGAGAAATAACTACATTTTGAACTATCCTAATAATGAGAATGTATGAGAGAAATAGAAAGCCTGTCTAGAGTACAGGCGGAGGTTGGGTGGTGAGGAGAGAGATTTGGGACATTGGTGATGGGAATGTTGCACACACACACACACACACACACACACACAAAAGAAAAACATGCAGGTGGGACAAGAGTGATAGCACAACTATAGGGCATTTGCCTTGCACTGGCTGACCCAGGATGGACTAGGGTTTAATTTCCAGCATCCCACATGGTCCCCTGAGCCTGCTTGGAGCGATCTCTGAGCACAGAGCCAGAAGAATCCCTTGAGCACAGCCAGGTGTGACCATTCCCACCACCAGGATTGTCCCCCACCACTTTTCCCAGCATGTATCCCATATCTTCCTCTAGTGCCCCAAGAGTACTAGTGTAACAGTTCCCCCTGTATATAGCTTGTTGTATACAGGGTATTGGTTCTGTTGTCGACTTTGGGTTTGTTGTTTAGTACTGGTCATTTTTTTAATCCACTCAATGTTCATATAGCTGTTTGGTCCTGGTACCATTCATTTTTATTTTCTCCCTGAATTCATGAGGCAGAACAAAATAATTCAAGTTGTGTGGTCCTGCTGGACAACAACAAGAAAAAACTAAAAACAAAGAAGCAAACAAACAAACAAAAAAAACACAACAGTTAAAAAAAAAAGGACAGCAACTATCAAAAAAAAAAAAAAAAAAAAACCACCCAGCAAAAAAAAAATCCAAAGTGCTAGTGTGGCAAGGTTTTGTGCCCCACTTTTTTTTCTTTTTATTTAAACACCTTGATTACATACATGATTGTATTTGGGTTTCAGTCATGGAAAGAACACCCCCCCATCACCAGTGCAACATTCCCATCACCAATGTCTCAAGTTTCCCTCCTCCACACCCGACCCCCACCTGTACTCTAAACAGGCTCTCTATTTCCCTCATACATTCTCATTATTAGGACAGTTCAAAATGTAGTTATTTCTCTAACTAAACATCACTATTTGTGGTGAGCTTCCTGAGGTAAGCTGGAACTTCCAGCTCTTTTCTCTTTTGTGTCTGAAAATTATTATTGCAAGAATGTCTTTCATTTTTCTTAAAACCCAAAGATGAGTGAGACCATTCTGCGTTTTTCCCTCTCTCTCTCTCTGACTTATTTCACTCAGCATAATAGATTCTGTGTACATCCATGTATAGTTCTTTGTGATGTGTGCCATTCTCTGGGGTGTGAGGTGGTATCTCATCATTGTTTTGATTTGCATCTCCTGATGATTAGTGATGTGGAGCACTTTTTCATGTGTCTTTTGGCCATTTGTATTTCTTCTTTGTCAAAGTGTCTGTTCATTTCTTCTCCCCATTTTTTGATGGGATTAGATGTTTTTTTCTTGTAAAGTTCTGTCAGTGCCTTGTATATTTTGGAGATTAGCCCCTTATCTGATGGGTATTGGGTGAATAGTTTCTCCCACTCAGTGGGTAGCTCTTGTATCCTAGGCACTATTTCCTTTGAGGTGCAGAAGCTTCTCAGTTTAATATATTCTCATCTGTTAATCTCTGCTTTCACTTGCTTGGAGAGTGCAGTTTCCTCCTTGAAGATGCCTGTAATCTCAATGTCCTGGAGTGTTTTGCCTATGTGTTGTTCAATATATCTTATGGTTTTGGGTCTGATATCGAGGTCTTTAATCCATTTGGATTTTACCTTCGTACATGATATTAGCTGGGGGTCTAAATTCAATTTTTTGCAAGTGGCTATCCAGTTGTGCCAACACCACTTGTTGAAGAGGCTTTCCCTGCTCCATTTAGGATTTCCTGCTCCTTTATCGAAAATTAAGTGATTGTATGTCTGGGGAATATTTTCTAAATATTCAAGCCTATTCCGCTGATCTGAGTACCTGTCCTTATTCCAATACCATGCTGTTTTGATAACTATTGCTTTGTAGTAAAGTTTAAAGTTGGGGAAAGTTATTCCTCCCATATTCTTTATCCCAATGATTGCTTTAGCTGTTCTAGGGTGTTTATTGTTCCAAACAAATTTCAAAAGTGCCTGATCCACTTCTTTGAAGTATGTCATGGGTATCTTTAGAGGGATAGCATTAAATCTGTATAATGCCTTGGGGAGTATTGCCATTTTGATGATGTTAATCCTGCCAATCCATGAGCAGGGTATGTGTTTCCATTTCCGCGTGTCCTCTCTAATTTCTTGGAGCAGAGTTTTATAGTTTCCTTTGTATACGTCCTTCACATTTTTAGTCAAGTTGATTCCAAGATATTTGAGTTTGTGTGGCACTATTGTGAATGGGGTTGTTTTCTTAATGTCCATTTCTTCCTTATTACTATTGGTGTGTAGAAAGGCCATTGATTTTTGTGTGTTAATTTTTTGTGTGTTAATTTTGTACCCTGCCACCTTGCTATATGAGTCTATTGTTTCTAGAAGCTTTTTGGTAGAGTCTTTAGGGTTTTCTAAGTAGAGTATCATGTCATCTGCAAACAGTGAGAGCTTGACTTCTTCCTTTCCTATCTGGATTCCCATGATATCTTTTTCTTGCCTAATCGCTATAGCAAGTACTTCCAGTGCTCTGTTGAATAGGAGTGGTGAGAGAGGACAGCCTTGTCTTGTGCCAGAATTTAGAGGGGAGGCTTTTAGTTTTTCTCCATTGAGGATAATGTTTGCCACTGGCTTATGGTAGATGGCCTTTACTATATTGAGAAAGGTTCCTTCCATTCCCATCTTGTTGAGAGTTTTGATCAAGAATGGGTGTTGGACCTTATCAAATGCTTTCTCTGCATCTATTGACATGATCATGTGGTTTTTATTTTTCTTGTTGTTTATGTTGTGTATTATATTGATAGATTTACGGATGTTAAACCATCCTTGCATTCCTGGGATGAAACCTACTTCATCATAGTGGATGATCTTCTTAATGAGGCATTGAATCCTATTTGCCAGGATTTTGTTGAGGATCTTTGCATCTGCATTCATCAGTGATATTGGTCTGTAATTTTCTTTTTTCGTAGCATCTCTGTCTGGTTTAGGTACCAAGGTGATGTTGGCTTCATAAAAGCTATTTGGAAGTGTTTCTGTTTGTTCAATTTCATGAAAGAATCTTGCCAGGATTGGTAGTAGTTCATCTTGGAAAGTTTGAAAGAATTCATTAGTGAATCCATCTGGGCCTGGGCTTTTGTTTTTCAGCAGACATTTGATTACCGTTTTAATTTCATCAATGGAGATGGGTGTGTTTAGATATGCTACATCCACTTCCTTCAACCGTGGAAGATTATAAGAGTCCAAGAATTTATCCATTTCTTCCAGGTTCTCATTTTTATTGGAGTAGAGTTTCTCAAAGTAGTTTCTGATTGCCCTTTGAATCTCTGTCATATCAGTAGTGATCTCTCCTTTTTCATTCCTAATACGAGTTATCAAGTTTCTCTCTCTCTTTCTTTGTTAGGTTTGCCAGTGGTCTATCAATCTTGTTTATTTTTTCAAAGAACCAACTTCTGCTTTTGTTGATCTTTCAGATTGTTTTTTGGGTTTCTACTTCGTTGATTTCTGCTCTCAGCTTTGTTATTTCCTTCTGTCTCCCTATTTTTGGGTCCTTTTGTTGAGCACTTTCTAATTCTATTAGCTGTGTCATTAAGCTACTCAGATAAGCTCATTCTTTCTTCCTGATGTGTGCTTGCAAAGCTATAAATATTCCTCTCAGTACTGCTTTTGCTGTGTCTCATAAGTTCTGATAGTTTGTGTCTTTATTGTCATTTGTTTCCAGGAACCTTTTGATTTCTTCCTTGATTTCATCTCGGACCCACTGGTTATTGAGTATGAGGCTGTAGTCTGCAAAATTTCTATCCTCTTGATCTTATGGAGGTATGTTTTATGTGCCAGCATGTAGTCTATCCTGGAGAATGTCCCGTGTACATTGGAGAAGAATGTGTATCCAGGTTTATGGGGATGGAGTGTCCTATATATATCCACTAGGCCTCTTTCTTCCATTTCTCTCCTCAGGTCTAGTATATTCTTGTTGGGTTTCAGTCTGGTTGACCTATCTAGTGTTGACAAAGCCGTGTTGAGGTCCCCCACGATTATTGTGTTGTTTTTGATATTATTTTTCAGATTTGTCAACAGTTGTATTAAATATTTTGCTGGCCCCTCATTCGGTGCATATATGTTTAGGAGAGTTATTTCTTCCTGCTCTACATACCCCTTGATTAATATAAAATGTCCATCTTTGTCCCTTACAGCCTTCCTGAGTATAAAGTTTGCATTATCTGATATTAGTATGGCCACTCCAGCTTTTTTATGGGTAATGTTTGCTTGGATAATTTTTCTCCAGCCTTTTATTTTGAGTCTATGTTTGTTTTGACTATTCAGGTGCGTTTCTTGTAGGCAGCAGAAGGTTGGATTGAGTTTTTTTTTATCCATTTAGCCACTTTGTGTCTCTTGACTGGTGCATTCAGTCCATTGACATTGAGAGAAAGAATTGTCCTGGGATTTAATGCCATCTTTATATCGAAATTTGGTGTGTCTTTTGGTTAGTCTTGTCTTAAATTAGGTCTTTCAGTTTTTCTCTTAACACTGGTTTTGAGTCTGTAAAGTTTCTGAGTTGTTTTTTGTCTGTGAAACCATGTATTCTTCCATCAAACAGGAAAGTGAGTTTTGCTGGGTACAGTATTCTAGGTGAAGCATTCATTTCATTCGGGCTTGTCACAATGTCCCACCACTGCTTTCTGGCTTTGAGTGTTTCTGGTGACAGGTCTGCTGTAAATCTCAAGGATGTTTGCTTGAATGTAATTTCCCCTTTTGATCTTGCAGTTTTCAGAATTCTGTCTCTATCTGTGGGATTTGTCATTGTGACTAGGATGTGTCTTGTGGTGGTTTTTCTGGGGTCTTTTTTGGTTGGTACTCTTCGAGCATGCAGGATTTGATCACATATATTCTTTAGCTCTGGAAGTTTCTCTTTAATGATGTTCTTGACCGTTGATTCTTCCTGGAAATTTTCTTCCTGGGTCTCTGGGACTCCAATGATTCTTAAGTTGTTTCTATTGATCTTATCATAGACTTCTATTTTCATTTGTTCCCATTCTTTGACTAATTTTTCCATTGTCTGTTCATTTGCTTTAAGTTTTTTTCCAATCTCTCCTGCTGTATGGAATTATTATGTATCTCATCTTCCACAGCACCAAGTCTATTCTCAGCTTCTGATACCCTGTCCCAGAGCTTATTCATTTTGTCATTCACTTCGTTTACTGACTTTTTCAGACCTGTTAGTTGACATGTTATTTCAGTTTGGAGTTTTGTGATTTCTGTCTTCATATTTTCTTGGTTCTTATTAGTGTTCTGTTCAACTCGATCCATGGTTTCTTTGAGTTCTTTGAGCATCTTCCATATTGCTAGTCTAAAGTCCTTATCTGAGAGGTTGATTAGTTGGTTGGTCATTATCTGGTCCTCAGAATTGTCATCTTCATTCTCTATGTCTGATGCTGGCCTGCGTTGTTTCCCCATTGTCACACTTGTATTGTGGGTTTTTCTACGTGTTGTGGTGGAATTCATTGGCTATATGATGCAGGCACCACTCTCCTCTGGCTCCGCCCTTTCTGGATGGGTCGACTTGCCTCTAAGAAAGGGGAGTCCTCTGTGGATGAAGCCTCACACAGGATCAAATCTTAGGCCCGAGCACGCAGCAGAGAAGACAGCCCGGAGAGAAATGCTTGCTTCTGTGTTCCAGCAGGGTTCTTATTGTGATTTTTTTCTTCTTGTTGCAATGGTGTTCTTTTTCACTCGCTCGCTGGGTAGCTTCAGAATGCAGTTTTTTGGGGGTTCACTTCCCAGGGCTCTGAGGAGAGCCACTCACTGGGTAGCTTCTGAATGCAGTTTTTGGGGGTTCGCTTCCCAGGTCTCTGAGGAGAGCTCCAAGTTTCAGAAAAGACAGAGAAGCACAGGGCAGGGCTCCCTTCAGGTCCTCAGTTTCCTCAGAAGAAGCACAGCCAGGCAGGGACTTTGCAAGTGAGTCAATCAGCACTTCACCTGGCAGTCCCCACGGTCAGCCATTTTTTTACTCACTCACCCGCTCGCTGGGTAGCTTCCGAATGCATGCCCCACTTTTTTTGCATAGGCACAGTAAATATTGATGAAGTAAGAAAGTAAATTCCCGGGGCCGGAGAGATAGCATGGCGGTAAGGTGTTTTCCTTGCATGTAGAAGGTTGGTGGT
The DNA here is from genome assembly GCF_024139225.1 of Suncus etruscus. NCBI lineage: Eukaryota > Metazoa > Chordata > Mammalia > Eulipotyphla > Soricidae > Suncus > Suncus etruscus. Next base: position 117,489,380 of record NC_064848.1, on the reverse strand, counting down.
TTAAATCCCGGCATCCCATATGGTTCCCTGAGCCTGCCAGGAGTGACTTCTGAGCATAGAGCCAGGAATAACCCCTGAATGCTGCCAGGTGTGACCCAAAAAAAAAAAAAAAGGAATAAAATTCCCTTAGCTTAAGAGATTCAGGGTTTCTCTGCCTTTGAAGCATACTGTCATGGAAACAACTACTGGCTCCATACTCACTCATTTATACACCCCAAGGTCTTTTTTTATGGTGCCAGAAAACTGTCTGCTCAGATGTGGGTGATAACATCCTGTCTCTGTAGCTAGAGATAAATCATAGGGTGACGGCTAGGAGAGAGTTTTTCTTTATGGTTGGTTCTAGGAGTTCTGTCCCATCACTGTTGTTGTAATTAGTCTTCTGTAATAAATGGTCTTGGTTTTGCTCAAATCTTTGGCTGAAGTCTAGGATAGAGTCTTCATTATGTGTCCAGAAGTTCTACTCAGTCTCCATTGTCAAAGTCAGAGTTCTGATTTTTGTACAAGTCCTAGGCTTATGCCTAGTGTAGGGTTTTTCTTATTGGTCCCAGAATAAGTTCTGCCCAGTCATGGTTGTCAAAGTCTGCCTTCTGTAGTTAGCGCTCTTGTTTTTTGCATAGATCACAGGGCAATTTGTCTTCTTTATCTTACCGATAGGTGATGTGATAGGACAATCTGCTCTTAGATCAAGTTGTTGTTTCCTCATTGTCTGAATGTCATCTCAGAGCTGGAGTAATTTGTTACCAAAGCGGTGTTAGGAATTTCCTAGGGGAGTTTGGTTCCTGGTGTTGTTGCAGGGAACTATATCAGTACTACATCTGGGATCTGGGGATTGAGGTTGGATGAACGCTGTCCAATCTCATGGAGATTGAGTTGTGTCCACAAGACACATGTTCAGGGTGGAAGTTACTCCTGCTTTATAAAAAGTATGAGTTCTTATCCCTAGAATATAAGATCTTGTTTCTGTGTATATGGTTTCCCCTTTTTTTCTGTGCCTATACAAAAACCTGTGGTGTCATATTATATTGCTGATGCATTTAGGGGTAAGAATGACAAGCTACACAATCTCTGTGCTCTGGTTTTGACCTGAGCTTTTATCCAATGCAACACTTTTTTCTTGGTTTTATTCCAAGCAGCATCAAAACAGTGAGGTTAAAATATATATATATACATATATATATGTATATATATAATAGAAGAAATAAATAAAAACTGAATTTTAAAAAAAAATTTTAAAGTAATCAAAGGGAAAAAAAGTCATGGAGGAGGCTACCTCTATATTTGGGAATAAAAGCCCTAAAATAAATTATTATAGAGATATTAAACATGTTACAAAGGCAATATAGGCATCCCAAATTAAGTCTTTTGAGAAACTTTTGTGGGGGGTGAAACCCAAGGCACTTTTTCATCACATACCATGGTCTTATTGAGTTTAAGACATTATTTGCAGCATTAAGGGATCAGGTAGTGTCCTTGAGCTGGTGTTCTTTCTGAAACTGAATGCAGTATCATACAACAGTCCACATTTTGAGGTGGGTGAGAAGGGTCACATAGCATGAGTCAGTGGGTATGTTAGTTGTAGTTGCTTGCTGGGACACAAAATGTGAACTGAGAGGGTGTCTTTTTGTTTGGGGGCTGGGTGGTGGTTTGTTGGGGCAGGAGTTCGGTTTTGGTGCCTAATGAGTTAAGAACTGAGGGTAAAGAGGGTTAAATAAGGAGGAATAACAGATCAGGATTAGGGGATGAGAGGATAGAAGGGTTTCTGAAGGGAGAAGGGATAATATATAAGAGGGACTATATACACTATAGACATGGATTGTTTACAGTTTAGATTTGGCGATCAGAGAGAAGACATCTGTATATAAATGCATGCCTACATATAGACAGACTTTAGAGATCTATTCAAATATTATCCTCTGGATCTTGGGCATTCCGTTACCTTTCCTAGGAACAATCTAAAATTATAGGCATTGTGGAATTATTGTTAACAAAGTACAGTTGATGCACAGGTGCATTAGCACCCGAGCGTTTTTGGAAATGAGGAATGATACACAAGGACCCCCCTGCAAGAAGTCCCCCATAGCCCCATTTATGGCCATGGAAGGGGCTGGTTTCCATTCCCCCAGCCCCCCAAAGACACAGCTGCCCAGCCTTGCCTTGAAGGCCTGATCTGGCTTGGGGGTCCCATATCCCTGCACTCGGGTCAGTACAGGGGTCCTGTCTGCCAGTTCCCCCGCAGTTACCAGTTGCAAGAGGAACGGTGAACTTCTGGTATCTGGGTTCTGCTGAGCCAGTGCGACAGGCATTTTACTTTATTCTCCTTAAGTAACTGAATTCTGTTTACTTACAATCCCTCCACTGACAAGGCAGTGAGAAAAATGTCATCATTTTCTTGACTGTCTTTTCACAGTTACTGCACTCAGGAATTACTTATGGTGGGCTCTGGACACTATATGAAAACTGTAAAAAGACACTATATGGGACTCCAGGAATAAAACTCGAATCAGCCATGTGCAAGGCTAATGCCCTACCCATTGTACAAGCAGTCAAGATTGCAAAAAAAGTTTTTCAAGTTTCAGATGTCTGTTTTGTTTTCAATACTCAAATAAGCAACAATTATTAAAAGCATCTTCTTTTGGGGCCAGAGAGATAGCATGGAGGTAAGGCATTTGCCTTTCATACAGAAGGTCATTGGTTCGAATCCCGGCATCCCATATGGTCAGTCCCCCGATCCTGCCAGGAGCAATTTCTGAGTGCAGAGCCAGGAGTGACCCCTGAGCACTGCCAGGTGTGACCCGAAACAAAAAAAAAATTAAAATTAAAATTAAAATTAAAAATTAAAAAAAGCATCTTCTTTTACATAAATTAGTCTTTTCAGAAAACATTCCTAATCCAGGTAGTTATTAAGTATAATGGAATTGCCTCTGCTAAAGTCTTCATATGGACCAAAAAGACTCCAGGGAAATGCTATATAATTTTAAATATCTGAACTCTGTTTACTTACAATTCCTCCACTGACAAGACAGTGAGAAAAATGTCATCATTTTCTTGACTGTCTTTGCACAGTTTTCATTTGACCTTGCATTTTTAAGAAAAAGAAGAGAAGCAAACAATAAGAGGACCCTTACATGTACATCAGTCCATAATTAAGAGAGGGAGATAGCAATTTGCCACTTACTTAAGGAGACCTATATTCTTGTGATTGGACAGTGTGGTATAGTAATCTTCCAATTGAGTAGTAAATGTTCCCCTATTATAATCAAAATAATTTTTACTAAAGAATAGACTGCCAGCCTAGATATTTTTATCCTACTAAATAGCAATGTATTTTTTAATTAAGAAGAGCTCTCAAAAAAGATAGACATTCTTAAAACATGAATCAAACTTGAGTTTTACTGTATCAAACTGAAAAAGTTAAATTTCATCAGGAGATAAAATTTGTTTTGATGTCTCTTAAGTTTCAAATGTCACAATCTTATTTATCATAATTAGTAATTTGAAAAGAGCTCAAGAAAATACCACTATTGTTGGGAAACAAATCGACATGATTGCATTCTTTATGTTCATGTGACCGTTTAAATCTGACAAACAAAAGTCTCCTCACTTGGAAACCTGGGGAAATGAGTTCTTGCAAAGTCCCTTTGAAGGCAATGGCTCCCATTCTATATGCAATAGAAAGTGACACTTAATTTGCCAGATCCTGGTTTTAGGACCCCAAGAGAATAAAACTCTCCTTGTAACGTAAGCTGTGCTATTGAGGTTGAGGCAGGGTGGAATTCACTTCATCAAAGTGTCATAAGCAGCCTAAGTGAGGAGCCACACTGGAGTGGGTATAATGTAAATTTGAGACAAAGTTTGGAATTTGTGATAAAGTTTTAATTTTCCAAGATTTTTATTTCACTGAATAATTTTATGTACTACTTTAATACAGTTGACACCCTCATTCCTAAGCCTAAGTAAAAAATTAATAAAGCTTAAAAACGTATTAATGTGGGGCTGGAGAGATAGTATGGAGGTAAGGCATTTACCTTGCATGCAGAAGGACGGTGGTTCAAATTCCAGCATCTTATATGGTTCCCTGAGACTGCCAGGAGCAATTTCTGAGCATAGGGCCAGGAGTAACCCCTGAGTGCTGCTAGGTGTGATCCAAAACAAAACAAAACAAAAAACAAACAAAAAATGTATTAATGCTTTTGTATCAAAAGCCACACACAGAATGGGAGAAACTATTCACCCAATATCCATCAGATCATGAGCTAACATCTAAGATATACAAGGATGTTTGCCTTGCATGTGGCTGACCCAGGACGAACTGTGGTAAGATCTCCCAGCGTCCCATATGGTCCCCCAAGCCAGGAGAGATTTCTGAGCTGATAGCCAGGAGTAATCCCTGAGTGTCACTGGGCCCAAATATAAAAAAAAAAATAAAGAAAGAAAGAAAAAATCTTGGGGCTGGAGAGTTAGAATGGAGGTAGGGCATTTGCCTTGCATGTAGAAGCATGTGTTTCAAATCCCGGCATCCCATATGGTCCCTCAAGCCTGCCAGGAGTGATTTCTGATCATAGAGCCAGGAGTAACCCCTGAGCACTGCCAGGTGTGACCCAAAAACAAAAACAAAAAAAATCTAACCCCATCAAAAAATGCGGAGAAGAAATAAACAGACACTTCCTCAAAGAAGAAATACAGATGGTCAAAAGGCACATGAAAAAATTCTCCACATAACTAATCAGCAGGGAGATGGAAATCAAAACAGCAATGAGATATCATTTCACACCAGGGAGAATGACACATATCACAAAGAACGAAATAGTCAGTGCTGGCTAGAATGTGGGGAGAAAGGAATTCTCATTCACTGCTGGTGGGAAAGCCTTCTAGTCCAGCCTTTATGAAAAACAATACGGAGATTCCTCAAAAAATTGTAAACCGAGCTCCCATATAATCCAGAAATACCACTCCTAAAGATATACCCTAGGAACACAAAAACACAATACAAAAATGCTGTCTGCCTTCCTATGTTCAATGCAGCTTTATTTACAATAGCCAGAATCTGGAAACAACCCAGATATCCAGCAACAGGTAAGTGGCTAAAGAAACTGTGGTACATATACACAATGGAATACTATGTAGCCATCAGGAAAAATGAAGTCATGAAATTTTCCTATACATGAATGGAAATGGAAACTATTATGCTGAATAAAATAAGCCAGAGGGAGAGAGAAAGACACAAAATAATCTCACTCATCTGCAGGATTTAAGAAAAATAAGAGATAGTATGGTAATAATACCCAGAGACAATAGAGATAAGGACAATAGAGATAAAGACAACAGAGATAAGATATGAAGCTTACCACAAAGATTGGTGAGAGCTCAGTTAGAGAAATAACTACACCAACAACTATCATGATAATGGTAGTGAGTGAGAGAAGTAAAATGCCTGTCTCAAAGACAGGCAGGGCTTGGGGGAGGGTAGAGGGAGTTTGGGGGCATTGTTGGCAGGAGTTTCACTGATGAAGAGGGGTGTACTTTTTTCTGACTGAAACTCAACTACAAACATGTTTGTAACCATGGTGCTTAAATAACGGTATTAATACAATATAAAAAAATAAAACTGCTTTAAAACTCTGAAAAATATAAATAAATTTTATTGAAAAAAATGATTAATGCTCACATATGTATGCCATAATTTTATTATATTCTTGATATAAAGGAAACTGATAAAAGGAAATACAGTATATTTTTTTCAGTCCCCTTTCTTTTTTGTTAATAATTAGTGTGTCATAAACATAAAGGTCTAAATAAGAGCCACTCACAGAAAAGTGAAAAAAAATCAGAAAAGGGCATCTTCTGCAACTAAAATTGATATTAGCATAGAATAGATGTGATTCTCCTGCAGTGCTGATGATTGAGAGATGCTTTGAAATGAATCACGCTGGAAATTGGTGCATCTCTTAACCCTGGCATCCAAATGCAAATCAGAGAAATTATGTCTTTGAGATAGCTGCAGAGAAACTATGCCGCTTCTTCTACTCCTGAAAGGAAGGACTAAGCATAACTGGAAAGAAGGCTCAGAGAGAGTCCTCTGCTTACAATGAGACAGTGGCACCTGTGACACCTGAGAAACTAACACAGAAGGGACTTAGAGAAGACTCACCCTTAATTGAACAGAAAACGAAACCAGGTGTGATGCTTGGCCTTGCACACTGCTGGTCCAGGTTCAATCCTCAGCACCACATAGGATCATCTGAGCACTTCCAGAAGTGATCACTAAATGCAGACCCAGGAGTAAGTCCTGAGCACAGCTAGATATGGACCCCCCCCCATTTAAAAACAAGATGAAGTCTAGCTACTAAATATTTTTATGTTTTCACATTTTTTTATAAACCCATGAAACTAGTTAGCCTGAAATAAGTTTCTAAGACCTAAGAGAACCAATAGCATCAAATTTCTTGAAACTGGATTCTGGACCTATAGATATTTTATCCATATGAGTAAAACCTTACTCAGCAGAGTATGTGTTAAATGGTTAGAGCAACACATTACACATTTGTCAAAGTTCACAGAATCTACACCACAGGAGTGAACCCTGATGTCATCTATAGACCTCGGGTGATAAAAATAAATCAGTGGAGGCTCACTGATTCTAACATATGTAGAGTTTTAGTGTACAAAGTCAATAATGTTGGGGCCAGAGAGATAGCATGGAGGAGGCACTTGTCTTGCATGCAGAAGGTCAGTGGTTTGAATCCTAGTATCCCATATGGTCCCCTGAGCCTGCCAGGAGCAATTTCTGAGCATAGAGCCAGAAATAACCCCTGAGCGCTGCCAGGTGTGACCCAAAAACAAACAAAAAACAAAACAAAACAAAACAAAAAAAGTCAATAATGTTTATAAAAGGCAACAGTCAGTAAATGGTAACTCTATATATAGTTTAATTTTTATGTGAACCTGAAACTGAACTTAAAAGTAAAAATCAATACTACAGCAGGAAAGCTGTATTATTGCCTTGCAAATAGCCAACCCAGATTAGATACCCGGCATCCCATATGGTCCCCTGAGCACCACTAGGAATAATCCCTGAATGCAGGGTCAGGAGTAACCCCTGAGCACCACCAAGTGTGGCCCCAAAACAAACAAACAAAAAAGTAAAATCTATTTTGTTACAAAGGAGATAGGTGGAGTGTTTATACACAGACCTTGTCTTTATGAGACCTGAATTATATTCCCTATGCTGCAAGGACTCCTGAAAACTGGTCCTCAAAACCACTTGTACGGTCCTTATAAATTACACTAAATGAAGACTGAGAGATAGTTCAAAGACTAGAATATATGAGGCCTAAAGTTTTTGGTTTTGTCTTTTGTTTTTGGTTTTTTATTTTTGGGCCACACCTGGTGACGCTCAGGGGTTACTCCTGGCTATGCTCTCAGAAATCTCTCCTAGCTTGGCAGACTATATGGGATGCCCAGGGGATCTAACTGCCGTCCGTCCTAGGTTTGCACGGGCAAGGCAAACATCCTACCGCTTGTGCCACCACTCAGGTCCATTGCCTAAAGTTTAATCCCCAGCACCACTTGGCCTCCAAATTACTGCCAGGCACAAACTTTGTGATCGATAAACACTACTGGGCCCAAACAGCACTATATCAACTGGGCCAACTACCTGGGATATTTATCACTGTGTCATGGGGAGTGGTAGCCACACACCATGAGCATTGTTTTTGGAGAAGGAAGGAAGAAAGGAAGGAAGGAAGGAAGGAAGGAAGGAAGGAAGGAAGGAAGGAAGGAAGGAAGGAAGGAAGGAAGGAAGGAAGGAAGGAAGGAAGGAAGGAAGGAAGGAAGGAAGGAAGGAAGGAAGGAAGGAAGGGAGAAAGGGTGGGAGGGAGGGAGAAAGGGTGGGAGGGAGGGAGAAAGGGTGGGAGGGAGGGAGGAAGGAAGGAAGGGAGAAAGGGTGGGAGGGAGGGAGGAAGGAAGGAAGGGAGAAAGGGTGGGAGGGAGGAAGGAAGGAAGGAAGGAAGGAAGGAAGGAAGGAAGGAAGGAAGGAAGGAAGGAAGGAAGGAAGGAAGGGAGAAAGGGTCGGAGGGAGGGAGGAAGGAAGGAAGGGAGAAAGGGTGGGAGGGAGGGAGGAAGGAAGGAAGGGAGGAAGGAAGGAAGAAAAGAAGGAAGGAAGGAGGGAGGGAAGGAGGGAGGAAGGAAGGAAGGGAGGGAGGGAGGGATGGAGGAAGGGAGGGATGGAGGGAGGGAGGGAGACGGAGAAAGGGAGGGATGGAGGGAGAGAGAGAGGAAGGAAGAAAGGAAGGAAGAAAGGGAGGGAGGAAGGAAGAAAAGAAGGAAGGAAGGAGGGAGGGAGGGAGGAAGGAAGGGAGAAAGGGTGGGAGGGAGGGAGGGAGGGAAGGAAGGAAGGAAGGAAGGAAAGGGGAAGGGAAGGAGAAAAGAAGGGAAGGAAGGGAGGACTATATATATTTGGGGGGGGGGTTTGAGTCACATCTGGCAGTGCTCAGGGGTTACTCCTGGCTCCACACTCAAAAATCACCCCTGGCAGGCTCGGCGGACCATATGGGATGCCGGGATTCGATCTAATGACCTTCTGCATAAAAGGCAAATACCTTACCTCCATGCTATCTCTCCAGCCCCTAGGAGATTCTTAAAGAAAATATTTCCGAGACAAGGATACATGGGTTAAAATGCCAACATTCTCCTGGTTTGGTGATATGGAACGATTTATTTATATCCTCTGGACATTTGTTTTTTATCAAATTGAATTTATAGGCTCTAGAAAAAATAGTACGATTCGGAAGCTAGCCAGCGAGCCAGTGTGAGTAAGAAATGGCTGGATGTGGGGGTTTCCAGGCAGAGTGCTGATTGCTCTACCTGCAGAGTCTCCACCCGGCTGTGCTTCTTCTGAGGAAACAGAGGACCTGAAGGGAGCCCTGTCCTGTCTTTTCTGAATTCTTGAAGCTCTCCTCAGAGTCCTGGGAAGCGAACCCCAAAAATACAGCATTCTGAAGCTGCCCAGTGAGTGAGTGAAAACTACGCCTGTCCAGTGGGGCCCGACTGTGAAAAACTGTGAGTGCTGCCTGTGTGTGTCTCTCTACTATCCTGTTGCGTGAACCTCTTGAGAGTGGGCTGAAAAGAGGCTCCAGAAGGCACTTAGCTCCACTTCACTACGCAGCCGTGCGCTCTTTCTAAAAAAAGAACACCATCACAAGAAGAAAAAAAAACACACTAAGAACTGTGTTGGATCACAGAAGCAAGAATTTCTCTCCAGACTGTCTTCTCTGCTGTGTGCTCGGGCCTAAGATTTGATCCTGTGTGAGGCTTCATTTACGGAGGACTCCCCTACCTTGGAGGCAAGTCGGCCCATCCAGAAAGGGTGGAGCCAGAGAAGTGTGCTGCCTGCATCATATAACCAATGAATACCACCACAACACGTAGAAAAACCCACAATACAAGTGTGACAATGGGAAAACAACACAGGCCAGCATCAGACATAGAGAATGAAGATGACAATTCTGATGACCAGTTAATGACCAACCAACTAATCAACCTCTCAGATAAGGACTTTAGAGTAGCAATATGGAAGATGCTCAAAGAACTCAAAGAAACCATGGATAGAGTGGAACAGAACACTAATAAGAATCAAGAAAATATGAAGACAGAAATCACAAAACTCCAAACTGAAATAACATGTCAACTAACAGGCCTGAAAAAATCAGTAAACGAAGTGAATGACAAAATGGATAAGCTCTGGGACAGTGTATCAGAAGCTGAGAATAGACTTGGTGCTGTGGAATATGAGATACATAACAATTCCATACAGCAGGAGAGATTGGAAAAAAAACTTAAAGCAAATGAACAGACAATGGAAAAATTAGTCAAAGAATGGGAACAGATGAAAATAGAAGTCTATGATATGATCAACAGAAACAACTTAAGAATCATTAGAGTCCCAGGATACAAGAGCCACCCACTGAGTGGGAGAAACTATTCACCCAATACCCATCAGATAAGGGGCTAATCTCTAAAATATACAAGGCACTGACAGAAATTTACAAGAAAAAAAATCTAATCCCAACAAAAAATGGGGAGAAGAAATGAACAGACACTTTGACAAAGAAGAAATACAAATGGCCAAAAGACACATGAAAAAATGCTCCACATCACTAATCATCAGGGAGATGCAAATCAAAACAACAATGAGATACCACCTCACACCACAGAGAATGGCACACATCACAAAGAATGAGAACAAACAGTGCTGGCGGGGATGTGGAGAGAAAGGAACCCTTATCCACTGCTGGTGGGAATGCCATCTAGTTCAACCTTTATGGAAAGCAATATGGAGATTCCTCCAAAAACTGGAAATAGAGCTCCCATACGATCCAGCTATACCACTCCTAGGAATATACCCTAGGAACACAAAAATACAATACAAAAACCCCTTCCTTACACCTATATTCATTGCAGCACTATTTACCATAGCAAGACTCTGGAAACAACCAAGATGCCCTTCAACAGACGAATGGCTAAAGAAACTGGTACATATACACAATGGAATATTATGCAGCTGTCAGGAGAGATGAAGTCATGAAATTTTCCTATACGTGGATGTACACAGAATCTATTATGCTGAGTAAAATAAGTCAGAGAGAGAGAGAAAAACGCAGAATGGTCTCACTCATCTATGGGTTTTAAGAAAAATGAAAGACATTCTTGCAATAATAAATTTCAGACACAAAAGAGAAAAGAGCTGGAAGTTCCAGCTCACCTCAGGAAGCTCACCACAAAGAGTGATGAGTTTAGTTAGAGAAATAACTACATTTTGAACTGTCCTAACATTGAGAATGTATGAGGGAAATGCAGAGCCTGTTTAGAGTACAGGCGGGGGTCGGGTGGGGAGGAGGGAGATTTGGGACATGGGTGATGGGAATGTTGCACTGGTGATGGGTGGTGTTCCTTTTATGACTGAAACCCAAACACAATCATGTATGTAATCAAGGTGTTTAAATAAAAAAAAAATAGTACTATTGATAAGTTTCTTGCCTTGTATGTAACTGACCCAGATTCTATCTCCAGAACCCCATATGGTCCTCAAGCTCCACTAGAAGTAATTCATAAGCATGGCAAGAATAAGCCCTAAGCAAGCAGATGTAGCAAATACATAATACACACACACACACACACACACACACACACACACACACGCACGCACCCACGCGCCCGGGCAACTTCAGTGTTGGGAGAGTTAAATAAGGCTATTATATAAAAAGTGCCTGCTATGTAGTAACATTTAAAATTTCCATCCTATAGTCAAAGTGAATTTTATCAGATTGTACTTGTATGTACTTGTATGCCAAAATGTTTAAATCTCATTGACTACCAAGAGTCAAAGGTACATGTACATCAAAGTAAGAGATAACAAACTGCAGAAATAAGCAGTGAAGAAAGAAATTTTTTTCAATAGACACTGAAAAAAAGAAATTTTTTTCCAAGTATTGAGTTGTCAGAGTCAAATATCTTGCAAGAGACTGGGGATGTGACTCAAGTGATAAAGCACATTCTTTGCACAAGTGAAACTCTGGAATTGATTCCTGACACCAAATGACCCTCTGATCACTGCTTACTATGTCCCTAGTAGTCCCAAATATTTTCAGGTATGATTCCACATTCCCAATCAAAATATATTTTACCTCAATCCAAAAAAATTCTAGAAAGCATTTTAGTTGCATCAAATATCTTGATGCAATTTATATGAACTTTATAAAATATAAGCTTTAAATTTCAGACCAATAATTTCATGCAATTAATGAAGGCATTGATACAAGCAAGTGGTATTTGCAATAAATACCAAGAGAACATGTAAAACTAAAATGTGCCAGCACCCAAGAAGAGCATAAAGCAGAATCAAAATGATGAAAGGACTACTTGACAGAGGTAACAGCTATATCAAGTCTAGCTAAGGAGGTTGACAAGTCATTAATGAAAAGACAATAGAAACTAATGCGTGTCCACACAGACATTATATGAAATAGCACAATGAAACTAAATGGTTTATTAACTATCAGGTTTTGCCAAAGACAGTATTCCTTATATAAAAATGTTTCTCAATACCAAGAATATTTTTGCTTTTTCTAAACAACCTGTTAGTAGTATGTGGCTTAATGAACTGTAGATTTTTCTATATGTTAGCTGATAGGAAAAAATTGTAAACTATCTCTCAGAAAGATACAGAATATCATAACCAGCATTTTTATATTCATGAATTCCTATCCTTTTATATAAGTAATAAAAATTCCTTTTGCCCATATTCTCTCAATTATTTTTAACTTATCCCAACATGACATATTTCATGTATCTTTTAAGCTATCTTTTTGTCATAATAAAAAAGACAAATTTTTAATTTAATAAGCAAGGCACTTTTAGAACATAACATAGAAATGAAATGTGCATGATATGGGTGTCTAAATCCCATTAACATACTTCTGTACATCATAGTGTGTTTTCTCTTGGCCTATATTCTTACTCAAAACCTAAGAACACAGGACAAGCTACACAGTGTTACCTGATATTATTCTTGACTTGCTAAGGAAAGAAAAAACAACAAGAAGTCAGTCAACACATCCCATGCTGAGTCTGCAGCATGGGCTCCTTCTCCCTAGGCTTTGCAAAATTGTTATTCTTATTTTTTCACCAAGGTTCTAAAAAATTTGACTCACTTCTATTCACCAGCTGTAGAGAGTCCACAGTCCTGAGTTTGAAGAGCCCCATGCCACATCCCCCACTGGGAGTTCAACCTAGCTGGGTTTTGGCACAAAATATTGAGAATGAGACATGATTAGCCATGACTATGCACTAGACAGTCCAGCTTTCTTTACTGTCTCTTTATAACTATTTAACCCCTAGGTTCCCAGAGAAACCATCAGAAAAACAAGGTTAGCGGTATTTATCAATGTCCATAATATAAAATTGATTAACATGTCATCACTAAAGACAGGGTTTGGAAAAGAAGTGTATCAGCACACCAGACCAACACCCATAAACAGGGACTTGAGAGATAGTACAAAGGTTAAGGGCACTTGACTTGCACCAGACCGAGCACTAGATTCCATCCTAGCACTTCATGTGACACCCCGAGCCTGCCATGAGAGATTGGTTTATCTCTGAGCCAGAAATAAACCTAGAGCACAGGGTCTGACCCCCCCCAAAAATGCAAAGTAGATTTAAACAATGTCAAATAGTGTAGCTATTTTAATTTATTTAACTGACATGTATATAATTTTTCATGATGTCAGAGACTCAACCCAAAAATTCACATATGAAAGGCAAATACTCTACTGCTGATATATATCCTGACCCCCTATGATTTCATTTTAATGATGGTGGTAATGAACAAGCTCACAAAATTAATGAAAATGTAAGAATTATTTCTTATTAGATTATTTCAGCACAATACTTTTTGTACCACACTTCATTCCATAAAGCTTCACTGAAAGTTCATACATAATTTAGTTCTGTGTGCCAATTTTTTAATCTTTTTTTAGAGATTTAGGAACAGAAGGATTACAAAGAACTGATTGCACTTTGCCTTAATAGCTATGACACTTATAACACATGAAACCTGGGAGAGTTAACCAAAAATATTAGTGTGATACAAAGTATAAATAAATATACTAAAACATAAAGTACATGAAATTATATTCAGCCTACATATTTAGTTATATAGTGAAAGATATAGAAAAACTAGACTTTCCAAAAAAGCAAGAAAAATTAGACTTTCAAAGTAAAATAAAAATAATAACATCTTTTTATTTAAAATACCTTTGTCATTTTGTACATCCTTCAGTATTTGTTCACTATTCCCATAAGCAAAAATGAGAAAGGTATTTTAGACCAATATCAAGAAGCATGTATATATTCATGGAGAATTATTGAGCTAAGTGCCTAATCTTTGGGAGAAATTTTTCCTATAAGAATTAATAGTAATGAGTATTTTGTAATTCACATTACTATCTTGTTGTTTTTCTGTTTGTTAGGTTTTGGGGGGGTCACACTTGTGCTCAGGGGCTACTCCTGGCTCTATGGTCAGAAATTTCCCCCGGCAGGCTCAGAGGACCATATGGGATGCCAGGATTTGAACCACCGTCCTTCTGCATGCAAGGCAAATGCCTTACCTCCATGCTATCTCTCCAGTCCCATAATATGCCAAATTCTTTTTTTTTGGGGGGGGGGGGGAATCACACCGGGCAGTGCTCAGGGGTTACTCCCGGCTTTCTGCTCAGAAGGAGCCCCTGACAAGCAGGGGGGACCATATGGGATGCCAGGATTTGAACCACCATCCTTCTGCATGAAAGGCAAAAACCTTACCTGCATGCTATTTCTCTCTCTCCAGCCCCTACTATCTTATTTAAGCACTACTAGTGCCCCCCAATGCATCTCATTTTCTTCATTTGCATTTTATTTATTAGAAAATACAGATTCAACTGAGCATATGCAGTAATTAATCCATGATCAGAAAATCTAAGCAGTAAAAAAAAAAACTCATCTTATCTCCTGCTAGATTTTACCTTTCCATTATTTTCAAAAATGATTTCTGGGAAGTGAATCTATTCGGGCTTCCATAACTAAAGACCATAGATTGGGTGGCTTAAGCAATACATGTCCAAGGTCATAGTGCCATCAGGGTTAGTTCCTGGTGCATCCTCCTGGTTTGCAAATAACTTCTTTTTCTGTCCTCACATGGCTTTTCCTCTGCTTTGAAACAGAGAAAATCTCTTGTCTCTTCTCCATTCTGTATAATAGCTTGGTCATATATATAGTCCACACTTGGACTTTATTTAACCTTACTGACCACCATAAATGCCTCATCTCCACAATGAGGGTGACAAAGTCTTCATTGTATGATTGGGTGAAGTGGAGAAGAGGGGCACCATTCAACTCATAACAAATAACTGTTGTATCACCATAGACATGCCACAGTAGTAATGAACCAGAAATCTTGGTTCTGACTTCATAGAGCTTAGACCATCAGAAAGAATCAATATTGCATATGACCACATTTCCCCTTCATAACATAGTTTAAAGCATTTATCTCTACTTACTCTTACTTTATAGCATTATTTTTCAAAACAAGATATTCCTATGCGTCAACAAAAGATAAGCTTCAGCTTGCTCTTCAAGGACATATTTTCCCTTAAACATGTATCTTGCTTGCCTAGCTCTGTGTTTCTTTGCTTGCCTGCTTGTCTGGAGAAGCCTGTGTTCTCTCTTAATTATATACATTTCCTTTTCTCTCCCCACATCTTTCTAAATAAGTTTCAATAAAAGAGAAGGAGGAGGAGGAGGAGGAAAAGAAAGAAGAGGAGGAGGAAGAAGAGGAAGAAGAAGATTAAGAAGAAAGAAGAAGAAAAGAAGAAAAAGAAGATGAAAGAAGAAGAAAGAAGAAGAAAAGAAGAAAAAGAAGATGAAAAGAAGAAGAAGAAGAAGAAGAAGAAGAAGAAAAAGAAGGAAGAAGAAGAAGAAGAAAGAAGGAAGAAGAAGAAGAAGAAGAAGAAGAAGAAGAAGAAGAAGAAGAAGAAGAAGAAGAAGAAGAAGAAGAAGAGGGCACAAGCAGTAGGGAGTCTGCCTTGCACACAATAACCTACCACAGACTACGGTTTGATCCCTGGCATCCCATATCATCCCCCAAGCCAAGAACAATTTCTGAGTGCATAGCCAGAAGTAACCCCTGAGCATCACCGGGTGTGGCCCAGAAACCAAAAAAAAAGAAGAAAAAAAAAGAAGAAAAGAAGGAAAAGATGTTTGTGATTGATGGTGGTGGTAATGATAATGATGATGATGTCCATCACATACAATAATTTCAAGGCTAGGGAGATGTCTCAGTGGGCTGAAAAAGAAATCTGGTGTACATGAAGGTCCAAATACAATCCCTGACACCTCATATGCTGCACCTCTAGAATTGTAAGTTACAGGCCTAAGTGTCCTTAAGCAACTCCACGAAAGTGACTCCAGTAAGACCAAATACCCCATATTCAGCCCTTAGCATTAAAACTTCCAACCCACATAGACAGGTTGAATACCACCAAGAATGTCCTTGCTCTCTAAGCCTTATTTGGGAGACTCCTCAAAAATGAATAAATTTCAAACAACAGTATGCCTGACTCACAGATCCATAAATATATAATGATAGAGCTTTCTTGGATGCCATCTCAGAGGAAGATCAGTGGAGTCCTTACTTAAGGCAGAACAAGAACTGAGATCAAGACTTGTCAAAAGGATTGTCTGCTCTAGTGATGGAAGGCAAGGCAAGTTTTTGTTTATGAGAATAGGAAGACATATTGGAATGGTGCTTCTTTCATTCTTTAATCTGTTGAACAGCAGAAAAGCTTTTTAAAAAAAAAAAAACAGGTCCAAACATTAAGAATGCTTATAGTTATGAAGTTTCTGCTGTGAGGCTAAAGCAAATTCACAAGTATATTACAAACTTTTTAGAAAGAACAGAAAGAACTGAATTCAACAGTATCACAGCCCTTTGAGTCTGAGAGTCTATGTCACCTTCCTACGGTGCAAATAGAGGTTATAAAACAAGTGAGAGAAGAGAAGAAACATCCTAAGACCTTTTGTTTTAATGATATGCAAATGAAGCAGTTACTAGGTCACCAAGCACCATGGATGCTAAATCGGCAGTGTTTTTTGAATCCATTCTCTGCTTCCCAGCTGGCAGAAGCTTTATATTGAATTAGATATAATATCGCCTCTGAGTCAGACAAATCTGTCTTCTGCTTCTGACTCCAGTGATTACAAGTTTTATAAACTTGAGAAAAATACCTCATCTCCCTGAGCCAGTTTCCTCACCTAGACATATGGAAAGTGGAAAACTGTACCCCTAAAATATATAGAAGGACTTTTCTACACCAAGGTTATCTCAATAAAAAAAATTTAATAAGCAAGTTGGGCTGGGTTTTCTAAACTTCAAGAAAAAGAGCTAAGTCTTAATGACCTTGGATGTGTGAAAGACATTTTAAAGAATGGAATAAAAGAAAACATCCTCCATAATAACACATGATTTATCATGAACTAGAATAGAACAGGTGCTTCTCTGCTGGCCATCAGGACTCAAACCTGTTCAAGAAGAGTACATTTTTCCCTCTACTAGTAACTCAGAAAAATGACAGTTTTTCACTTTCTTTTTCTTCCTATCCCCAACCCTCTCCTCATCATTCTATCTCTCTTCTCTTCACTTTTTTTTTGGGGGGGGGTATACCCAGCAATTCTCAGAGATTACTCCTGGCTCTATGCTCAGAAATCGCTCCTGGCAGACTTGGGGGATATATGGGATGAGAGGGTTCAAACCGCTGTCATTCTGCATGCAAGGCAACCACCCTACCTCCATGCTATCTCTATGGCCCCTCCAATTTTTATTTTCTACACCTGATTCCTTCTTTCTTTTGTTTGTTTAGGGGCCACATATAACTATGCTCAGAGTCTACTCCTAACTTTGCACTCAGGTATCACTCCTTGCAGTGCTCAAGGGACATTAGTTCCAGGGATCAAAATTGGGTCAATTGTGTGCAAAGAAAACACCTTAACTACTATACTATCGCTCTAGCTTCATCTTTTTTGTTCTATTAAAAACTAATTTTTTAGTCTCCTTAACATGATTCTATTAATTTTCTGCTTCTGTTCTCTTTTCCTTGGATATTTTTTCTTGCTTACACTATTCTTTTATCCTTTTGTATGTGTTTCATTTTTTTAACTTCCTAAAAAAATTCAAAGTCATAGTTATATAACTCTGTCCTTGCGATAGAATTGGGTGCCTGTCCCTTCAAGTTCAGCCTGCAAGTAACTGTCTTGGAAGTGGTATTCATTCCTGGTGTCTACAAGTATGGCCAAAATCGTCAGGTACATGGAGCACAGCATCTACATAGAGAGCTAATAATAAGACAGGTCTTCTGAGGTTTCACAGAAGGGATATTATATCTACACTAATGACATGCTCAGCACAAGTTTGAAAAAAATAAAATACAAAAATAATTGGCCTATACTTGTAAGAAATGCTCACATATCTTTACTTCAATTTCCATCCATTGAAACCACTCTATTCAGGCCTAGCTTCTCTCACACAACACAATAAGTTCCCAGAGTCTCAGTGACTTTACTTTCTTCTTTCTTCCAATCCATCTGTCATACATCTACACTAGTCATTGTGGATAATAGGTAGAATTATTAATGGATTTTAATAGTTAACAAAGATTGAGTTCTTTTATATTCTAGGCAGTTTTAGATGATGGATATACAGAAGAAATTAATGAGGTATGTATTCTACCCGTAAGGGACTAAAAGAATATAAAGAAAACCAATTATCATAAATACTATCACAAAAGGCATAATAGACAAAAAATAAAATAGAATACATTCTTCCCTGGTCAGTAAAAGGAAATTTTTATAGAGAAAGTAACAGGTAAATTGTGAAATATAGCAGCTTAGAACATAGTGCAGATATTTCTTACACAATACAGATGAGATCATGAAGAATTTAAAATTTCTATGCGAACAAATGCAATTGCCATGTCTGCACTCAGCAAGCTCCAAAAATGCACTGTCTTCTCAAAAGAGATGTGGCCAAAGCTATGAAAAAGTATGGGTACATTGGTCATGCAACTGAAAGCTGGCAATCTTAGGAGAAGAAGGTGGGTCAACTACCTGCCCTGCAGAATCCAATTCTGCTGCACCCATCACCCACAATTGCCACTTCACCAATGACCCTGCTTCACTACTCATCTACAGCTTTCTGCAGAGACACCAATCTGACCAAAACTTCAGGTTTGCTGGTATTTGGGTTAATATTATGAAAACATTTTGGAGAGTGAGTGCAGGTATCCTCAATTCCTCCTCCCACCCACCTTCTCATATTTCCAGAAGACCTGGCAGCCAAAGCACACCCCACAAAAGCTGCTGTATCAGTAATAGTGCTTGGAATTCCTGGACCACCACAACATGGCAACAATGTCATATTCATTTAATGCTGTCATCCCTGTATAAACACAATAATATAGATGTCAATATGTATCTGAAGTCGCCTTATATTCAGAAGCAAATGAAGTAACAGAATAGTCAAGAAACAATAAGAGCTTATTTAACCTTCTAACAATGACTTAATAATCTCATTGCAGGATACAATAATTTTCACAAATTTTCTTGCTGTACTCACTTTTCTTCTATTTTCCTTCTTTTTCTTTTTTAATAATTCCACTCCCACTTACCTGAAAATAATCATATTAACTATGTGGTACATGTTCTTTAAATAAAGTTAATTTTTTTAAAAATACTTAAATAAGGGGCCCATACCACAGCAGAAGGACATTTTTCTAAAGAATTAAATAAAATTATTTACTCTGTCCTTTTTTAAAAAAAATTCTGTGTGAGCACCAGGAACACTATGAATTATAAAAATACTATTATTATGGCAAACAACTTGATTCAAGAGTAGGCTGTCTTACCTAACGATAAGATGAAATCAGAAGTCATGTCATCTTTTGATTTGTACAAAAGCCAAGTTCACTAGCTACAGAATACTGACTGTGACAACCACGGCTGAATAGAACTTATCCTGGGAGCAATAAAAAAGACCCTAGTCTAGGCCTTGGTTTATGATCTGTACAACAACCAATATATCTAATTCCAGAGGTCTGACTGAGACAACAGCAACTAAGCAGATCTTCTGGAAAAATAATGAAAGACTGTATCCTATGCTTCGTCCTAAGATCAGGGCAAAAACCAAGACCACAACTACAGAAAACTGATTAAAACAACAGTGATGCAACAGAACTTCTAGAACCTTAAAGAAAGACTCCATCCTAGGATCCATCCTTTGATCTGTGCAAATACCAAGATCTCTAGTTACAGAGGCCTGATTTTATCATCCACGACAGAGCAGAAAGTTTCCAGACACCACAAAAGGACCTAGGGGAAGAGTAAAAGAACATGTACGGAGCCTGTAGTTATTGCCATGAGTATACTCTCTGAGTATACTTCAAGGGCAGAGAAACCCTATATCTCTTAAGCTAGGGGTCTCAAACTTGCGGTCCGCAGGCCGTTTGTGGTCCTCCGTACAACATTTTGTGACCCGCGCTGGACTTCAAATATCGCAGTATTCGCGATTATTCACTTACCAAATAATCGCAATAAAAATCGCATTAGTAAGAAAAAAAAATCGCATTAAACATTCATATACCCTGAGCAGTTCCGTTCAGGGTATGCAAATGTTTAATGCGATTTTTTTGCGATTTTTTCTTACTAATGCAATTTTTTACTGCGAATATTCGGTAAGCGAAATCCCTTATGCAGCCCTGCCTCACCCCAACTTTGCTTCCTGCAGCCCCCAGGTTAAATGACTTTGAGACCCCTGCCTTAAGCCAAGGGAATTCCCTTTCTAAACTCCCCAATATTTACTGTGCCTATGCAAAAAAAAAAAAAAGCATAAATTAATTATTTTTTGGTTTTGTTATTATTGTTGTTTGGTTTTTTTCCCCATGGGGTTTTATTTATTTGGGGGGGGGTTGGGCCACACCCAGTATCGCTCAGGGGTTACTCCTGGTTATGCGCTCAGAAGTTGCTCCTGGCTTGGGGGACCATATGGGACACCGGGGGATCGAACCGCGGTCCGTCCAAGCACCTTACCTTTAGCGCCACTGCCGGCCGGGTTTTATTTTTTTGTGCTTTGTTTTGTTTTGATTGCAGGACCGTGGTTATTGTGTGGTTGTTGTCTATATTGCTGTGGTGCTTTTTCCAATTTTTTGTTTGATTTTTTTGTATTGTCGTTGTTTTTCTTCCTTTTTCCATTTCTTCTCTTTTTTTTTTTTTGTTTTTTTTTTTTTTGTTTTTGGGCCACACCGTTTGACGCTCAGGGGTTACTCCTGGCTATGTGCTCAGAAATCGCCCTGGCTTGGGGGGACCATATGGGACGCCGGGGATCGAACTGCGGTCCGTTCCTTGGCTAGTGCTTGTAAGGCAGACACCTTACCTCTAGCGCCACCTTCCCGGCCCCACCATTTCTTCTCTTAAATTGATATATTAGCCCCTAGAAGGACTTCTCCCATTTTTTTGCTTGTTTGATTTTTGCCCCATTTAATTATTTTCTTCTTTCCTTCAACAGAACCACATAAATTGAACCATCTTGTTCCACCTCACAAATTGAAGGGGGAATAATGGAGGGTACCAAGACCAAACAGTTGTATGAACATTAAGTAGAAGTAAAAAAAAAAGATCAGACTAAACACCAAATTTAAAACCAATGACAACAGAATCGATACCCAACTATAACAAGCTAGACACAGAGGGAACCACTTATACTAGCAGCCCAAGGGGAATATGGGGTGCATGCTGAGAACAGGGGTGAAGGAAGACAACATTGGTGATGGGAATGCCCCTGATTCAATGTCGCAAAGATACGAAAAAAATTTTAATACTATTATTAGTGTTAATAAGAGTTAATGTTAAGAAGAGTTTATGTGGGCCCGGAGAGATAGCACAGCGGTGTTTGCCTTGTAAGCAGCCGATCCAGGACCAAAGGTGGTTGGTTCGAATCCCGGTGTCCCATATGGTCCCCGTACCTGCCAGGAGCTATTTCTGAGCAGACAGCCAGGAGTAACCCTGAGCATCGCCGGGTGTGGCCCAAAAACAAAAAAAAAAAAAAAGAGTTTATGTTAAAAATAGAAAACTAGGGCCCGGAGAGATAGCTCAGTGGCGTTTGCCTTGCAAGCAGCCGATCCAGGACCAAAGGTGGTTGGTTCGAATCCCGGTGTCCCATATGGTCTCCCATGCCTGCCAGGAGCTATTTCTGAGCAGACAGCCAGGAGTAACCCCTGAGCACTTCCGGGTGTGGCCCAAAAACCAAAAAAAAAAAAAAAAAATAGAAAACCAGGGGCCGGAGAGATAGTACAAGGGTATTTGCCTTGCACATGGCGGACTCCAGACGAACCTAGGTTTGATACCCAGCATCCCCTATGGTCCCCCAAGCCAGAAGCAATTTCTGAACACATAGCCTGGAGTAACCTCTGGGTGTCACCAGGTGTGGCCCAATCCCCCCCCCCCCAAAAAAAAAGAAGAAGAAAGAAAGAAACCCTGAGTTCATAGTCTAATTGTTCCAGCAATTGCTAGTTTAGAATAACAAATTTAGATAAACAAGTTGTCTAACCATAGAATTTCTTAGTGCTTTTATCATGCAATATGCTGTAAATAAACAAAAAGAAAATAACAAAGTAATAAAGAAATAAAGTAAGAAATAAAATCTAAACGTATTTGACATAAAACTTTTTTCAATACATTTGATAGAATATGGTAGTAAATCTATTATATGAAGTTGTTGTCTAAGAGAAGTCATTGAGATATCTCAGCAGGAGAGTATATTGAACAAAATTTACTTCTATATCTCAATGGTCCTATACAACAGTGGTTTTTAACTGCCAGTCTATGGTCCAGTGCCAATCTGCAGGCATCAAACAGTTGAAAATTATTGGTCTACTGCAATGGTTATTAACTGCCAGTCTGTGGCCTGGTAATTGGAAAGGTACCAGTTTTCAGGTGCAAAAGTTTGAGAACCACTGCTATAAAGTAGAACTCTCTTTCTGCCCTCCTAACTTGGACCTGCACTGCCTCTTCAATAACAGACTCGGGCCCAGCCTTCCATGTTCTCTGCATGGTAGACAAAATAGAAATTACATTTTTCTTTAAGCATGTATTTATAGCTTTTGCTTCTGAGCTCTTCAGCAGTCTCCTTTTTAAATGTTGTTCATCTTTCAGAATACATCTCAAAGATCACTTTGCAATGATCTTTCATAATTCTCAAAACTGAATGAATCGTTATCCAGCACTTCCGATGCCTTTATTTTTAGTTACCTCTTAACCCATTGTATTTTCCCATAGGTGGTTAGCATTTGTGTGAAATGAGAGAAAGTAATGAAGGCAACTTTTACTGTTCTCCAGTTTGCCAGGACCAAACAAGAGATAGTATTCTATTTTTCTTTCTTTCTTTTTTCAATTCTGTCTACACAATGAGTGAAAGTCTGACTTTGTTACAGAATAATCTGTGGTTTTTATTTAAGATACATATTAAAACCCATAATTCAATGTAGTTTCACATAAATAAGATATGACTGTACCTGAATTTATATTAATAAAATTTAATAACAATAATTAACACCACTTAATTTTTTATTTTTTAGTTGAAACCCAACTACAAACATATTTTTAAGCATGGTGCTTAAACAAAGACACTATTGGGGCCGGAGAGATAGCATGGAGGTAAGGCATTTGCCTTTCATGCAGAAGGTCATCGGTTCGAATCCTGGTGTCCCATATGGTCCCCCGTGCCTGCCAGGAGCAATTTGTGAGCCTGGAGCCAGGAATAACCCCTGAGCACCGCTGGGTGTGATCCAAAAGCCACAAAAAAAAATTATTATACGAAAAGAAATTAAAATAAATCTTCAGTTCATTTTCTTCTTTCTTTTCTTCTCCTTTCTTCTTTCCCTTATTCTTCCTCCTCCTATTCTACTTCTTCCTCTTCTTTTTCTTTCTCTTCCTCTTCATTTTCCTCTCCTTCCTCTTTTCCTGTCTTCTTTTTCTCCTTTTCCTTCTTCCTCTTTCTTTTCATCTTCTTCCTTTTTTCTTTCTCTTCCTCTTCTTCCTCTTTTTCTTCTTCCTCTTCTTTCTTTTTTTTTTTCTTTTTTTTCTTTGGTTTTTGGGCCACACCCGGCGATGCTCAGGAGTTACTCCTGGCTGTCTGCTCAGAAATAGCTCCTGGCAGGTACGGGGACCATATGGGACACCGGGATTCGAACCAACCACCTTTGGTCCTGGATCGGCTGCTTGCAAGGCAAACGCCACTGAGCTATCTCTCCGGGCCCTCCTCTTCTTTTTCTTCTTCATCTTCTTCCTTTTTTCTTTTTATTCTTCTTCCCTTTTCTCTTCCTCCTCTTCTTACGCCTTTTCTTCTTCTCACACTTCCACCAACTCTTTTTAATATTTTCTTCCTGGATCTCTGGGACTTCAATGATTTCTATGTTGCTTCTGTTGAGTTTATCAAAGACTTCTTTTTCATCTGTTCACATTTTTGAGTACTTTATTCATTCTCTGATCCTTTGCTTTAAGGTGTTTTTCCCATCTCTTCTGCTATTATGGAGTGGTTCTGCATCTCATCTTCTGGCTCACTGACCATGTCCTCAGCTGCTGTTACTCCATTGGAGAGGCTTTTCATTGAGGTTTTTATTTCATCTACCGAGTTTTTCAGACCTCTTACTTCAGTTTCAAGTTCTATGGATATGTTCTGTTTTGCTCGATGTATGCTTGCTTTGAGTTCTTTGAGCATCCTTCATATTAATACTCTAAATTCCTTATCTTAGAGGCTTTTCAGGTCGTCTTCCTTCTCTAGGCATGGTGTTGTCGTGCATTGTTTCCCCATTGCAACACTTGTATAGTGGTTTTTACTATGTTCTGTGCTGGGGTTCATGGGTTAGAAGATACGTGCAGCTGTGGAGTGAAGCGAAGCAGCACTCCTTTGACTCCAGTTATTGAGTGCAGCCCTTACCAAATTTGGGCCCTGGAGATTGTGTTCAATGGCTTCTTCTTGGCTGTCTTGTGCAGAAAAGTAGACAGGGAGCAAGCCCATTTTTATTTCTATAACACCACTATTACACCTTCCCATGTACATACAAACACACATATCATTTATATTAATAAATTGTTTATTTAATTATAAATTAAAAGAGTCCCGAAGCACTCCCACTTTACATAATTGTGTAGAAAAAATTCATCTGCTTTATTTTATCTGTAACCAATATAATTTTCATCTTTAGTACTCACCTGCTGATTTGTGATTAAAAACTAAATTAATTTCTTTCTAATAAATTAAACTAATTCTCTCTGGAAACCACAGTCTTTTAAAAAAATAATGTCCAGTCTTTCAGTTGTCTTGTCTTCATTCTCCAAGAGAACATCTGGGCATATGAGTCATGTTCCCTTTGTCCTCCTGAGGGGGAGAGTATGTTGGGTTTAGACTCTATCCTTCTACTCTTCTCTGGACTATAAACACCGAAGTGCCACTGAACTTGTCCCTGGGCATTATGCTAGCATCTGCTGTTAAACTGGGCAGCTGGTAGGATTTATGGTTGACCTCTTTCAGTTTCCTTTATCCATGTGATTTGACTTAAGCCCTTCTTATCTCATTGAAGTATGGGACCTCAGTAGTTTATCATCTCTCAATTACCAAGATTCCTCCTAAATAAAAAAAAAAAAAAGAAAGAAAAAGATTCCTCCAGTCTGGAAGAGCAACCAGCGAATTGCCAAAATCTCAGCTAGACTCTTCTGGTTCCACTCTGGAGCTAGCAGGAAAATCTGACTTTATTCATGTAGGACTAGAACAAAAAAGTTCACCTGGGAAAACTAAAGACAGTGTGAGGCACAAGGCATTTAACCAATAAAAAATTGAAATCGGAGCTTTAACTCTAACCCACAAACATAGTCACCACTTTTGCACTGGACAGGCTTACTCTTTTCTCAAAAAAGGATATAAACCAAGCCATGAAAAATCATGGGTACGCTGGCCATGCAACAAAAAGGTGGTGCCATCTTGGGAGACGAGGGCAGGCCAAACCCCAGCTCTGCAAAAGTCACGCCTGCTGCATCCATCACCCACAATCAACATTTTATCTATGGCCCTCTCTTACCACTACTCTACATTTCTCTTTGAGCACACCAATCTAACCAATCAGGTACACCAGTATTTGGGCTTTTTTTTGAGCAAGTGTGGGGTCCCTTCCCTTACATTCTCCTTCCAGGAGGCCCAGCATTAGAAAATATGCCCCCCAAAAGCCACAGTATCAATAACAGTGCTATGAATTCCTGGACAACTTTATTTGTTTGATGCTACCATACCTATAGGAACACACCAATTTAGATAATGGATAGCTAACAACAAGAGCTTATTAAAATTGCTCCTATTTTATTAATGGTTTCATTGTAAAAACAATAATTTTCACAAGTTAGCTTGCCACTGTACTTCTTTTCTTTTGTTTTTTTGTTTGTTTGTTTTTGTTTTTCAGGCCACACCCATTTGATGCTCAGGGGTTACTCCTGGCTAAGCGCTTGGGGGGACCATATGGGACCATATGGGACGCTGGGGGGATCGAACCGCGGTCGCGATCTATCCTTGGCTAGTGCTTGCAAGGCAGACACCTTACCTCTAGCGCCACCTCGCCGGCCCTGCCACTGTACTTCTTTTTTCTTTCTTTTCTTAATTTGCTTCCTTCTCATCCTTTTTCTTTTTTATTTTTTTCTATCTTTTTAAATAACTGTTTTCACTTATCTGAAAATAAATCTATTATAGTCAACTATGTCAACTTTGTGATACATTTTCTTTAAATAAATTAAAAAGAAGTACAAAAAAAGTATTTGTTTTATAGTAATATTTTTATTTAAGCATCATAGTTACAAACATGTTTGTAGTTGGGTTTCATTCATAAAATGTACACCCCACTTTACCAGTGGAATCTTCCCACCACCAGTGTTCCCCATCTCCATCCTCCCCCACCTCCTGCCTGTCTTCAAAACCATTCTATTTCTCTCACTATCATTTTCAGGAAGTACAAAATACTTAATTGGAAGGTTCCAAAATGAAAGAAATTCTATCAGTTTTCAAGAAACTTTTCTATAAATAATAATAAATATTTATTCCAAAAGCTTCAAAAATTTCTTATAAACATTTTAATATTATAAATTTTGACTTCTTTTTTCTCTTTGTTATTTGTGTGTTTGTGCCACACCCCACTATACTCAGTACTTATTCCAAGCTCTGTACTAGGAATCACTCATTGCAGGGCTTTATCTGGGATTCTGGAGATCAAATCCAGGACTACTAAATTTAAGGCAAATGCTTATCTACTGTACTGTCTCTCCAGCCCCATGGTTTTTTATTTATGTTCATCATCATAACAAAAGAACAAAGTGTGTACACACCAAAAGTTCAAACTTTAAGAAAAATAATCATGGCATAAATAATATGTACCCATGTGAAGAATAAGAAAACAAGAAGACTTTAATCAAAAATTACCTATAAATTTGGGGCCAGAGTGATAACACATAGGGTAGGTAGGTCATTTGCCTTACACACAGCCAGCCTGGCATCCCTTGTGGTACCCCCAGCCTCCCAGGAGCACCACTAGTTTGGCCCAATCCCCCAAAAAAATAGCTATAAATTAAAAAATCAACCTTGGACACCACAACTAATAAAGGGAAAGGTCAAGACTGAAGTCTGAAGGTAAAATGAAGGAAGCAAAGGCAAAAAGAGGTGATCTGTGGCATTTAGAAAATGTAGGATCAGAGAAATTTTCTCAGAAATCATTCCCTATGACTATATCAGGAGAACATTATTCAAATTAAATGAGGCATCTCTAAGAGTGACTTTAAATTTCTTTTCAACTAGTTAATGGTGTAACTATTATGCCATAAACTAAATGAATCCCAAACTGATAGATTTTTAAAAATAATTTTCTGGAACATATATTCAGAATAAATAAAATGAAAAATGAAGAAATAAAACTCTTTCTATAATATTAATTAGGTGTAACATCATTTTTTTATATTAGTTCGCAGGTCAGAGATTGGCTTCCAGTTTTCTCTTGTGGTGATAACAGACTGGGATGCTTGTTTTTGAGGGAAAAAGGAAAAATTCAGACAACCTTAAATATATGAATTACCAATCATATAATGAGTAATAGTGGATATTGGATGAACAGACAGAAGATTAGGTATCATGTTAATAGTGGGTTAGAGAGGCAGAGGTTTATATCATTATGATATCTATATCATTTTATTCCCTAGGAATATTATGGAAGTTGTGATTTTCAGAAGAAGGACTATTTTATATCTAACATGGAGTCAGGAGTTCATTGGTTTATTTCTTTTTCTCCTCTTTTAAAGTAAAATCTTCCCTGAAGATTGCTGTACCATCTAACAGGAAGCCAAGCATTGACTATTCCATCATACCAAATACCATCTCTTTTCCTCTGAACGGTGTTGAAAGGTTCATTTAATCCAATGACTCAATTGAAGCCTTTTATAATGCATTTTATATGACACACAATTTATCTAGGTTTTAAAAATGCATTGGAAGAATAACTTTGTACATTTCAATGACCCCGAGAGAGCCCCTGTTACTTTAGATTATATGGGTATTGTGCTACAGCCTGCCTGCTTAACTGTAAACTTTTATCTCCAATTAACTTCTGCCTATGATCTATTTAAACCCTCCGAGTAGGTGGAAGAGGTAGGAGTCAGAAAGAGGTAAAGTGTTCTACCTGGAATAAGGCAGCTCTCATCAGCTTATCGGTATCAAAGGACAAGGAGGCCAACAAAAGCTACAGAAAGCAGGAGGTCTATGCCTTCATTCAGCCTACGCTGAGCCTGGGTGGGCATGAGCTGGCAGGTTGAACTGAAAAATAGAAACATTCTAAGTGAGCACAACAACAAAGAATCTGGCCCATCTTCCCTGGGCTCTGCAAGCTCTGATTCCACGTGACCACCAGCATTCAGAATCAAAAGATTCAAGCCAGAGAGGGCCATTCATTAGCACAAATGAGGACCGACACAGAAATAAAATCCTAGCGCCTGTACAAGTGGATGCATGTCAGTTGGAGGAAGCCTATATCAAAGGAATCATAAAAATGGATCCAATAGCAAGAGAGCTGAAGTCTATTACAAGCAAAGTCAAAGGGAAAGCAGGAGATAAGATATCGTATCCCAAAATCATCTGTATCCACATTTCTTGAAGAATAGTATCATGGGTTTTTTTAAGTGGTGAACATCCTTAAATGTGCTTTAAATCAAGAAATGTTGTTTAAGAAAACAATATGCTCTTGATGATGATGCCATCAGGCTTAGTTCTACAAGCATTTAATAACTCTGTATTATCCTTTCAAAATTATGAAATCAGAGCCCAGCCCAGTTTATTGTGAAATGATCAATATCATTTTTAAATGTGGTATAATAGCCTGCTGCCTTCCAAAACCTTCTTCTTCTTCATGGTGTCCTGTGATCCTCTGAAGTCTGGGGTTCTCATTGCAATAGTTTGTTGGTTTTTTTTTTTTAAGACATTTAGGTCAGAGTCCATCATTATAGAGTCAATGATCTGACCCATGATCAAATCTCTTGATGCAAACTGGAGCATATGGAGACCTTTAGGAATCCAAGAGTTTAGGCAAGAGCCTGGACATAATACTTTTAGAACCATCAGAAACCTCTAACTTCTGGGGGCCGGAGAGATAGCACAGTGATAGGGCCTTTGCCCTGCACAAAGCCGACCCAGGACAGATGAGGGTTTGAATTCTGGCATCCCAGATGGTCTTCCCATGCCTACTAAAGGCAACTTCTTAGCACAGAGCCAGGAGTAACCCCTGAGTGCAAGCTGGGTGTGACTCAAAAACCAAAAAAAAAAAAAGAAAGAAAGAAAGAAAAAAAGAAAGAAAGAAAGAAAAGAAAGAAAGAAAGAAAGAAAGAAAGAAAGAAAAAAGAAAAGAAAGAAAGAAAGAAAGAAAGAAAGAAAGAAAGAAAGAAAGAAAAAGAAAGAAAGAAAGAAAGAAAGAAAGAAAGAAAGAAAGAAAGAAGAAAGAAAGAAAGAAAGAAAGAAAGAAAAGAAAGAAAGAAAGAAAGAAAGAAAGAAAGAAAAGAAAGAAAGAAAGAAAGAAAGAAAGAAAGAAAGAAAGAAAGAAAGAAAAAAGAAAGAAAGAAAGAAAGAAAAAGAAAAAAAACCTCTAACTTGCAACCAGGGTTGTGAGACTGTTCAACTGTAAACATGACATATTTAAAGCAAATAAACTATAGGTAAAATAAAGTGTTAACACAATATGTTGAAGACAAACATAAAAGTAAGCAAACAATAAAGCAGAGTCAAATTGGTTGGCTCTCTCACTTCACAAAATTGAAAATTTTACAGAAAACCAAGAACAACGTATTTTTACAAGTGATATTAATAGTACCTACATGTTAATTTTAGCCTAACCAGAGTTTCTTTGACTGGCTGAATTCAGGAAATGTGATTTCCTTGATGTATAGACTCATTTATGCTATAGTAACAAACATACACAAATACCTCAGTAATTTGAAGCAGCATATATTTTCGTTCATTCATGCTTCATTTCTGTCAGAGAACAACTGAGGGCTTTGCTCTTATTTGTCCTACATTCAGAAATATGGATAACACAGTAGTTATTGTGTCGAATAACCCCAAGAAAGATAATGATATGCTATGTGATAACTTCTATAGTATCCAATCACTTTTGTTTCATTGATTAAACAAGTCACAAGGTCACACAGATCAACCTTTCAGTGAGTCCGAATATCAACAAAATTTAAAACATTGTTAGTTTCTTTAATATATACTAAAAAGTCTTGAACAAATGTCTTCTTTTTACCAAAGAAGACACTTTGAATAAATGTCTTCTTTGATAAAATATCTTTATTCCCTAATTCCAGCTAAAAGTTTTTGAGATCATTCTCAATATGTTCAAATAAAATTAATATGTCATTAAGACAAAATGTTCTTACTAGCCATACAGAGTGGTGGTCATCATTTTAACTTTACAAATGAGTAAACTGAGCCAAAAAGAAGTCTCAAGGTGGGATTACTTAGAGCCAAATGCTATCTAGGGATTAAAGGGCTCCATAGCGCAACTCTCTAATCTACTCAGAATTGCTGGCATATGGGACTTAAATAATAAATTCCAGGAAGACCTAGGCAAACCTACTGGTAGCAGTGACATTGATCATGATTATAGTGAATGGTAATACTGTTTACTGAGGGAAAAACTCTAAACTTGCTAAGCAGCACCATTTCTATGTTCCACAAAAAAACATGCACAATGTTTTAAAATTTTTGTTTCATTTCTTAGATTGTTTTTATTTGTATGTCTTATTCTATTTTATTTGAAGCCACTTCCAGTGGTGCCCAGTGTTTACTCTAGCCTCTGAGTTCTATGATCACTTTTAGCAGTGCTCAGGGGACCAATGTGGAACTCAGGATCGAATCCAGGTCAGCCATGTACAAGGCAAGTACCCTACTTTGTGCAATTGTTCTGCATCCTAGGTTGTTTTTATATCAAAAGAATGGCCACATGAGGAGAAAAAAAATCTTCCATGGGTTTCATTTTATACCTATGAGTTTCACAATGAGACAAAAGTAACAATTTAAATGGTGACTAACAATGACATTCATATGAAAAGTTTAGTCAATTCTCACATATGAGAAGATTAACAAAAGCGAGGTCTTTTTTTTTTTTTTTAGTTCATTGAACTGCTAATGTCATAGCAGCCACCCCTAGTAATCCAAAACCTAAGCTCATAAATGCTTTAAGGTCAAGAAATCAGAATACTAAAGACACCCAATTGCAAGTAATGAACTGAGCTTTTTGCTACAGTCAATAAATCATTTCTTTCTACCTATCCTCTAAAAGTGGCTACCAGATAGAACAGGGAAGAGCTCAAAAGGTTGAACATGAGTCACAACCTAAGTTCAATTCCTAAGATGACTCTAGCCCATCTACATAGAGTGGACTAGCTCTTTTTCCTTCAAAAATATCTCCCTGTTTGAACCAGACCAATAACACAGAAGGATAGGTATTTGTCTTGCAGAGTAGTCAACTGGGGTTTGATCCCAAACAACAGATGGTCCCCTGAGCCTGCCAAGAGTGACTTTTGAGCCAGGAGATATCCCTAAGCACCATTACCCCTGAGTGCCACTGGGTGTAACCCAAAAACAAGCAAACATACAAAATAAAATCTCCCTGATATGAAATGATATTCATGATACCACTTTAGTAACAATATTGCATACTACAGTGTCTAAGACAGTGGAGTGGTCCTAAAACTTTTGAAACAGAGGGCCAAATTCACTGTTCCTCAAACCTTTGGAAGGCTAGTCTATAGTTTTAAAAGAACTATGAATAAATTCTTATGCACACTGCACATATCTTATTCTGAATTTTAAGAAAAGGAAACAAATACAGTATTTAAAATGAAGACCAAGTAAAGTTAGTTTAACAAACTTACCAATACTTCAATAGGAAATATGGGCCTGTTTTAGGCTAATGAGATGGTCAATTTCTCACTGCTAGTCATAACAAGTTAAGCCAGTCATCGACTTACTCCAAAGTGGGTTCTCTTAACACCCAGACGCTTAGCAACAGCAACAACCTGCTTTTAGGGCAAGGTGAGAGAGAGAGAGAGGGAGGGGGGGAGGGGAGGGGGGAGGGGGGGAGGGAGGGAGGGAGGGAGGGACGGAGGGCTGGAAGGAAATTGGTGACATTGGTGACACCTCGTGCCTGCCAGAAGCAACTTCTGAGCGCAGAACCAGGAGTAACCCCTGAGTGCTGTTGGGTGTGACCCAAAAACCAAAATAAATAAAAAAGAAATAAAGAAATAATACTGCAGTCTTAAGCACCAAAATACTATGCAGATGTGTATGAGCTTGTGTGTGTGTGTGTGTGTGTGTGTGTGTGTGTGTGTGTGTGTGTGCCCCTGAGCTTCTTATATTCCTCACCACCTCCTGTTTGCTACAGCTTGATTCCAAATGATTCTAACTTCAAACGCCATTTAAAAGTAAAGTAGTAATAATGTATTAAGAAGCAGGTCATAAATTTCAAAGCAGTTCTGACAAGAGGGGGTCCTAAAAGCATATTGAGAAGTGATAGAATTTTCAAATTCATTGTAAAGTCACAAGGTGGTTCCTTGAACTAGAAACCCCTAATCTGATTGATTGCTTCTAGGTTCATTTTCTTGAAATCACATTTATTCTCATCCTTTTTACGTAATTAAAATTAATTCTGATTTCAGACACCAATTTAGATATTCTAATCACCATGGATGCTTGATATGCCATAAACCAATGAAGAAAATTATTTCTTGTTAAGTACATTCTTCAGGATTTACATAACAAGGTTGAATATATTGCACATCTGATATGTTTGCTGATGACCATATAAAGAACAAATTTTCATAGCCAGAATGAAAAATAGATTTGTGTTTTTATTTATTTATTTTGGTTTTTTGGGTCACACACAGAAGCTCTCAGGGATTACTCCTGGCTCTATGCTCAGAAATCGCCCCTGGCAGGCACAGGGGACCATATGGGATGCTGGAATTCAAACCATTGTCCTTCTGCATGGAAGACAAATGCCTTACCTCCATGCTATCTCTCTGGCCCCAGATATGTGTTTTTCATCTTCAAATTAAAAATAAAAACCCACAAAATCTGTTTTAAAATATTTTTATTTTAATGTGATTAAATAAAATGTTTACATCGATACCTGTTCACTTTTTTATGAACTACTAGCCTCAATGTGCATTAATTATCAGGAATAGTGATATATTCTTCCCATTTCTCTTAGTTCTCAGGTAAAAGTGTTTTTATTAGCACAAGCTGCCATAACTGGCTTCAAAGGGGAAAATGACCTCAGCCACAAGGATAAATTATGAAATGTGTTTTTAAGTGAGATTTACTGATTTAAGAACACTTGGTGAGCATTAGGGTTTGATTTGAGAAAAATAAAATGAATTTTCTAAGCAATTAGGGGATAATATATCTAATGGCTTTGGAATGGGGGCGGGGGGTAAAATTGGTATGTTTAACTTTGACAACTGACTTCTATGCCTGTTATATAACCTCCCTCTTCTTGAGAAGTATTTTGCTACAAATACCTTTTTAATTATATTAAAATGCATTTTGCAGGGAATTATAAAATATAAAACCACAAAAGAACAGACATTCTGCCCTATGAAGGCAATAGCATTCACTTTTCTAAAAACATCTCACGTTAATTTTATAATATACATTTTAAAAGGTCCCAAAATATGTGCTTACCGATAAACCATATGGTCTCAGAAGGATATTTTACAAGAAAATGTGTCAGCTTTCATAAACTTCCACAGGGGACCCTTTTCCTTTTGAAAGAAAAAAGCCTGACATTGAAAACACAGTGGAATTTGAACATGGAAAGACTTTCTAGCAGCTTGAGAATGCAATCGAATCCAATAAAATCAGTATATTTCATGCTAAGTAAGGCTCTGTCTTCAGCTCATTCATGGGACAAAAGAACAAACTCTTGGCTAAGTGAAAAAGCATGGGTACCAAAATTTATAGAGATTTCATTTCCTCCTTTACTAACTGTTAAGACACAGAGTAAGATTGATTCACCTGAAAATAGTCTCTTTTTCCATAGGTAAAAAAAAAAAAAAAATGTTGTTTGGGGGCCAGCATGATAGCACAGTGGTAGAGCTTTTGCCTTGCAAGCAACTGATTCAGGACAGACCTTGGTCCGTTCCTGGCATCCATATGGTCCCCTGAGCCAGGAGCAATTTCTGAGCACACAGCCAGGAGTAACCCCTGAGCATCACAGGGTATGGCCCAAAAACAATAAAAAAATATATATTGTTGGGGTGTTTAGACTCAGCAGTGTTCAGTGGTTCTTCCTGGCTTTACACTCAGCAATTATTCCTGGAGAACTAATGGAAACATATGGAGTGCCAGTGATTCAACCTGGGCCATCCAATTTCAAGGCAAATGTCCTATTTGTTATATCTCCAAACCCAGGTAAAAATCTTATTTGAGCTTTTATGTTCCCAGAGTGCAATTTTCTTCGTTATTTAAGCCTGTTTTTGTTTTTTCCCTGCCAATTCTTTAGAGTGCCAAAATATGTCTTGTGAAGTGTTATAAGGGAAGAAATTCTATAGCCACAGTACTATTTTAACCAAAAATAATTTTTTTCATTTTGTTGCCTTCTTTGTCTTTGTCCCAGAAGTCTGGCCTCTAACCTATAGATTGCAAAAACAGTTGGCTTTTGGTTAGCAGATAATATTTTAATCTAATAATTGTATGAGGTTTCTCTAAAGGAGGTCATAAAAAATAAAATACATAATGATATAAACTTAAAGCTTGGCTGGAGACAAAAGGCATTTAATGTCTACTTTGCTGGAGTTAGAATAATTGTTCGTGAAACAGGGGTGCTAAGGTCATACCATCAATTAGTCAATGAGTAATGAATAGAACAATAGCCAACTGATTCATTCCTTTGCCCATGCTGATAATGAATATTGATTTCTATACCCAAATCATATTAAAGGTGATCTATATTGTTTACTCAGAATTTTTTTAAAATAATAATGTCAATGGCTTGCTTTTATGCCTACCTAGCCTGTCAGTGCTGAGCTTGGAAGCATAATAATATTGATCAATCAGAAAAGCCTGGGGCAGGAGCAATAGCACAGCCAGTAGAGCCTTTGTCCTTAATGAGGCCAACATGGGTTCCATCCCCAGCATCCCATATGGTTTTTCGAGCCTGCCAGGAGTAATTTCTGAGTGCAAGAGCCAAGAGTAACTCTTAAGTACTGTTGGGTGTAGAAACAAAAAGAATAAAGAAAAGAAAAGCTGGAGGTCTTCTAATTCCCAGAAGCCCTGTCCCCACAAAGGAAAGCCAAGGGATTGTATGATATCAGAGGGTGCTACCCTGCCATGGCATGCAAAAACATTTCCATGTTAGGGGAACTCAGTACATCACTCCCAGGATTTCCCTGGTGTGGAGATCTGATGTGTTCCCCACGGGGTTCCTCAAAAGGCCCGCTGTGGACACCTTTTCCCCTTGCGTGGATAATTGAGGAATTCCCAAAGAGAAAAATCTATGCTTGGTATTACATTTTCTGTCATTACTAGGCTATCTCTCCTTTGTAAAATTTCAGGCAAAAATATGGCCTCAATCAAATTCTTTTCAGAAATCCCAGCACCAAAGATTACTAAGAGAACCCCTTTGCTTAGGGGATTTGGCCCCTTGCTTGACCTCTAAAACAATAGTTCAACTTGGTTGGAACCGCTTTCCTAGATTTTTTTCTACTTCCCTTATTTTGCATTTGAAGTTAGTTGTTAAAAGCTGCCCTGAGTGTGACCTTTTCCTTTGCAACTCAGAATTGTTACAGCTCAGGCCCATATGCTTAAGTATTATTAAACTTTGCACCTGTGACTGGCTTACCCCTATAAAACCCTTGTTTGGAAAAAATTAAACTTGTCACACTCCTGCCAGAAGATGTGTTGACTCCACATACTTTGTGTGTGGTTTCATTATTTCATATTTCATATTCCTTCACTCGTGTACCCGCTTCCCTCTTGTGAAGGATTTTGTCTCCTCTTAGAGATGCTGAGGTGTAGGACGCTTGCAGCACTACCCTATTTGATAATATCTGGAATAGCATGTGAGCACCATGGAATTAAGCAGCAAATATACAAAGGTCATGAAGCCAAAGTTAAACAGGGCTGAACTCAAACCAAAATGTCCAACGAATAATAATAAATGGGACACACTGAGCCTGAGCATGAGTTAGGAATTGTATTTATCTTGCAAATACTAACAACCTTCATGATAGGTTTGGGGCTAAGGTAATTAAGACTTAGAAATTCAGATGTGGAATTAGTAAAGTCAAGCAATATAACTACAGTCCATGTTTTTCTAGGATACCTGGGAAGCACTAGCCTGAAGTGAATAAATAACCAACATGAGCATGAAACTGAAATGGATCAGGCAAGCATCAGAAATGAATAAGGATGGGGCCGACGAGGTGGCGCTAGAGGTAAGGTGTCTGCCTTGCAAACGCTAGCCAAGGAAGGACCGCGGTTCGATCCCCCAGTATCCCATATGGTCCTCCCAAGCCAGGGGC
The DNA here is from genome assembly GCF_024139225.1 of Suncus etruscus. Classification (NCBI taxonomy): domain Eukaryota; kingdom Metazoa; phylum Chordata; class Mammalia; order Eulipotyphla; family Soricidae; genus Suncus; species Suncus etruscus. Next base: position 117,452,648 of record NC_064848.1, on the reverse strand, counting down.
AATTTCAGGATGTGGCCCGAAAAAACAAACAAACAAAAAAAAAAAGAAATGAATAAGAAGAACAGGTGTTTAAAGGTCAGAGCACTATAGCCAGGACCAGCACGGACCTGTGTGACACTGCTTTCAAACCTGTGCTCAGCTTCATCTAGTAGCACAGCAACCTATCTTTCTTCAACGACCTGAAAATGCAAGTCTTGGTAAGCATGGGTAACTCAAGAACAAATTCTGCGAGTAAAGTAGAATTCTCCCTTAAAATTAATATTTCAAATTGTATTTTAAAAACTTAGGGCAGGGAGATTAAAAGGAGGCTAGAGATGCTTTCTTTGCATATTGCAGGACTCCAATTAGATCCCTGTGATTACATGGTTACCTGAGAACTGCAAATGTGGTCCTAGTGGTCCCAAGCATTGTTGGAAAATTCAAAACAAATTCTAAATAAAGTCTCTTACAGTGACCCTAGAGAAGAAATCAGTATTCAGCCTTGGAGAATATTGCAGGATCCAATCTCTTCATATGGCTCTAAAGGAATATTTTATACTTTCTCCTAAAGAGAAGACCATGGTTTGAGATTTGAGCCCATGTACTCCTTTGAAAGGATCTTTCTGTCCTGGGCTTGCTTATTCTTTCATGATTTTGTTCTCTCTTAATATATATGTATTCCTTTTCCTCTCCCCAGTTCACATCTTTCTGGTAAGTTTCATTCAATAAAAATCATTTTGCTTCATCTTAAAAAAATTTTAATAAAATAAATAGGTATTTCTCAGGTTGTCTTATAGATATTACACACAGCCCAAATGCTCTGAAGGATGAGTATGTAGCTTATAATGAATTGGAATCACAGTATGTATGCCTACCAGATTAAATGCCCAGTGTGATTTGTTCAGTGATTAGAGCATGTGCCATATAGACTTATTTTCATTATGTCATGCAAATATAAGTAAGATAAAAAAAAAAGCAGGAACCGGGGCAGTACTACTAGAGGTAAGGCATCTACCTTGCAAACAAACGCTAGCCTAGGATGGACCACAGTTCCATCCCCGGTATCCCATATGCCCCCCCCACCAAGCCAGGGGCGATTTCTGAGCATATAGCCAGGAGTAACCCCTGAGCATCAAATGGGTGTGGTCCAAAAAATAAAAGAAAAACAAAAGCAAAAAGGGAACCCTCTGACTGGGTAAAAAAAATCATTCAGGAGACACTGTAATAATGTCAAATTAGATGCCTATAGATTCTCCAGCATGCTCATTCATTGTCCAGGAAGTAACTGAAACCATTCCAGTAAGCCAGGAGTCCCCTGTGAAATTCAACCACTCATGTTTGACAAATTTTCAACCAATCATAAGTGCACTGACTGAAGACATCATTTGCATAATATAGACCTGAGTGTGAACTATAACAACATCTGCATATATGAGACTTTAAGCTCCAGGTAAGAGTTTACAACTCTCAAGCTTCTTAGGTCTGTGGTTTCCAAGCCACAGACTTTCAGGGACTTCAAAGTCCCTGAAACAGTTTTCCATGTACACTGGTAAATAAATATCAAGCTTTGCTCTTCCTTGTCTACAAATGGTCACATTATGTAGTTCTCCATGGAATCATGCTTTCTGTTTATAACCTTTGTATTTTTAAAAGTGTGGTATGTAGAAAAATACAACTGAGCAATAACACCTGAAACATGGGCCCAACCCATTTCAGTCCCTAGAATCAGGATATCCTGAACCTTGCCAGGAGAGATCCTGAGCACAGAGCCAGCAGTAAGTTCTGAGCACCACTGGATATGGACCCCAAACCAAAAACAAACAAGAATTGAATTGATTCTCTTCATTAGCTATACTTATATCACTTTTATGTTTGCAAGGATTTTGTTGCTGCTACTCGTTCATTTTAAGTTTTTATTTAAATGACCTGTTTAGAAAGTGTGGTTATTTTTTGTGAAACCTTGGCTCAGAAAAGACCATTATTGCTGACCCTTGATATAGTTTTTTTGGTGGGCCTTCTTTTAGAGACCATTCTCTCTGCCTTCTCCCACACTCAGCTAGTGTTAAATAAATCTGCGTGATTGCTGCAGAAATTATATTTTTGCTTTGTTTTGTTTTTTGTTTATTTGGTTGGTTAGTTGGTTTTTGGGCTACACCCAGTGATGCTCAGGGGTTACTCCTGGCTATGCGCTCAGAAATCACTCTTGGCTTGGGGGACCATATGGGATGCTGGGGTATCAAACCAAGGTTCGTCCTAGGTTAGCACTTGCAAGGCAGATGCCTTACCTCTAGCACCACTGCTCCAGTCCTGCAGAAATTATCTTGTCACGACTTGTTTATTTTATTATAGGAACTCCCTTAACTAATCTGATACACTTTTTTCCCCCCACAAGTCTGTTGTTTATTTGGGTGCCCACACCCAACTGTACTTAGGATTTTCTCCGAGGTCTGTGCTCCTGGTAGGACTCAGGACCCTTTGGGATGTTGGAGATCAAACTCAACTTGGAAACATGCAAAATAAGCCCCCTCCCTGCTGCATTATCTACACCAGTGCCTAACATTTTTGAACACACCCTCTTGTTTTTGCACCTATGGTCATTCTCCTGCTTCCCCACAAGACCAACATTACCTGAGATTGAAATGTGAGTTGTCCACCCACTGTCAGGACCCCTCATAGTGGTAGTCACTTTGGCCGATCCAGGTTCTCTTCTCCTGCCGGACTTCCCAAGACTGGAGGAATTTCTGGGGGGGATTGTCGGGAGAGGGGAGATCTAGGATCCCAAAGCACCCCGGTCCATGTGCCCCCTCTGATCCACTTTCTGAACCACTTTTTGAGATTGCAGGAATTTCCTTAGTCAGGTCCAGAGATGGGAGGGGAGCAGGATTGTGGGGGTCAGGGGAGCTGAGGGATTCTCCTTCGGACTATAACCATCTGTTGAATTGTTGCTGAGAACTAGTTTCTTATTGATATTGTAACTGTAACCACATTCCCCGTTTTTGTGAACCCACTTATCTACTTATATGTATCTGCTCTGGAAGTATGTTCCCCACACTTTAAAAGAACTAGAAGAACTGAGTTTGGGGCTGCACTTTGGTCTTCCTTTGCATGAAGTGCCGTCGCAGTGAGGCTAATAAAAAATCCCTAACTTAAGTTTTGCCAAGTGCTTCCATCTTTGCCAACCTGGGACATAACAATTTTCATCTATCCCAGAAGCCAGAACAGATTTCCACTGCTACAATTTGACCACTTAAACTGATGACCAAGCAGAAGTCATATTGACACCCAGATGGTGTTTTGCCCATTTATTTTTCTTTCACTGAGACAAAAGATTTATAAAGTGAATAACTAGCCAATTTCCAATTATTATAGACAGATTAGTGGAATAATTCAAACCAAATTATTCTCCAATTCTCATTTTATATCAGTACTACATTTCTGGCAAACATCACTCACTAAATACTTTACACTATTTTACTTTGTCTTCAGTTATTAAGAATTCAGGGGGCCGGGTAGGTGGCGCTGGAGGTAAGGTGTCTGCCTTACAAGCGCTAGCCAAGGAAGGACCGCGGTTCGATCCCCCGGCGTCCCATATGGTCCCCCCAAGCCAGGGGCGATTTCTGAGCGCATAGCCAGGAGTAACCCCTGAGCGTCAAACGGGTGTGGCCCAAAAACCAAAAAAAAAAAAAAAAGAATTCAGTTCACTGGGGGTCAGTGTGATGGGGTTGGGTTTCTTTTTTCTTTTTTTCTTTTTTGGCTTTTTGTTTTGGGGCCACACCTGGCAATGCTCAGAGATTATTCCTGGTTTCACATTCAGGAATTACTCCTAACAGTGCTGAGGGACAATATAGAATGCTGGGCATTGAACCCAGGTCAAATATGTGCAAGTCAAGTGCCCTATCCGCTGTACTATCTCTCCAGTCTATAAAAGGCATTCTTGAGACTTTGTTCTGATAGTATTTGCTCTTATAGAATAAGCGATTGAATTGATGTAAAACTGGTTCTCAAAGTGTGGATCATCACTGGCAGAATAAGTATCACCTGGAAGTTGTTAGCAGTTTACATTCTGAGATCCCTTTCCAGAATCTGAAAATGGGACTTGGAGAGTGGGACACACAAATTGAGTTCACAGCTTTTCTAGGGGATTCTAATGCTCACTAAAGAAGAGGGATTTGCATCAGAAAGGAAGAAAGCAAACTATAGAAAGAATAATTTTCCCTATGAATAGAAGGCTCTACAAGCAAAACTAGGAAAACAGAGTACATCTTTACCTCCTCCAATAAATAGTTTAAGCTCTATTTAAATGCATAACAATACCAGGCACAATTTTTGCTCATCTATTTTACACTAATGTTCCAGCCTCAAGAAATGTATGCCAGCTTCAAAAGTATTCCAATCAGCTATCTAAAAATATTGATAACTACCTAAAAAAACTTGTGATTTTTACATCTTATTTTACATCTTTATTGTTCAAAATAAAATATAAAGCACTTCTCATGACTAGTAATTCCTTCTGTGTCCTTTATAAAACATGTTTAGACCAAGGATTAAACTTGCAAAAATCTATAAAAAGGCTAAAATTAATGTAAAGCACAAGGGCATAAAGGTTACAAAATTCTAGTCTACATTTTTTAAGAGTTCTTATTGCTTGCTCTAGTCTAGAGCCTGATTTTTCATCCATTTAACTCACATTCATTGCAATTTTAGTGTTCTACTTCCCCCTGGTGGTGAGAATTAGAATTTTACTATTTCCAAAATTAAATATTGACCACACAAAGCAAAGTTTATATCGAGGTGCTGGTTTAAATGGAAATTGAAAAATTCAGCCAACTGTTTCCTTGATTTACCTATATCATCCAAGTTCAGATATTCATGAAATACCTGGTGCTTGGTTGCATTTGTTTCATTTCAATCTGCGATAAGGCATTATGTGAGTGTCGATAAAAATAACTGATGAGAGCATCCAGTCAATATTTTATTCAAACAACATTGAATTGTTTCTTCTCTTTGTTGCCTGGAGAAATAAATTGAATGTTTCAGAATGTGATCACACTGTTTAAAATAAAGTCACTAATAACTACACAGAAATTATGGTGGACTTCCTACCATTTATTTTCCCAATGGTATCCTAGTTAACAGATTCTGTCACTAGAAAAATGTCAGCTATAAGCAAAGTTTTATTAAAAAACTTAAAAGTTTATAGCCCTAGAGTTGACTTCTCAAAGGTGAGTAGCTATGTATCTACACACCAATAAATTTCAATCATTCTTTAGATGTACTTGGGTTGAATTACTGGGATTATGAATGTAGGGTCAAGACTGACAACATTACAATATAAAATCCCTTGAGATCTAAAAAGAAGAATTAGTAGAAACACTATTTCAAGCATTGTGTTTGTATTCATTCTATATCAAGTTCTCAACTCTTATAGTATGGTCATATCAGGAAAAATTATTTAGGGGCCCACAGTTACCATTCAGGGTTCTGATTGATAAAGGTTATCTGGTTCAACCTCAATCCCAGTCAAAAAAAAAAAAAAACAGGGAAACAACAGTTGATTAAATCAACCTCAACTATCCTTCTCCAATTCTGAGATTATTAGCAGTGATACTTAATAAAAGTTGATACAGTCAGGATGCCTCACTAATGAGAAACCGTCTTGTCTTTCAAGGACTAACACAAATGCTAGATTATCTCTGAAGCAAAACACAATTCTTCACCATGCATTATTTTATAAGGCTATGTGCCCATCTGTCTTCCTCAGTAGACTCTGAGTTCTTTAAAGAGAGGGACCACCTTTTCATTAGAATCTCTAATGTACTGGGCACAGAGAAGGTGATCCATAAAGATTTGCTAAGTGAATGATATGATAATAAATATTGCAAACTTTTTTTTACTCTTCAGGATAGATTTGAATAAGTTTCTTCCTTAGCCAAAAATATAGTATTTTTTTTAAACTTTCCAGAGACAAATGGTGGAAAGTGAGGATGCAATTAACAGAATAATGTGATCACACTATCACTTAAGTGGGAAAACTTGTTAGTGTTCCCAAACCCAAATTCTACCATGCATGGGAAACAATACTTAAGACCCAAAATAATAGTAACATAGAATAAAAACAGGTGTAGTCTATACAGTGTATAGAGTTCCCAGGAAGGAGGCTACCTCTGGAAGATATTGCAAAAGGAGTACAGTTTCACTAGGAGTGCTAGTTTCACTTGTTAGTATATCATTTTAGCAAGAATGCACTCCAATTTATTGGTGGGGGAGGGTGTCAGAGCCCATGAGCTGCTCAGGTGTCACTCCAAGTGGAGTTAGAGGAATTATGTGGTGCCGGGTTCTGTACTGAGTGGTATTTTTATTTGAAAGCCACATCCATTGATGCTCAAGGCTGACTCCTGGCACTGTGCTCAAGGAACATTCCTGGTAGTACTTGGGGTAACCATATACCATGTTGAGAAAAGAACCAGACTCATCTGTATGCAAGGCAACTTTCTTAATTCTTATACTAGGTAACTCTTCCTCCATTTTTTTTGTTTTTGTTTTTTTGGGCCACACCCGGTGACACTCTGGTGGTACTCCTGGCTATGAGCTCAGAAATTGCTCCTGTCTTGCCTTACCCTTCCGCATCACCGCTCTGGTCCCTCCTCCATTTATTTTGGTAAGCAAAAGCAGATACTAATAAAGGTCTTTCCTAAAGACCAAAAGGCAACTTGCAAACTTTTTTATTTTCTGCATGTGCTCCCTAAATGTAGTTTTACCTTTTTGGTCTTTATATGACTGCACAAAGTGAAAGGAAATATTGCAGAGTTCTGCCAGGGGTCAAGTAACCTTAAAAGAAATTGCTTCGTTCTCTAAATACCCTTCAAATTCACTGTTCCAGGGCCTCCTTCAAAATCTTTGTGTGAAGATTTCAAATGAAGCTAAATACCATTTTTTATGGGCAAGTAGTTTCTCTACCTACAAAAACTGATGAATCCACACAAGGTTGCACAAAGAATAAAGTGTGGTGAATGGAAGCATTTTTAAGAACTTCAAGAGATACCCATAGTCAAATATTAAAAAAAAACAGCTATCTAAAACCCTAACAATAAGTTTTTATTCCCATGTGTTATAAATTTTCCTAACAAAATTTAAGTGGAATTCCCCATTCATGGTACACTCCACCTATTCCTACTACCTTATACCATTATTCTTTATGAGTACTATTAGAGTCCCAGTTTTGGGATGATTATTATTATTAGAGTCCCTATTTTTAGCTCAATAAGAAGTAAGAGAGAGCATAAGAATTCTTGTTTGCTTTTTGTTTAATTTAGTTTTAATATTGGTCCATGCCTACATGATCGTGTGTGGTGTCAGGGATAGAACCCAGACCAGCTGTGTTCAGGTCATATACCTTATCCACTTTATTCTCTCTCCAGTCCAAGATTTTTGATTCTGGATAAGGAAAATACTAAAGGCTGAAAACATGAGAACGACTGTTCCAACAGTGGAGTAAATAAGCTCTGCCATTCTAGACCCCTGCTTTCCTGGTGTTTCTCAGAGACCCACGTAGACGGTCTTCACTTCCATTTTCTGCCATCACCTCTGCAACTACAGCTTATCATTATTATGCCCCACCCACCCCCAAGTGAGAAGCTCAGTAATTTTTTTAAACTTGATTGATTGATTGGTTTCTGGGCCACACCCAGCGGTGCTCAGGGACTACTCCTGGCTCTGCACTCAGAAATTGCCCCAGCAGGCAGGGGCACCATATGGGATGCCAGGAGTCGAACTGGGTCCCTCCCCAGTCGGTCACATGCAAGGTGTAGCAGTGCTATCTCTTGAGCCCCCAAGCTCAGTAATTTTAGAAAAATCATTTCTTGATCTACAAACCCTCAGAATCATCTTTCTTTCTAAGTAACAGATGCTAGCCTAGATTATGTAGATAGGTTGCAATTAAACCAAAACTGGACTAAGCTTAATTTCTACACATTAAAAGCTACCTTGCCCAAGAATTGAAGAGCCTCATCTAATAGCCATGAGACAGAAAAATCTGTCAATCAAGAGAACAGTCAGCTATTGCAAACGTTCTCTTGCTCATAAACTAGCCAAGCAGGCATAAGGCATCTTCCAGAGGACACAGGAAAGACGCTACTTCCCAAAAGTCAGCAGATGGAAATTCAGCACTTAAAAACTAAGCTCTGGGCCAAAGTTTAAATGGAGGTTAATAACTCTCTTTGATCCGTATAGATTCCAAAGCAACAGGTAGACTTCCTCTTTCAGGCAAAGGATGCCAAGAACAACCTGGAACACAATGGACAGGAATCACACTAGGCAGGGCACCAAACCAGGAATAAGGAGTTCTGATTGAGTGGATATTAGTGCTATCATTATAATTGTTCTCATTATTATTTGGCAAAACAAGTTAGATTCCATCTATCTAATGTTACCATATTACTTTAGAAAAATCACTTTACATTATGTGAAACTGTAGCTTACCCTAATGCAGTCTCAGTCCTGTCCCAGATGGTCAACTCACCTCCAGTGCATGATGGTCAGGTCCATACCCTACTTCATTTTCTGTCCAGTGTATGCTTTCCTAGTCCAAATTGTGTCTCCGGACCTTGCCCAGATTTTAACCCAAAGACTCCCTGACATTTTTCCTGGCTGTTCTTAAATTTCCGGTTTGCTGCCAATTGTACCGCAGCATTCCTGCATCCTGTTCTGGCTTTCCTAATCTCCAGCCATGGCATAAAGGTCATGGTGCATGTGAGTGAGACTTCTGTGCTAGGATGTCCCTACCTGAATATGCCATCTGTCCAGGCCTGCAAGAACTACATGATCCTGCAGTCTGCCTAGGCATATGCAGAAAACGTTGGAAGAGAGAGGGGTGATGAAGAGAGATAGCACCTGTATCTCCAATGATGTCATTAATATAATAGCAGAAGGTTTACTAAGCTCTTGTTAGCTGTTTGTTCTGTTAAAGGGTGTATTTCTATAGGAATGACAGCATCAAACAAATGAAGTTGTCCAGACATTCAAAGCACTATTACTGATATTGTGGCTTTTAGGGGCCTGTACTCAGCTGTCAGGCCTCCTGGAAGAAGGCAGATCTGAAGGGAAGGTGCCCACTTTTTCTCAAAAAAAAAAAAAAACCCTAGTGATATCAGCCCAAAGACAAGTGTACCTTAAGTTTGATCAGATTGGTGTCCCAAAGGGAATCTTAGCAGGGTAATGAGGCAGATCCCTCTGAAAAACGAGATTCTGGGTGATGGATGCAGCAGACGTGGCTTCAGCAGGGTCAGTGCTTGACTTGCCCTCTCCTCCCAAGATGACCAGCTTTACTCTGCATGGCCAAAGACCTGTGATCTTTCATGGCCTGGTTTACATTTCATTCGAGAAAAGAATAAGTCTATGGTGCTGACCTAGTTTGAAGATGATGACTGCATTTGCTACCAGGATTCCTGGAAGAAGGAAGATACAGCTTGGCCAGAGAGACAGCACAGCTGTAGAGTGTTTGCCTTGCACACTGTTGACCGAGACAGACCCAGGTTTGATCTCCGGCATCCCATATGGTCCCCTGAGCCTGCCAGGAGCAATTTCTGAGCACAGAGCCAAGAGTAATCCCTGACAGCCACCAGCTATGGCCCAAAGAGCTTTGGTGTACCTGAAATTTGGTCAGATTGATGTCCCCAACTAGAATTATAGAGGGGTGATGAGGTAGGATCATCAGGAAAATCGTAATTCTGGGTGATGGAGGCAGCAGGTGTGGCTTCAGCAGGGTAGGGGTTTAACTTGCCCTCTCCTCCTGAGATGGCCAGCTTCCTGCTGTATGGAATGATGTGTAATACATTTTTCAATGATTACACTCTTCCTCAATCCTTCCAAACATATAGAGCAACTATCCCACTTTAAGATGCAGGAACAAAGACCATTTTCTTCCCCCCAAGAAATCAATATTTTATAAATAATTATGCTTTTCTAGGTTTTTATGAATGATTAAAAAAATATCTACTACAAATAATTTAAGTAATTTCCTAACATTTCAGTTCTAGCGTCTCAACTGACAAACTAACTTTTCCATTTTCAGATGACAAAAGTCCTAAGAGAATTCTCAATTCTGTATAGACTCTTCAGAGTCTCCATAAAGTGCTCGTCTCTCAAGGAACATTGCAGTCAAATGTGTCAAATGTGAAGAATACCTGGATGCTGGAGCCACAAAATGAAACCTTTAACTCTGTGTCCTAGAAAGATGCTGCAGATCATTTTAGGAGGGGAACTGGATATTTGGGAGTGAGGACTCAGGATGAATAGTATAGGCTCAGAAATGTCATCAGCCCTCCCACTTCCAGCCAGAGATCAAGAGTATGCCAAACTGAAGGGAATTACTGGTTAGTCATCTCTGCCTACGCAAAGACAGCCTTATGCAGTACTAAAGGGACAGTATGCACATAAGAAAGAGATAGCTTGGGTTTGAATTTCATATTCTCCATTTCTTCAATGTGTGACCTTGGGGAGTTTCCTTGAGATCTCAGCTTCCTCATCTGTGGCACCTATTTGGAGAGTTTTGAATATGTACGTGCTAATATAATACAGAGGTGCCTAAACAAGTCAGTGCTGTGATCATTAAGTAATCCCTCGAGTTCTGAAAATTACAATATGGTCTAGACAAATTGCTGAACAAGTATTTGACTAGAAATGATAGGCTCAGACCAATTTCAGCCATATGTATGTAATCCCATCAGTCAAAATATATTCTGTATTGTGAACAACATTCATTCATTCTGATATGTAATGAAGAACTCATTCTCTAAGCAAAGAGGAATGTGCATTTCTTTTTCAGTACTTCATAATGAGACACCTCAGCATTTAAAACCCCAAAAGGGAATTCTCACCTTCCAGAGCTGTTGTAATACCTTGCAATTTAGATAGAATTTTCTGTCACTTCCACTCCAGGTTCAGGCTTTACTTCTTTTTTTTCTCTCCAGCTGAGTTATCTTTGTTTAAGATTTCCCCACCCTTCCTAATCCCAGATGTGTTTGGCTTCGCTTTTTGTGGTTGGATCATGTTTTTTTAAACTTTTTTTTCTCGAAGCTCTGAACTCCTTAAGTCTTTGCAAAATTGTGCCAATATATCATTTGGTGCTCTAGTATAAGCCTCATTGGCAGGTGCTTTTAACATATACAATCAAGTCCTTCTCAGTCATTTCAGCACCCCATGTGACCTTTGTCTAGAAAATGTCACTTGGTCTGCTCTCAAGCCCATGCTCTTTCTTGAACACATATCTTGCCTGTTTGTCTCTATATTCACTACTTATTTCCACTCTGAAGATGCCTGTAGTCTTCTTGCACACATTTCCCCTATTTCTCTCCTCTCATATTTTTAAACAAGTTGTGTTCCATAAAAACTACCTGGCTTTACCCAAATAAAATTTTAAAATAAAAAGAAATGTCACTTTTTTTTCTTTTTCTCATGTTCTCCTTTGTTGCTTCCCATTCATGCTTTCTCATTATTCCCCTTTCTGATTTTCATATTTTAGGGGGGTGCATACCTGGCAATGTTCATGGCATCCTCTTGGCTGTGTACTCGGGGACCACTCTTAGTGGGGTTCAGGGGGCCCGGATTGGGTACCGGAGACTGAACAAGATGACCAGCATGCAAGACAAGTGCCTTAACCTCTATTTATCACCAGCCTCATTCTTCTCTTTATTTTGTCCTTTTAAGAATGAAGGAGAAGTTTGTAACCCAAATAAGTTTCTTTCTCCAAGATGGCCCTTCTGCCTTGTACTCAGCATACTCAGTGCAGATACATAATTAGTATAGAACATATTTGAGTGGCATAATTTGTTTTATAAATTACAACCACAGGCTCATCTGTTTTTGTGTACTTTCTCTTCTCTTCCCTAGTAATCGGATTTACACTGCTGCTTATGTTGACTCCCTGTTGCTCCTGTGATGTGTGACATCTGTTATTTTACAGTACTTAACTCATATGCACTGGCAGCCAGACACCTACTGGAAATAACAATTAAGAGCATAAATAACAGATATCTGCATGAATTCTGGCATTTGCTCAGGTATTAACACTGCTTACCATTCCCCACATTCATTCTCTACGTTGTGATAACCATTTGATTTTGAAGAATTTAGCTTTCCTTCCTGTGGAGATTTGGCATACATTTTATAGAAAGCTGGTTTTGTGAGTTGGGAAGTGTGTGGTGGTGAGTGCATTGTGTGCTTCTGGTAATTGAACATTCAGGAAAGAGAGGTACTCCCCATCGTATTCTCTGATTGCAGCACTTGCTTTCCCACCTGAATAGTTTTTACAACATCAAGCATGACTCATTGGTAATCCCTGCTGATATAAAATTCATATGCCTGTGTGCTTCCTTCTGAAGGCAGCAATTTGCATTTCTGTAGAGGTTTGGAAGAATAGCACAGGGTTATTATCTGTTTTTATTTGTTGACCACCCACAGCACTCACAATGGGGTACAGGAGATGGAAAGGGGAAAGGTCCACTCTTTAAAATGTACTTGTAACTAGCTCAAAGCCAATAGAAGCATCTTGGTGACACTTTAATTATACCTTCCAGGGTCAGAGGACTTTAGAAAGCTTCCAAACTTCTACTTTGAGCCTATGGAGACTGTCACTTCACAGACTTGAGATGAGAGGGCTGGCAGAGAACAACTGTGAATTCTCTCTTCCTTCCTGTGAAACAAGATGCCTAGCACCACCTCACTCCTCCTTGGGAGAGCCTGGGGCTGCAACAATTCAAGAATGCCATTAGCATCTGCTTTAGTGTCCATTTCCCCTCAAGGAAACAGAAATGAAGGAGGAAGAAATCATCTGAACACAGTGATCAATGGATAGTGTCCTAGTTGATGCCATTATAATGGGAACACAAGCCAGTTCCACTGGGAAGAAAGGAAACAGGAGAAAATTTGCGCAAAAAAACTGCTCTGATGGTTGAGTCTGAAATCCAAAACCCAAGCTTCCTCCAACTAACCATCAGAAAGAGAATGGAGCAGGTTTTCTTGGTTTTTTTCCCACCTTGGGGGTGGAGAGTTGTATTTGGGGTTATAGCTGCATGCTCAGAGACTACTCCTAGCTTCATGTTGAAGGGGTCATACAGTTCTTGGGGCTACTCCCAGCTCTGTGCTGGTGAGTTATCTTAGTATCCTTGGTGACCATGCCAGTGTCAGGGAGTGAATCGCATCTCCTTCATGCAAAGCAAATACTCAGTTCAGACTACAGAGTTAATTCTCCAGCCCAGTTTTAAATTCTATGGATTATTATTTTAACAAAAGAATCACTTTTTTTTTTACAATGAAAGGACTAAAGTTTTAAATTTTTTAATTCTTTTTTCCTAAAATCCTTTCAAATATTTCTAATTTGCAGTACAAGAAATTTGCAGATTTTTCTGTTTATTTGTTTTGGGAGGATGACAGATGAATAAGTAAAACAGTCTTGTATCAACTATGCTTTTAAATAATACACAGAATTCTATCATTAGAGATGAGAGCAAAGCTTTTGATACTAAATTATGTGCCCCTCTATGGTAATGTTAAAACAAAAAATCTGAATGTCTAAATGTCGGATGATTTGGAATTCTTTAATTCTGGAATAGCAAAACAGTGAGATTATTAAACATGCTAGAATTGTGTTTTCAAGTTATTTTAATGACTGGAGGAAATGTTCACTGTATTTGCAATGTTCAGGGTAAGAACCATGATATTGAAAAATCCGGACGACCCGACCCCCCAGTTGCCCAGCACAGAATAGTGAAAAAGGCACGTGCTCAGCAAATTGCAGGCAAGTTCCAAGTTTAATCTGATCGATCAGAGGTTCGAAACATGCTCGGAGCAGAGCAGAGGTTGCGAACCCCAAGGTCTGAAATCAAGGGGTTTTTATACAGTTTTCAGGTGGGCTGTGTTATTTTTACAGAGGAAACAGGAATGGGCTTTGATATGGGGGAATCCGGAGGTTTTGGGGGTAGGTGTGAGTAGGGTCCAGACTTCAAGTCTCCAAGTGAGCGGGATCCAGACATTATGTCTCCAAGATGTCTTCAGGATAATTAATGCAAGGTCTGTAAAACCATGGGGAGCCAGCAAATGGATCAGCACCTGTAACTCAGTAGATAAAAGACAAGCAGGTAGTTAACACAGAGGGGAGGGTGAGGGGGGAACATTGCATTGCATGAGAAAGAGACAGACAACTCCCATCAGGAATGTGTAGGGGAAAATATGTTTTTCACTTCTTTCATTTCCCACTCCTTCTTGTTAATAATTCTAATCTTAGAATTAACACAGAAGTAACCGAAGTAACCACTGCTAGCCAAGAACATTGAAGGGATTTTGGGCAGACGGTTTCTCTTCTGTAACTACTTCCTGCTGAGGTGGGGCGGAGTTGGTTTCAGGGGTTAAGTTCAAGGTGCAGCAAGTGGTTACTCAGAGTTTTGTGGGTACTTCCTGATATTGCTGTCTTAGCACCATTAGCTTAACTTCCCCCACTTGAGTGCGGATAAAAGTTACAACTCTGTTTACGATACAGGGTCCTACTGCAACTACTAAGAGTACACTTAGCAGTGGACCAAGTAGAGGCAGGAGGTAGGGGAGGATTCCTCCCCATAGAGACCATAACGGTTGATCATAGAGTTCCTCCCTTCGCTTTGCTAATTCTTCCTGGTGTTTCTTTATTCTGTCTCGTACTATTCCGGATTTATTAACATAAAAGCAACATTCTTCTTGTAAAGCTACACACAATCCTCCTTTCTCGGCTAGGATTAAGTCTAGTCCCCTCCGATTTTGCAGGACCACCCGGGCGAGTGAGTCATGCTGGTCTTGTAGGTCCTGGATAGACTTGTAAACCTGCCGGATGTCTGAGGCCAGTCGATCAGATAACTTATTATACCGGTCCAATGAAACTCCTAACCCTGCAGCTCCCATTCCTAATCCTCCGACCACACCTAACGCAGCCAGCAGGGGTAGTAATACTACAGCCCTACGAGTTCGGTGTCCTCCCAGGAGGTCTATGCTGGGAAGAGGGACTGGTTCAGTTCCTGGGAGAACATCAATGTTGGGTAGCAGGAAGGCAGGTGCACAAATGCCTGTGCTATTTCTGGGTAACACTGGATAAGCCAAATTTCCTCCACAGACCCAGACCTGTCCTGGGGGGAGGCATCCCAAGTCCAAAGAGACTTCGGAGATGTTAGAGCACCTTGTTGTTGGTACTTGCCCTAAATCTATGGTTAGTGAGTAATTTCTAACATAGCAAGTGGAGGAGTCAAATTCCTGAGGGATTACCTTAAAGGGCTTGGTATAGGTGCAGTTTGAAAAGCTACTTATATTTGGTTTAGGCACAGGTATTGCTAATGGCCAATCGTTACTCATTTTCATGCATAGCCAGCAGTCAGCCGCTAAGCTTGGGTTGGTTTGATTTAAGAGCTTGTGAGTGTACTTTAGAATCTCGTGTATATTTGAATCCAGATCCTCATTTAGCACCCTAGCTTGAAGGGAGGGGTGCTTGGGCCAGTTTGGCATTAGGTTATAAACTTCCTTTTCGGCCCATTCTATGGCTTCCTTTTCTTTTTCTTGATCTGTGGGCCCTCCCCCATCTGATATATGTAAAGGGGCCTTTAGAGGCCAGCAGACCACATCTCCAATATTTGCTAGACAATGTGCTGCCCCGTATGGAGTTTTAAAAGTTTCAGGACCCCATTCACCTCCAGTGCTCCCTTGTAGGTATCAGTTAGTTTCGCCACCAGGTAGAGTTGGCCATTTTTAACGCACTGCTGATAGGTTTTATAGCACCGTGAGTGTACCTGAGTTAGCTCTACACATCCTGGGGGGCAGGTTCCTTTCGTGTCCGGGGGAAGGGGTTGGGGTTTTTGCTTACATACCCACTGAGCCTTGATTTCACCTGTGGAAGCTGATGGCTTGAGCTGGAGATAGGCCGTTTTAGTGCCACAGTCGACTGCCTGTGTAGCTCGGTACTCAGGTTTGAACTGATGACCTCCGGGGCAGTCACAGGGGTTACCGTAGAGAGTCCTTAACAGCTTTTGGTGTTCCACTGGCCGATCAAACCCCCCTAAGACTGGGGGCATTAGAAGTAACCACAGGAGTTGAGGCAGGAGGAGCAGTTTGCTGGCGTTTAAGCCGGATTTTGAGTGGGTTTTCTGCTCGCTCCACTGCCCACTCATTCTGATTAAATTCTATTGGTGCTGGCTTTAAATGTGAGGCGTGTATCCACGCCGCAATACCGTCTACCTTAACTGCAGTAGGGGTCGTGAGGAGGACAACATACGGTCCCTTCCACCTGGGTTCTAGTGTTAGAGCACGATGTCGCCGCACGAGGACTGAGTCTCCTGGCTTGTAGTTGTGTGGTACTGTCAGGTCCCCGGGCTCGTATGCCTGCTGAAGATTTTTCCAGATGCACTTTTGCAGCGTGGTGACAGCAGCCAGTCGGGCAGTCAAGGGGGAAGAGGAAGCAAGAGAAGGTTCATAAGTATCAGTTATAACTTTTACTGGGGGAGGAGCCCCATATAGGATTTCAAAAGGGGTTAAACTACACTGGGAGGGGAGAGGGGTGTTTCGAGCCCGGAAAAGGGCTGAAGGGAGGAGGGAAATCCAGTCACTTACGCCAGTCTCTAGAGATAATTTAGTTAAAGTCTCCTTAATAGTTCTATTCATACGCTCTACCTGTCCTGAGCTGTGGGGATGATAGGCACAATGTAGCTTCCAATTGATTCCCAGAGCCCTGGCCAATCCCTGACTTACCTGGGCCACGAAAGCAGGTCCGTTATCGGACCCGATTACCTGGGGAAGTCCGAACCTGGGGAAAATATCATCTAGAATTTTCTTAGATACCATTTGCGCAGTTTCATTTTTACAGGGGTAGGCTTCTACCCAGCCGGAAAAAGTGTCCACAAAAACTAATAGGTATTTCAGTCCATATTTGGTGGGCTTGATCTCGGTGAAGTCAATCTCCCAGTGCTGTCCAGGTCGTGTTCCTCTTAATCGTTTTCCCATTTTGATTCTTCCAGGGTAGGCATTTACCAGCTGAAATGGCTGGCACAACTTAACAACTTGTTCTGCAAGTCTTTTTATTTCCTCGGGGCGCGTGTCCCCCAGCCAGTCTCTTGCAATTTCTAACATTTTCCTGGGCCCTAGGTGGGTGAGGCGATGGAGTGTTTTTAGGTACTCTTGAATTCTTGAAGTTTTCTCTTGTCTAGGTACTTCCTTGAGTGGCAACAACCTTCTTGCCTCTGGGTCAGGCTCTTCTATTTCTTCCGGATCTAGTTCAGCAATTTTTGTAGTTTTCCACTCCGGCTTGAGTGGAGGTATAGGGATGTCTTCTCTGACCCATACTAATGCCTCCTCCTGAAGTGGCCTTGGTCCTGCGACGGGGCAGAGCAGTAGTCCCTCAGCTGCAGCCTTTGCCTCTGCATCTGCTTTTCGGTTCCCTGCTGCTACTGCTCCATTTCCTTTTTGATGTCCGGGGCAGTGAACGATGGCCAGTTCTTTGGGGAGTTGAAGGGCAGATAATAATTCCAGTATTTCCTTTTTATTTTTAATGTCCTTTCCCGCTGAAGTCAGCAGCCCTCGTCTTTGATAAATTATGCCATGGACGTGGGCGGTTCCAAAAGCATACCGACTATCTGTGTAGATGGTGGCTTTCTTCCCCTTTGCTAATTTTAAAGCTTTTGTTAATGCAATTAGTTCTGCCCGCTGAGCAGAAGTTCCATCTGGCAGCCGTTGGGCCCAAACCACTTTACGATTGCTTACTACTGCTGCTCCGGCTCTTCTTTCTCCTCCTTTTACAAAACTGCTCCCGTCTGTAAACCATATCACATCTGACTGCTTTAACGGCTGGTCCTGGAGATCTTTTCTGGTACTGCTTTCCTCAGCCAGTATGTCTTGGCATTTGTGCAGTACCGGCTCTGCTTCTTCTTCAGGCAGCAGAGTGGCCGGGTTTAAGGTGGCGGGTACTCCAATATGAATTCTGTCTTTGTCTAGCAGAATACTTTGATAGTGTGTAATTCTTGCGTTTGAGAGCCACCGGTCCGGAGGCTGGCGGATGATGCTTTCCAGTGCATGTGGGGCTACTATAGTTAGCTTTTGCCCAAGGGAGATCTTGTCAGCATCTTTTACCAAAAGGGCCGCGGCTGCAATTGCCCTAAGGCACTTGGGCCAGCCACTGGCTACTGTGTCCAATTTCTTTGATAAGTAGGCAACCGGTCTTTTCCACGGCCCGAGTGTTTGGGTTAAGACGCCTCTGGCCACCCCGCCTCTTTCTTCCAAAAATAAAGTGAATGGCTTACTCACATCAGGTAGAGCCAGCGCTGGGGCGGACAGCAGGGCCGTCTTGATTGCATCAAAGGCTTGTTGGCAATCAGGAGTCCATTCAAATGCTGCATCTCCCTTTGTGAGATGGTATAGAGGTGCTGCCAGGTTGGCAAAACCCGGAATCCATAAACGGCAAAACCCTGCTGTTCCCAGGAACTCACGCAGCTGTCGCCGTGTTGTTGGTGGCGGGATTTGGGCAACTACTTTTTTCCGAGCCTCCGTCAGCCATCGTTTGCCATCACGTAGGGTATATCCTAGGAACGTTACCTCCTGTCTGCATAATTGGGCCTTCTTGGCAGAGGCCCGGTATCCCAGCTGGGCTAGCTCTTGTAGCAAATCTAGAGTGGCTTGCCTGCAACTGCCCTCGGTTTCGGCAGCGATCAACAGGTCATCGACATACTCTAACAGAGTTACCTGTGGGTGTTGTTCTCGAAAAGCACGTAGGTCCTGATGCAAAGCTTCATCAAAAATGGTGGGGGAGTTTTTAAATCCTTGCGGGAGTCGTGT
Organism: Suncus etruscus; assembly: GCF_024139225.1. Classification (NCBI taxonomy): domain Eukaryota; kingdom Metazoa; phylum Chordata; class Mammalia; order Eulipotyphla; family Soricidae; genus Suncus; species Suncus etruscus. The sequence goes on along the minus strand of NC_064848.1, from coordinate 117,433,838 downwards.
CCATGTCAGCTGGCCTGAGATGCCGGCCTCCGTGTCTGTCCACTCGAAAGCAAACAACGGCTGGCTAGCTGGGTGCAAGGGTAAGCAGAAGAAGGCATCTTTCAAATCCAACACAGTGTACCAAATTCTGTCTGGACTGAGGGTACTAAGCAGATTGTAGGGGTTGGGCACCGTAGGGTGAATGTCTTCCACCCGGGCATTAACTGCCCTCAAGTCCTGTACTGGTCTATAGTCCCCGGAGCTAGGTTTCTTGACAGGGAGGAGTGGAGTATTCCATTGGGACTGGCATTTTACCAGAATTCCTTGCTTATAGAGCTTTCTGATGTGGGGAGTTATTCCCTGCTTTGCTTCTTGACTCATGGGGTATTGCCTGATTCTTACAGGGGTTGCGGTTGCCTTTAATTCCACCACTACTGGTGCCTGTAGTTTTGCCAGCCCTAGTCCAGCAGTCTCGGCCCATGCTGCTGGTGCTATTTCTAACCACCAGTCCAGATCTGTTTTGGAGGTATGGATTTCTTCCTCAAATATTCTATACTCGTCTTCAGCTCTCATGGTTAAAATGGATGTTCCAATAGGTTGGACTTTTGGATTCCTAAAAATTACCTCAGGGCCTGTTTCCTCAAAAGTAATTTGTGCCCTTAATTTAGTTAATAGGTCTCGACCCATTAAAGGTGAAGGACAGTCTGGAATGACCAGGAAGGAGTGCTTTATTTCTCCTCTCCCCAGATCCATTGTACGACTAGTAGTCCAGGGTCTGTACTTGCTTCCATTTGCTCCCTGTACTAAAGTTATTTTGTTTGCCAATGGCCCTAGTGGTTTCTTCAGGACTGAATATACTGCTCCTGAATCTAACTCAAAATCCACGGGAGTCCCCTCCACTTTAAACTTAGCCCTGAGCTCCGGGAGGGGATTGGAGCCCCGACCCCCTCATTCGGAGTCTATTGCTAGGGTCTTTGTTGAGCGAGGTTTCGGGGGTTGGGAGCACTCCCGTGCCCAGTGCCCTATCTGTCCACATCGAACACACTGGTCCTTCTCGAGCTTGCGCGGCTTCCGTCGTGATCCTAAATCGCGACGCGGGCCTGAGCCCCATCCCGGGTTCTTACGTGGGCCCAGGTCCCTGTCTGCCCTTTCTGCACTGACTGCTACGGCCAGGGCTCTTGCTATTTGCTTAGTTCTCCTGTAATCTCTCCGATCTTCCTTCCGCTCTCTCTCTAATCTTTCTTTCTCTTCCTCTTCCTTCTTACGCTTTTCTCTCTCTTCTTCCCACTCTCTACGTTCCTTTTCTAACCTTTCTTCTCTCTCTTCTTTTGTTTCTCTTTTCTCATATATCTTTTCTGCCTCTTTTAACACATCCTGCAAATTTTTGCCTTGTATGTTTTCTAGCCGCTGTAACTTCCTTCTAATATCTGTTGCTGACTGTCCTACAAAAGCCATGATTACTGATGCCTGATGGACCTCAGAAGCAGGGTCAAATGGGGTATATCGCCTATATGCCTCCATTAGTCTTTCTAGGAAGACAGCTGGTGGCTCCTCTGGCCCTTGTATTATTTCTTTTACCTTGGCTAAATTTGTGGGCTTTCTAGCAGCTTCCCGGAGACCTCTCATGAGTGTCTGGCGATAAGTGGACAGATGTTCCCTACCTCCAGGAGCGTTGGGGTCCCAGTCAGGTCTGCGCAAAGGAAAGATGTCATCTATTTCATCAGGCCTGTCGGTGATCAGACCACCATTCCCAATCACATTTTTCCGTGCTGCGGCCAGGATTCTATTTTGTTCCTCAGTAGTAAAGAGGGTTTTTATCAGTTGTTGGCAATCATCCCAGGTTGGTTGATGAGTGTTCATTAGGGAGTCAAAAAGGTTGATTAATTTAGTAGGGTCCTCTGAAAAAGAAGGATGATTTAGCTTCCAATTGTACAAATCAGAGGAGGGAAAAGGCCAGTACTGTAAGGTAGGCATATTTCCACCATGCCCATCGGGCAAAGGAACGTTGGGGACCACTGGTCTTAGTGGCATTATAGATGCTGCAAGAGGGGCAGAGCTTTGTCCTCTTAGCTGGCTCCGGGTCCCTGCAGCTGGTCCTGTGCGTCCATCCCCTCCCTCTGAGTCAGGGGGGGAAGGTGGATAGTATGATACCTGTCCGTCTGTTGTTAAAACAGAAGGCAGGCAAGGGGCCCGGTCATGGCCCTTGGTTAATAGTAGTGGTGGTGGCTGGGGAGGGGCAGTGGGAGCTGACAGTGTGGATGGTTCCCCTCTCCCGAATGCAGGCGCTGCGGTGAGCCGCCGCGTCCCCTGATCTGCACTTCCTGCATTCCCGCAGATCGAGGCAGGAGCTGGGGTGGGCTGTCCCCCTCTTCCTAGTGCAGGTGCTGGGGTGACCCACCACGCCCCCTGACCTGCTCCCTGCTTCTCTGAACTTTCGCAAGTTGAGGGAGACGCAGAGAGGGCAGACGCAGAGAGGGCAGACGCTCTCTGCTCTGCAGACCCGGGAAACAGCCACGCCCCCTGACCTGCTCCCTGCTTCTCCGAACTTTCGCAAGTTGAGGGAGACGCAGGGAGGGCAGACGCAGAGAGGGCAGACGCTCTCTGCTCTGCAGACCCGGGAAACAGCCACGCCCCCTGACCTGCTCCCTGCTTCTCCGAACTTTCGCAAGTTGAGGGAGACGCAGGGGAGACAGGTGCCTCCCGTTGTGTGGATGCAGGCTGGGCGAATCTCCGTTCTGTGGGCCTGTAAGGGGGGGGCTCGAAAAGAAGAAGATCAGTTGTATCTGGATAAATGTTGGGGAACTGTGGTGGGCATAGAGGTGAGCCGGGAGGGGCTGGCTTCGTTATCTCCTCCGGGGCGCCTCCTTCTTGGGTTCTTACGGGAAGAATGCTATGGTTAGTAGGTGGGGGTAAGGAAGAGCGCTCAGGGTCAGGCGGCAAGGCGACCAGGCTGTCGGGAGCTGTTGGAAACAGAAAGGGGCGCATCCATTCCGGGGGGCTTTCACACAAATCTTCCCAAACAAGAATATAGGACTCCTGTTCTGGGTGTCCCTCGGGTTTGGCGCAGTAGATAACGCTTTTTACTTTCTGTACCGATGGCAAATGAAAAGAGCCTCCCTTAGGCCATTCTACACCAAAGGAGGGCCATTCGGAAGAGCAAAATGCCTGCCATTTTCTCTTCTTTATAACCCAAGATTGTTTTTTTGCCCTTTTGTTAACTTCTTTCCAGTGCTCTAGTGTAAGAGCAAGTGGTGTGGATGGTACTTGTCCCATTGCTGCCTGGTCTCACCAGCCTTATGCACAAACAGCTGTTACCAAGCCTCTCTTTCACACAACAATATATCAAGCCCTCTTTCCACACCTAACAGTGTAACAACCAACAAGGAATAAAAAAAAACACAATACAGAGTCCGATTTGGAACACGAAAACAAGGGTAGGGTGTTCCGTAGAGAGAAAACAACAAACTGGGATGAGTGTACCAGAATATGAGGCTGGATTAGTCCAGTTACAAGTAAGAGGACAGAAAGAACTAGTCACAGAAGACATAGAAAAAGAGAATGTCCGACCACTTGAGGGAGAAGTGTATTGCTTAAACCAATGTGTTCCTAACCGGAGCTCATTTTGTCTTGCTGGAGGGCAAGTCTATCTGGAGAGACTTGACTGAGACCCTTTATTCTTCACCAGGATTTATCTATCGGACCACGTCTTTTATGGAGAAGACGGGGTACCTGGCTCCGGGGGACTTTTGCGGTCGGACTCAGTAGCATTAGTTTAGATACAGTTAGTGAGAGATCTTAAACAGAAAGTTTTTCGGCTCAACAATCAAAGGACGAGCCCCAAGGGACTCACAATAGAGAAACACAATGACGATATCAGAATTGCCAGATATTCAACTCAAATCGCAAGCCAATATTCCAACAACAGTTTCAAATCCAATAATAGCGACAGAAAGCAAACCTACGACGCAGACAAACCTTTACACAGACAGACCTCCTTCCTGCAACCAGGGAACGTCTTCCCCGTTGCTTTAAATCGCCTCCTAGGCACCCTGGTGCGCGCGGCCAGGGATGTGACTTTGCGATGGAGTTCGTCAACTCCTTTGCCACTCGGTATACGCATCGAGTGGGAACCTCAGTCTGGGATTCCAAAGTCACACACTTCCACGACTAAGCCCCTTAGTCGAATTACCAGGTCTGTTTGCAATAGCGCGTCCCACAGATAAACCCAGAGCAAAGCACACGGGGAACTAGAGAGTGAGCTAAGGGGAGGAGGAGGGAGAAGGGATCCCAGGGAACTCACCAAGCAGACCTTGTTCACTCGTCCGGCTCGGGTGGGGTGTGTAAGGGTCTCCTGGTGGCTCGCCAAAAATGAAAAATCCGGACGACCCGACCCCCCAGTTGCCCAGCACAGAATAGTGAAAAAGGCACGTGCTCAGCAAATTGCAGGCAAGTTCCAAGTTTAATCTGATCGATCAGAGGTTCGAAACATGCTCGGAGCAGAGCAGAGGTTGCGAACCCCAAGGTCTGAAATCAAGGGGTTTTTATACAGTTTTCAGGTGGGCTGTGTTATTTTTACAGAGGAAACAGGAATGGGCTTTGATATGGGGGAATCCGGAGGTTTTGGGGGTAGGTGTGAGTAGGGTCCAGACTTCAAGTCTCCAAGTGAGCGGGATCCAGACATTATGTCTCCAAGATGTCTTCAGGATAATTAATGCAAGGTCTGTAAAACCATGGGGAGCCAGCAAATGGATCAGCACCTGTAACTCAGTAGATAAAAGACAAGCAGGTAGTTAACACAGAGGGGAGGGTGAGGGGGGAACATTGCATTGCATGAGAAAGAGACAGACAACTCCCATCAGGAATGTGTAGGGGAAAATATGTTTTTCACTTCTTTCAATATAAACTATACCTGAAATAAGATTTTATTCATAAGTGGTTTGTACAGATATCTACACACATGAAGAAAACTTATTAAGCTGTCAAAATTTTTATTTTAAATGAGGGCAGTTGGAATATTTTAATTTTGTTCTGTATTTGTTCAGTTTTTCCATAACAAGTGGCTTTTTTTTATATTATCTTTACTTAAGCACCATGATTACAAGCATGATTGTAACTGGGTTTTAGTCATAAACAGAACATCCCCCTTCACCAGTGCAACATTTCCACCACCAATGCCCACTCCCCTCCATCCCAACTGTATTCAAGACTGGCATTCTACTTCTCTCAGTCATTAAGATTATAATAATAGGATCCAGGGTGGTGGCACAGTGCTAGGGCATTTGCCTTGCACACTCTGACCTAGGACTGACCGAAATTTGATCCCCCAGGGTCCCATATGGTCCCCCAAGCCAGGACAGATTTCTGAGCGCATAGCCATGAGTGACCCCTGAGCATCACTGGGTGTGGCCCAAAAACCAAAAACCAAAAAAGAAAAAAAAAAAAGATTGTCATGATAGCTGTTAGTGTAGTTATTTCCCTGACTGCACTCACCACTATTTGTGCTGAGCTTTATATTGTGAGCCAGTCCTTCTCTATTGTCTCTGGACATTATTAATAATGTCCTTAATTTTTTTTAAAACCCATAGATGAGTGAAACTATTCTGTATCTATCTCTCTCCCTCTGACTTATTTCACTCAGGATAATAGATTCCATGTATATCCAAGTATAGGAAAATTTCATGACTTCATCTCTCCTGATGGCTGCATAAATGCTTTTACTATTAAAATCAGAAATAGGGGCCCAAGGGATAGCACAGCGTTAGGGCATTTGCTTTGCATGCGGCTGACCCAGGACAGATTTGGGTTTGCTTCCTGGCGTCCCATATGGTCCACTGAGCCAGGAGCAATGTTTGAGCTCAGGAATAACTTCTGAGCATCACCAGGTGTGCCCCCCCCAAAAAAAAACAAATAAATAAATAAAATCAGAAATAAACATTTTAAATGACTGATCAGCTTTAATAGATAACCCAACTCAGACATAGGGCAATTAATCTCTTATACAACATTTGAGAAGATTTTGTCAAAGTTTGTCTTGCCAAAACTTCTCCTCAAAATTTCTATAATTAGTGATTTATTCAATATACTTGGAATGACAAGTTTATAGTCTATTTCTATTTTCTATTTTTAATATCTACTTAGTCATTATTTTTGGGGGGTGGGCCACACCCAGTGACTCTCAGGGGTTACTCCTGACTATGCACTCAGAAATCACTCCTGGCAGGCTTGGGGTACCATATGGGATGCTGGAATTCAAACCACCATCCTTCTGCATGCAGGACAAATGCCCTGCCTTCGTGCTTTCTCTCTGCCCCCCATATAATTCATTTTGAACACTAATAAATTTACTAAGAAAAATTAATTTCTATCATCCTTTATACTTAAAATTAAATTACTGGTAATCTTATTTTTCTAGAATATGGCCTTCAGATTAATCTTTTAATGGTAACTGACCATCCTTTGAAGGCTTGCCTTGATTAGGATGTGTCAAAAGTTAAGTTAATGTGGGGCCAAAGCAATAGTATAGCGGGTAGGGCATTTGCCCTGCACGCAGCTAACCTGAGTTCAATCCTGTACATCCCATATTGTCCAGGATTAATTTCTGAGTGCAGAGCCATGAGTAACACCTGAGTACTACTTGGTGTGGCCCAAAAAACAAATAAAAAAATAAAGTTAATTTAGTTAGTTAGTTAGTCAGTTATTAAGCTAAAACACATGTGAAATTAAGGACTGTATAATAAATTACACATCGTACAATATGCATTTATCTTTTTAATTTTTATGCATTTATTTTTTAATTTGAAATAGTCATAGACAAGTTATTATTAATAATTATCTCTACAAAGTTAGTTATTTGAATTATTTGTATCTGTATTATTTAATATATTCACAAAATGAATATTCCTTTTTCAGATTATTTATAAAAATGAATTTTTAAGGCTAGGATAAATAATAATGGGGAATTATTCATTTCCATACATGCTATGGGAAAAAAACAGGATGTATAATGCATAGAAAGCAAGTTTTCTGAAAAGTTTGAATACATTGGAGCAATAAATAATCTAGATGGTAAACAGTTAAATATTATATGAGGTTGGGGTATTAGTTATCAGGGGCTGGAGAGAATGTATTTTTATTAATATTGTGTTGTTTTATTTTTGTGGTGCCAGGAATGAAACCCAGGTCTCACACATGTGATGTGTGCTAGATTTTAAAGCATTTTTCCCTGTTCTTTGTCCCAACTCTCTTTTTTGCTTTCCATCCTACATCTTTCAGTTCCTCTGGAGATTCTTGCCCACTTCTTTTTTGTTTGTTTGGGTTTTTGTTTGTTTTTGTTTGAGGCCACACCTAGCAGTGCTAAGGGCTTACTACTGGCTCTGCTTTCGGGGATTATTTCTGTTAGTCTAGGGACCATATGGAATGCTAAAAATTGAACCTAGGTCCACTGTATGAAAGTCAAACTCCCTACCTGCTGAGCTATTGCTCTGACCTCTTGCTCACTTCTTTTTGTATAACAGTTTTATTGGAAACTTTTAAGAAGCGATGTCTCATGTTACCATATTTGATATATTTCTGAATTTGGTTTACTTCTCAAATATCATCAGAGGGCCAAAGAGATAGTACAGTCGCTAAGGTATTTACTTTCCTTGCAAACAACTGACCAGGGTTCAATCCCCAGCCATCTCCTATGGCCCCCTGAGCACTACCAGGAGTAGTTCCTGAGTGCAGAGCCAGGAATAACCCCTGAACATTGACAGGTGTGATCCAAAAATAAAAAACCAAAAAAAAAATCATGATCTAATAATTCTCTCCAAAGAATCACAGAATCTGAGAAGGATGTAAGTGGTGGCAATTGGAGGATGAGGGAGATGCGGAAATATAGAGAGAAAAGGAAGATATTTATTCAGCAGCCAACAGGCTGATGTCAGTGAAGATTTGCAGCCGATGATATACATCTGTCATCTTATTTGCATCAAGCAAAAGAGCTGAAACTACAATCTGTGTTCATGATAAATGGAGATTTGGAAGAAATTTGCTTTATCCTGCCTTTTGCTTGCTTAGGCATCGGGCAGATACAAGAGACACTGGCAAAATTTGCTTAGACAACACTGAACATGGAGTAGGCGTTGGAAGGAAGGCAGATCACTATGAAATATTGCCACTTCCATTGCAATTCTGGAACCATCATTTTAAATTGTCAAATACTTGCTGCTGCACATGAGAAGCAGACCTTACTGATTCAGAGGCATTGGCAGGAGGCTTCATTTGTCAGGGAAGGAAAACTCATAATTCAAAATGAAAGTCACCTGGCCCTGATAACTTGAAACAAATGAAGCGAAACTTCATTGTTTGTGGTTCAAGGCTGGGAAACCATTGCTGCCCCTCCAGAAAGGCTCTCTGCTTTCTCACTTACTGTTAGACTTTTTATGCATAGTAAGGGAGCTGATGAAAGGAGGTTGGCAACATCACCAGCGTCATAAAATGTAACTGCTTTTAGTGGCTTTTTTGGGGAGGGTGCGGGGGAGTTTGGGTTTTGGGTCACACCCGGCAGCGCTCAGGGGTTACTCCTGGCTCTACGCTCAGAAATCGCTCCTGGCAGGCTCAGGGGACCGTATGGGATGCCAGGATTCGAACCAACGTCCTTCTGCATGCAAGGCAAACACCCTACCTCCATGCTATCTCTCCGGCCCCTTTTTAGTGTTTTTTTTTAAGTGCTTTTTGGGGTTCTGTGGTTTTGGAAAAATAACACATCTCTCTTCCACTCATTCATGTTCTCTCTCTCTGTCTCCCTCCCTCTTTCCCTCTTTCACTACAGATAAATAGCTTTGACCCAATACCCCTAGATCTAAATAACTACAAACTACTCCCAATATTCTGCTTGCTTCTTTTTTTTTTTTTTCTTTTCTTTTTGGGCCACACTCTGTGACACTCAGGGGTTGCTCCTGGCTATGTGCTCAGAAATCGCTCCTGGCTCTGGGAGCCTTATGGAAAGCCCGGGATTGAACCAAGGTCCATCCTAGATCAATCAAGTGCAAGATAAACGCCCTACCGCTGTGCTATCGCTCCAGCCCCTTCTGCTTGTTTTTAACCTCACAGGGGTGCTTCTCTCTCTTCTGCATCTCAGCTTCTTTCCCAATTTTCCTCCCCATAAACTCAATGTTGAAGTCGGGAGCTGGCCCAAGATGATAAGTCACCCACTCATCCATCTCCCATGATTTTGACAAATATTTATTTACAGTCTGTTATGGATGAGATATTTGAGAAGGGAGAAAAGCACTTCTCCATACATCCTTTTGCATATATATTTCCCTTTCTACTCAAAGATTCTGTCTATATTCCTGAGATATCCTGAAAATTTGGCACATAAAGTGACTATACATAGTTTGTAGCTGTTATAGATCTATAAAGAGAAGGTATCGCAGAAAAAAAATTACAAATCCATTCTAACTATGCTGAGTGATTTCTGGCTGAATGCTACCCTCCTCCTCTAGCAGCTAAGTAAAATGAACCAGCAGAGCAAAGTGAATCTGGTACCCATGGCAACATACACCCCTGCTTTGAACTTGTCAATCCATCACAAGGAAATCACATTAATGGGATGTTTTTTTGCTACAAATAGCTTTTTTTCCTTCACATTTTAATTACAGAGATAAATTATTAGTTCCAAAATCTTCTAAATTTATGAAGAATTTAGACCTGGGGCAAAAATACAAAAATAAACAAAAGATAAATACATGGAAAGTTTCCAGTGTAGGCCCTGACATCCATGCACTGCCACAATAATAACGAACTAAACAATATTTCAAAAGATTCTTAAAATTTCCCTAAACCTTTAAACTTGAGAAGAGTTGAAAAAGGAGAAACAATCTATTTTCCTCCACTAAATGCTGAAAGTTTGAGGCTAAGACAAACTTCTAGCAATTTGCTTCTTAATTTGTTTGAGATTATTTCCTCACCTATTAAAACAAAGGGTTTGGAGTGATAGTACAATGGTTAGGGAGTTTGCATTGCATGCTCCATCTGGGTACCATCTCCAGCATCCCATTTGGTCCCCAAATACAGCCTAGTGCAGTGTTTCTCAAACAGTGGGGCACGGCCCCCAGGGGGGCACAAGGCTCTGTAAAGGGGGCGCGTTTGACCTCTGCAAACACTGTCATAACAAGCTAAGCCCCTTGTTTACGTCTCTGTCTGTCTCTGGAGCTGAGGGTTGCTGTGTCCTGCTTCAAACCCCACTTCGAAAAGCTATGCATTGCAAAACGTGCTCATTGTAGCCATTCATCAGACATTATCTCTGATTAAAAAAATCAGCTCAAATTATTTTATATATTTTTGTTTTAAAGTTTTTTTTTAATAAAGATACTATTTACAGTCGTGCAGGGAGCGCAAAAAAATGTCTTCTTCTTCCTAGGGGCGCATGACAGAAAATAATTGAGAAGCACTGGCCTAAAGTGACATAAACAAAACCACAAATAAAATGGAGAAAACAATATCTTCCTCAGAAGTCTACCAAGAGGTTCAACGTATGTTCACATAAATTGAGGATAAATAGTGCTGAGATTAGTTGCCTTTGATATTGCCAGTTAATGCTGCATAGAGGGCCACAGCTCTACAAGAGACCCTCAGCTTCTTCATTTACTCAATATCTATCCTAAAATGTTTATTTTATCAGTGTATAATTGACTTGATGTGGGCCAAGGCTGTTGATGGTTCTGAAGAGTGAGTTCATAAGAAGGGCAAAGTTTCAGTTTTCACCATGCAAAAACTGAAGAAATTAGTGTCTTCAGCATGAAACTCCAAGGAAAATTAAGCTAGACAAAAAAGGAAATCATGAGCACTCCCTAAAGTTGTCACTGTTAGTCACCTTCATTCAGATTTCAAAAATAACTGTAATAAAAGAGAAAATTGAACACTGGGGCCGGAGAGATAGCATGGAGGCAAGGTGTCTGCCTTTCATGCAGAAGGTTGGTGTTTCAAATCCTGGCATCCCATATAGTCCCCCGAGCCCGCCAGAAGTGATTTCTGAGCATAGAGCCAAGAGTAACCCCTGAGTGCTGCCGGGTGTGACCCAAAACAAAAAAAAAAAAGAAAGAAAGAAAGAAAAGAAGAAAAAGGAAAAATGAACACTGATTGAACAAGAAGGTTGCTAATCCCCAAGGTATGGAAGATTATTTTTATAACCCTAAATCAGCATTTCTTATTTGTTTGTTTGTTTGTTTGTTTTTAGTACAAATACTTTCTTTTTTATTTTTATTGTGGTCAAAGTGAATTACAAATCTTTCACAGTAATATTTAAGGCACATAGTGACAATGAATGAGAGGCATTCCCACCACCAGTGTTGCCCTCTCTCCATCCCTGTTCCCAGTATGCATCCCACATCTCCTTCCTTTACCCCCATAATGCTAGGCATCTGTTCCCCCCTTGTACAGCTTATTGTAGATTGGGTATCGATTCTGTTGTCATTGACTTTGGATTTAGTGTTCAAGTCTGATCATTTTTTATTTCCACCAAGTGAACATATGACTGTTTGGTCTTGGTACCATCCATTTTTCCCACTCAAATTATGAGGCTGATCAAGGTGATTCCAGTAATGTGGTTCTGTTGGAGATATAAGAAAAGGAATAGGAGGGGCTAGAGAGATAGCATGGAGGTAGGGCATTTGCCTTGCATGCAGAAGGCCGGTGGTTTGAATCCTGGCATCCCATATGACCCAAAAATCAAAGAAAAGGTATGGGAGAAGAAAAGCAAAAAAAAAAAAAAAAAAGACAAAACAAGCAAAAAAAAAGAGAAAAACTAGGAGGAGTCTGTCTAGGTGTTATAAATATTCATTTAGAAGAAAGGGGAAAAGGAAGAAAAAGGTAACAAAACAAAACAAATACAAAAACAAACAAAACAAAAAACAAAAAGCAACAGGGCAGTAACAACAAAAGTACAAAAAGAATTAAAAAAAGAAAAAAAAGAAGAAGAAAGTATAAACAAAAAACATCAACTATGAAAAAACAAACCAAAAAAAAATACGAAAAAACACTAGCAACTAATTATAAAGGGGTTGTCTTTCTTCTTTTTTTTTTAATAATTTTTATTTTGACCAAAGTGGATTACATATCTTTCACAGATATATTTTTAGGTACATAGTAACATTGAATCGGGCATTTCCACCACCAATATTGTCCTCCCTCCAACCCTGTTCCCAGCATGAATCCCATATCCCCCTCCTTTGCCCCTGGGCTGCTAGAATAAGTGGTCCCCTCTGTGTCTACCTTGTTGTAGAATGAATATCGATTATGTTGTCATTGGCTTTGGATTTGGTGTATAAGTCTGATCATTTTTTATTTCTACTCAATGTTCATACGACTGTTTCCTCCATTATTTCCCTGTCAATTTATGAGGCAGAACAAGATGGTTCAAGTTATGTGGTTCTGTTTGAAGGAAAGAAAAAAAGGGGGGTGGGGAATCAAACAAGCAAAAAGGAGGAATCTTTCTAGAGGCTATAAATATCAATTTAAGAGAAGAAAGGGAAAAAGGAAAAAAACATAACAATACAAAAAAAAATCAAACAAACAAAAAAACCCGAAAAGCACCATAGCAATAAATAATAAAGACAACAACCAAACAATAACCACAGTGTCTGGGAACTTTCCGTTCAGTCGAGGATGATAAAATCAGACCTCTGTAACTAGAGATCTTGAATTTGCACAGGTCATAGGATGGAGCCTAGGATGGAGTCTCTTTATGGTTCTAGAAGTTCTGTTCCATCACTGTTGTTTTAATCAGTCTTCTGTAGTTGGTAGTCTTGGTTTTTGCACCGATCCTAGAACAAAACCTAGGATAGTCTTTCATTATATTTCCAGATGTTCTGCTCAGTTGCAGTTGTCTCAGTCAGACCTCTGCAATTAGAGATCTTGATTTTTACACAGATCGTAGGCCAAAGCCTAGACTAGGGTCCTTTTTGTTGTTGTTGTTTTGTTTTGTTTTGTTTTGTTTTTGGGCCACACCCAGCCGTGCTCAGGGGTTACTCTTGGCTGTCTGCTCAGAAATAGCTCCTGGCAGGCACGGGGGACCATATGGGACACCGGGATTCGAACCAACCACCTTTGGTCCTGGATCGGCTGCTTGCAAGGCAAACGCCGCTGTGCTATCTCTCCGGCCCCAATAGGTTCCAGGATAAATTCTGCCCAGTCATGGTTGTCACAGTCCGTCTTCTGTAGTTAGCGAACTTGGCTTTTGCACAGATCAAAGAATGACATGTATTCTGATTTCATCTTATCATTAGGTGGTGAGGTAAGACAACCTGCTCTTAGATCAAGTTGCTGCGGAGAACTGTGTTGGTTCTATGTCTGAGATCTAGGGATACAAAGGATAACATGTCTTCTGATTTCATCATACCTTTAGGGGATGAGATAGGGCAGCCCTCTCTTAGCTCAAGTTGTTGCCGTTTCCTCATATCAGGATGTCATGTTAAGACTGATGCAAGATGGTACTGGGAAGGTTTTAGGAGTTTCCCCGGGAGGAGTTTGGTTCTTGGTGCTGTTGCTGGGACCTGTGTTAGTTCCACATCTGAGATCTGGAGGTCACTGTCCAATCAAATGGAGTCTAATTTGGGTCCACATTACACATGTTCAGAGTGAGAGGTATCCCTGATTATAAAAAGTATGGGTTTTTATCTCTAGTATATAAGAGCTTGTTTTGTGCATAAGACTTCCCTTTATTTAGAGTGCCTATGCAAAAGGGGATGGTGCCATATTATATTGCTGGTGGATTTGGAAGTAAGAATAATAGTCTGCACAATCTTTGTGCCCTGGTTTTGACCTGAGCTTTTATTCCAGGCAAGACTTTTCTTGTAGGTTTTCATTTTTTTTTTTTTTTTTGGTATTTTTCGGGCCACACCCATTTGATGCTCAGGGGTTACTCCTGGCTAAGCGCTCAGAAATTGCCCCTGGCTTGGGGGGACCATATGGGATGCCGGGGGGATAGAACCGAGGTCGCAATCTTTCCTTGGCTAGGGCTTGCAAGGCAGACACCTTACTTCTAGCGCCACCTCGCCAGCCCCAGGTTTTCATATTTAGCAGAACCAAAATAAGTGAAGTTGGAAAGAGAAAGAGAAAAACTAAAAACTAAAAAAATATATAATAGAAGAAATAAATAAAAATACATTTTAAAAAGGCATTAAAGATAAATACTGTTTACAAGGCTAATTTACATTTGGAAATAACCAGAGTTGAAGGTATTAAACACATAAAGGAAATGTAGGCTTCCATTGAGTCTTTTGAGATATTCTTGTGTGGGGTGGAATCCAGGGCATTTTTTTCATCACACATCGTATCTTGTTGGGTTTGCGAAATTATTTGCATTTCTCAGCCTTTCTCTAGCTATACCTCCCTCTGACCTTGTTTCCTCACTGTAGTTCCCCATTCTAGCAGTTTGCCCTTTAGTTGGAGTGCCAGGGTCCTCAATATAAGATACTTTCACCTATGGTAGCCCTTAATATCTTGGAAGCTCACAGCAGACCAGCTGGCTCACAGTTGAAAAATGCTACACTGAATTATTTTAATCCTGATGCTTGGGAAGAATTAAACAAACAAAGTTATAGCAATGAATAAACTCTTGTTCAGTTTTCTACACTTACCAACTGTAGGCTAGAGAAATGAAAGAGAGAGAAATTATCCCCAAGATCTGGGCCTTCCTACTCCCTAGTTCCTCAGTAGGCAAGTTTGCTTTCTCCTACTATTATAGTCTGAGGAAGGAATAGCTTTTGCCACTCACTAACATTCTCTGCCATATGAAAGCTTCCAGTTTGTCAGATAAATTAGATTCCAAAGGGTAGAGTAGAGAAGCAGAAAGCCTACATCCCTTCTCTACTCTTCCCTCTCTCACATCTATTTTTAACTCAAGGAAAATCCTATATTCAGGTGAGGTTAAATAATCAAATTTTCTCAGATATGTGGGTGGGGTTCAGTAATAGAGCATATGATTTGCATGTGTGAGACCCTGAGATTAATCCTCAGCATCACATGTTGTCTGCAACACCAGCACTGCCAGGTATAGCTCTGATGGCTTCTGAGCACTGAGGAGGAGGACCAGAAGAACATTTCTTTAAAATGTGCTGGGAGGGGCCGGAGAGATAGCATGGAGGTAAAGCATTTGCCTTGAATGCAGAAGGACAGTGGTTCGAATTCCAGCATCTCATATGGTCCCCTGAGGCTGCCAGGAGCGATTTCTGAGCATAAAGCCAGAGTAACCCCTGAGCTGCCAGGTGTGACCCAAAAACCAAACAAAAATAAATTAAAATAAAATGTGCTGGGGATTAGGAAACATTGAAACCCTTCTACTTTGCTCATAGGAATATAAAATGTGCAGCCTTTCTGGGTAACAGTATGGTAACAGAAAGTGAGGCATGAGCCTTCCTTCCTTCCTTCCTTCCTTCTCTCCTTCCCAACTCCCTCCCTTCCTTCCTTCTTAAAGAAAAAAAAGAAAAGAAAATGAGACATGCAATGATGAGACAATCCAGCAGTTCTCTTCTGGCTGTATAAACCAAAGGACTGACAGTAGAACTTAAATAATATTTGTGCAACCACATTCACATTAATAGAAGTCATAATAACTGAAGGTATAAACAGTGTATCCACCAACAGATGAATAGTCCAACAGAATATGATATGTATATGTACATATATGTGTATATTTTATATATCTAGCTACATTACAATACCACTCAGTTTAAAGGGAAAGGAAAATATTAAAAGATGTTCAGTCAGTCACAGAAGAACAAATACTGGTGATTTCACTTATATGAAGTATAGCTAGAATAATAAGATTTACAGAAACAGAAAGAAGATTATCGGGCCGGAGAGATAGCATGAAGGTAAGGCATTTGCCTTGTGTGCATAAGGTCAATGGTTCGAATCCCGGCATCCCATATGATCCCCCATGCCTGCCAGGAGTGATTTCTGAGCGTAGAGCTAGGAGTAACCCCTGAGCGCTGCTGGGTGTGACCCAAAAACAAAACAAACAAACAAACAAAAAAGAAGAGTATCAAGGCCCACACAATAGTACAGCAAGTAAGTTGTCTTGCATACAGCAGACTTGGGTTCATTCCCTGATATTCACTCTGGGCCCCTGAGTACCTTCAGAAGTGCAGAGCTATGAGTAACCCTTGAGCATCAACAGGTGTGGCCCATAAAGAAAAAATGAGAAAGAAAAGTATTGAATAGGACCTTGAAAAATGAAGTAAAAAAGGAGTTAGATTTTTTTTTATTTTTAGTGGATTTTAGTGCAATGTAATTTAATTTAATTTAGACTCCCAAGAAGTACTTAGGATATCTTATAGAAGTAGAGCCAGAGATGCTGGTGGGGTTTTGTAGTGGCAATAGCCAAATTCAGAGGCCCTTGAGGATTGAGCCCCAAAAGATAATATTGGTTTATTTGTTTTATGTTTTGTTTTATTTGGGGATACACCCAGAAGTATTCAGGGATCACTCATGGTGGAGCTCAGAGGACAGAGGAGCGTATGTGGTGCCAGCTATCAAACCCAGATCAGTCACATGCAGGCAAGTGTCCTACCCACTGTAGTCTCCACAAAGGAATTCATGGTAATGGTTACAAAGTAATATAAATGTACTAATTAATTAGAATTAACTGAGTTTTAAATTTTAATTTAATTTCACTTGAGGCACTATGATTTACAAATATTGTTAATTATAGGGTTCCATGCATAAAACATTCTAGCACCACACTCTTCCCCAGAGTGTCCCTGCCCCCTCACCTGATCCAATCCTATCATTTCCCCCTACTATGGTAAACTTTCCATTAAGGATTGTAAACTGAATACTTTTAACTGGTTAACCTGACAATATTTACATTACATCTGTTTTATCATAATTTGTTAAAGCCTTTAACTCCCCTAGAATTTTGGACATTTTTGACTGAGTATCTGGTTAAGTTAATTCTAAAACTTCAGGCTTGGGGCTACAGAAAGATTTCCAGGACCCCAGGTAGCCCCCCCAAGCCCTGCCAGGTATGATCCCTGAGTGCAGAGCCAAGTGTAAGCGTTCAATATCTCTAAGTGTGAGACAAAACAAAACAAATAAAATGTAGGGGCTGGAGCAATAGCACAGGATAGTTTGCCTTGCATGCTGTCAACCTGGGTTCAATCCTGGCATCCCATATGGTCCCCTGAACCTGGCAGGACTGATTTCTAAGTGATGAGCCAGAAGTAATGCCTCAGGCACTGCGGGGTGTGGCCCCAAAACAAAACGAATAAATAAAATGTTGTTGAGGTACTCCTCAACATCTCACTCTTCAAGGCCTCTGTCTTTCTTTTTTCAGTTTTTTTTTGGGGGGGGGGGAATGGGGGCTCACATCTGGAGGCTCTCAGGGGTTACAACCGGCTCTGCACTCAGAAATCGCTCTGGCAGGCTTGGGGACCATATGGGATGCCAGGAATTAAACCTGGGTCTGTCCCACATTGGCCGAGTGCAAGGCAAATACCCTACCTCTGTGCTATCACTTTGGTCCCAAGGCCTCTTTCTCTGCTATAAAAATCATTGTGTTTTGGGGCTGGAGGGATAGCACAGAGGGTAAGGCATTTGCCTTGCACATGGCTGATCTGGGTTCTAGCACTGCCAATAGTAACCCTGCTGACAGCAGAGCCAGAAGTAACCCCTGTGAACTGCCAGGTGTGACCCCAAAGAAAATAAATAAATAAATAAATAAATAAATAAATAAATAAATAAATAATAAATAAATAAATAAATAAATAAATAAAAGAAAAGAAAAGAAAAGAAAAATTGTGTTTCATAGCCTGTCCTAAAAGATTTTTGTTTTTGTTGCTTGGGGTCTTGATGGAAATAGACCCCATGCTAACAGAAAACAATAAGACTGTATAGTGGGGCCGGAGAGATAGCATGGAGGTAAGGCATTTGCCTTTCATGCAGGTGGTGATTGGTTTGAATTTCGGCATCCCATATGGTCCCCTGAGCCTACCAGGAGCGATTTCTGAGCGTGGAGCCAGGATTAACCCCTGAGCACTACCGGGTGTGACCCAAAAACCAAAAAGAAAGACTGTGTAGTATGTGGCCTGTGACAAACACAGCAGGAATAACTATTGAAGATTGCTGGAGGATGTGATTTACATTTTCACAAATTCTTCCTGGAAAGCAGCCATCAATGCCCCTACTTTTGTTTCAAGATTACCCACTGATGGGGCCGGGTAGGTGGCGCTGGAGGTAAGGTGTCTGCCTTGCAAGCGCTAGCCAAGGAAGAACCGCGGTTCGATCCCCCGGCGTCCCATATGGTCCCCCCAAGCCAGGGGCGATTTCTGAGCACATAGCCAGGAGTAACCCCTGAGCGTCAAACGGGTGTGGCCCAAAAACCAAAAAAAAAAAAAAAAAAAAAAAAAAAAAAAAAAGATTACCCACTGATATCTGTGAACTACCTTGCCACTGACAAAATGTGAGGGTAAGCCCACAAATGCAGTCATCATGTTTGAACTCCACTCTTTTCTTAGTGGAGATATAAACCGAGATATAAACTGAGCCATGAAAGCCATGAAAACCAGGGCCTGGAGAGATAGCACAGCGGTGTTTGCCTTGCAAGCAGCTGACCCAGGATCTAAGGTGGTTGGTTCGAATCCCGGTGTCCCATATGGTCCCCCGTGCTTGCCAGGAGCTATTTCTGAGCAGACAGCCAGGAGTAACCCCTGAGCAACGCCGGGTGTGGCTCAAAAACCAAAAAAAAAAAAAAAAAAAGCCATGAAAACCAGTCCACACAACACAAAGCTGGCCATCTCGGGAAGAAAAGGTGAGCCAAGCCCCTGCCCTGCCAAAGTTTATTTCCTTTTTTTGGTGGGGGAGGGAAGGCTTAAGTCACACCCGGCAGCGCTCAGAGATTACTCCTGGCTCTACACTCAGAAATCACTCCTGGCAGGCTTGGGAGACCATATGGGATGCCAGGATTCGAACCAATGACCTTCTGCATGAAAGGCAAATGCCTTTACCTCCATGCTATCTCTCCGGCCTCTTTCTTTTTCTTTCTATTTTACTTTTCCATTTCATTTTTTATTTTTCTTTTCATTATTTTTCAATAATTTTGCTTTCACTTATCTGGAAACAAATATATATAATGTTCAACCATTTGATAAATTTTCTTTTTTTTTTTTTTTTGGTTTTTGGGCCACACCCGGTAACGCTCAGGGGTTACTCCTGGCTATGTGCTCAGAAGTTGCTCCTGGCTTGGGGGACCATATGGGACGCCGGGGGATCGAACTGTGGTCCGTCCAAGGCTAGCGCAGGCAAGGCAGGCACCTTACCTCTTGAGCCACAGTCCGGCCCCTAAATTTTCTTTTTTTTTAATTTGTTTTTTATTTGTTTGTTTGGAGGCCACAACTAAATGTGCTCAAGGGTTACTCCTGGTTCTGTGCTCAGAAATTGCTCCTGGCAGGCTAGTAGGACTATATGGGATGCCGGGAATCAAACCCAGGTCCAACTTGGGTCAGGTGCGTGCAAGGCAAAAGCCCTACTGCTGTGCTATCTCTCCGGCCTGATGATGCATTTTCTTTAAATAATTTTTTAAAAAGTTTTAAAAAGGTCAGCATTGGGCAGTGATGAACAAAATGTCCCTATGATTAAAAACAATAATACAAATCATCAGGGGCCTAGGATGATTTTTATATATTGAATTATCAAACAATAGAACATATGTTTAACATGTGCAAGGCCCCAATTTCAATCTCCAGCATCACCAGGGAGAGTTATAATTTTACAGCTTCACTGCAAAGGGGCCGGCGCAGTGGCGCTAGAGGTAAGGTGCCTGCCTTGCCAGCGCTAGCCTAGGACGGACCTCGGTTCGATCCCCCAGCGTCCCATATGGTCCCCCAAGCCGGGAGCGACTTCTGAGCGTTATAGCCAGGAGTAACCCTGAGTGTTACCAGGTGTGGCCCCAAAACAAAAACAAAAACAAACAAACAACTTCACTGCAAAGCTGGACCCAGTACCAAGTCAAGTAATCCATGGGGACTGTGCAATGTCAGGTCTTATCTGTGAATGACAACAAAGTTTCTTGTGACAAAATTACAATGAACCTTAATCTTGAAGTATTAGAAAACTGTTTAATTACAGTAGGTCTATTAGTCTACTCTTATTTACTTAATGAAATGTTAGTTTATTAATCTATATATTTGCCTTAAAAAAGGAAAGTATATTCATGATCTCCAATAAATATAGTCATTAGATTTTAGACAACTTAAAACCACTGAAAGCTATTCCCAGTAACCTGATAAAAGAGAATTTTCCAAGCAATACTAATGATCCAGCCTGATGAGATACCAAGAGGTTAACCTTCCAATTCACATGCAATAAAGTGACAGAACAGAGATGATGGAAGCAGATGCTTCAGTAAACTAACTTATGTGCACAATAGTTGACTCCTTTCTGCCCCTTTTCAGGCCAATTAAAGTGAGAATTATCTAAGTAGAATTTTAAATCATAACAGTTGCCCTAGCAAAAAAAAATTATTTGTCCTTTAGCAGAAGGTCTTTAACACTATCAACACCTGAAGAAGGGTGTTGCCTCTCAAGGAGCAAAAAAAGTTATTGATGGCTGAAAAAGTGAGGACGTTTCACAGCCAGAATTCACAGTTAAAGAGTCAAGAAAATTCCACAATAAATAGACATTTTAATATTATTTATCACTTTATAGTCTAAATTTATTGACATATTTATTGGATTATAACATTGAAATGGTATTGAAATGGTCATTTCCACAACTATCATGCCATTTTGAAAGCATTGTAGTACATTGCCACCCACAAAAGCTAACTGACCCTTTGCTGAGAGATGGATTAGAATCTTTGCCCTCATACAAAGAGGTGAATGGGGAATGGTTGATGTGGAAAGACAATGCATGGCCCCTCACACATAAACTCTGCTCAATGAGTCCATATTTTCAATTAACTAAATATGAATCTAAATTCCTCTGAGGAAACAAGACACTGGGAGGGCATAATTCAATGCACATCAGGAACACCCAAGGAAGATAGGTCCCAGAACACATGAAGTGTTATGTTTTCTTCTAGAATGGTTGATAGCTAACCTTTCCTCTTTTGTTTTTTAAACAAGGAAGGGGGAGATGTTACCCCTCCCAAAGCCAAATGCTAATCTAACCTGATGGTCAGACCAGCCCACAATTGGAAGGGGTCTATGGTTGGTAACAAAGGGGTTGCCTTTTAGGGAAAGAGCACAACAGAAGGAGCAGGAAGAAGATGCAGCAGAGAGAGAGAGAGATAAGAGATAGCATGGATGCAGAGACTGTTTAGCTTAGAAGCCATGCGTGGTGGTTAGGGCCTTAGAATAAAGCTGGATCATTCCTAACACTTCATGACTGATGTGAGTCATTTCCTCACCATCACCCAAGAGGTGCCGGGCAGAACTGAGAAAGGCCCTTTCATCTGTCCATGACCAACAAGGACTTAATAATCAATACAACAAACACATACACAGACCCTGTGTTTCAAAAACAGTGTGAAGGATGCTGGTGGGGAGAGTGGGAAGAATTCAAGGAAATTATATAATGTTCCTCATCGTGGAAACTATGCAGTCTGTTCAACCTTCTGACTTCTCTGCTCCTCTTCTCATAGAACCTCTCTTCTTTTTATAACTCATTCTAATGGGCAAAAGCATTCATGAGTCACTATTATATTCATAGTAGCTAACTATGACCATAGAGCAATCAAACAATAGAAAGAGAAACAGAAATAAAAACTCTGGGGCCCAGAGAGACAGCACAGCAGTGTTTGCCTTGCAAGCAGCCGATCCAGGACCAAAGGTGGTTGATTCAAATCCCGGTGTCCCATATGGTCCCCCGTGCCTGCCAGGAGCTATTTCTGAGCAGACAGCCAGGAGTAACCCCTGAGCACTGCCGGGTGTGGCCCAAAAACAAACAAAAAAACAAAACAGAAATAAAAACTCTGGGACCTCATTCATTTCACAATACAATGCAGTGCCAGGGCTAATCTATCTGTAGCTTTAAAGCAAAACAAGATCTCCATCTAGTGGGGAAACAGAGATGGTGTTTACGTCACTATTTACAAATGTTTTGAAACCCTCTTGCACTGGCCATATTAAATTTGGCAGCTATTCTAAAGCTATACGCCAACTAAATCATGTTTGACAATCATATTTGTTTCTGGCTACTTAATTCATTCATTTAGTCCAGTAATAGATATTAACAACATTATATTCCCTACAGCAATGCAAACAATTACAGACATTTGTAATGTTCCAGCTTCTGCTGTGTCACAAATGCAAATGCATCACTGAAACTAAATGGAAAAATATCTGTCCTTTAGGCTGTATGCTAAATAGAATAGAGGTAATTTGTTTCTTCTTTCCTAGTGATAATGGGGAGAAATGAAGAATCTGCCATTTTGCCTTTTCACCTTTAGGCAATATATATTTTTTATCCATCTAATTAAAATAAATACCCTATCTAAAATGACAATCTAACCAATATATTTCAACTGATCTCTATAATAACACTAAAGACTGAAAAGTCACTAGGTAATAATTTAATTTAGGAAAATAATTTGAGGTTTTTTTAATTCTCTTATGACCTATTGTCAAATATTAAATCAAACAGGAGTTTACACATTTCTATGACTAGTCAGAATGGCTTGGAAAAGGGATAAAAATGGTCTGAGAAAAAGTGGCCAGGTTCCATTGATCAGTGCTTATTCATCTAATTAGAAGTAATTTGTTATTTGTTTTTTGTTATTCTTATACAATAGAAACTGAGGATACTATTAAAAATCAACTTCTGATTAAAGACTGAATAACTGAGTGACAAAAAATTATTTTCCCCATTCTTTTCCTGTGTTGTATCTGTTGCGATGACCAATGGTGGGGGTCCCACACATTTGGTTTCACTGCTTTCTAGAGAAATCACACTTTGTCATGTCGTGGGATCTTAAATGGCAAGGCTACCAGCATTGCACTTGACATGAAGTTTGGTCAGAGATCCAACTCTCAGTCTCATCTTCAAGACAGGCAGCCATTAAGCTACATACTTGTGACCCTCTTTATAAACATTGTTATTGTGGGGCCATAACAGAGTCAAGGAGCAGATACTAGAGGATACTCCTGTGGTGCTTTGGGACCAGCACAGGGGCCATTCCTGGGTCACTCACTACACAGACTAGCATTTGGAGGTGATGAGAGGTTTATGGTCTTGAAGACAAAGTCCAGAATTTCAACATAAAAAATATTTACTCTACCTCTTGACCTTCATTCCTGAAACGTAAGATAACTTGGGGGGGCCACTCCCAGTAACGCTCAGGAGTTACTCCTGGCTATGCGCTCAGAAATAGCTTCTGGCTTGGGAAACCATATGGGACGCTGGGGGATCCAACCGCAGTCCATCCTAGGTTAGCGCATGCAAGGCAGAGGCCCTACTGCTTGCACCACCACTCTGGCCCCTTAAGGTAACTTTTTTATTTGTTGGTTTTGTTTTGTTTGGGGGCCATACCTGGCAGTGCTCAAGGCTTACTCCTGCCTCTGCACTCAGAAGTTACTCCTGGCAGGCCTGGGAAATCATATGGGATGCCAGTGACCAAATCAGCTTCATACAAGAAAAATGTTCTACCTGTTGCGCTGTCACTCCAGCCCCAAGATAAATTTTTTGGAGGGTGCATACCCGGTGATGCTATGCTAAGCTATGCACTCAGAAATTGGCTTGGGGAAGCATATGGGATGCCACGGGATCAAACTGTAGTCCGTCCTAAGGCTAGCACGGGCAAGGCAAACGCCTTACCACTTATGCCACGGCTCTGGCCCCAAGATAATTATTTTTAACAAATTATAAGAACCAAACAAAATGGTAATCAGAGATAAAGAATAGGTTGTAGAATGAGATATTAAAAAAAACCTTTAATAAGTTGTAAAAACTGGGAGTTGAAAGAGTAAGGTGATTAATTAGAACCTTAACAGAGGGGGCCAGAGAGATAGCACAGCGATAAGGCATTTGCCTCATATGAGGATGACCCAAGACAGACCTGGTTCGATTCCTGCCATCCCATATGGTCCCCCTAGCTTGCCAGGAGTGATTTCTGAGCACAGAGCCAGGGGTAACCCCTGAGCATTGCCAGGTGTGGCCCAAAGACCAATCAATTAATAAAAAATAAATAAACTGATAAAGAACCTTAACAGAGGCAAACTTATAATCTTTTATTATTATTAAAGACATGATGAGGATCAGAGTGAAAGTACAGCCAATAAGATATTTGCCTTGCACACAGCCTACTCAGCTTTGATCCCTAGAGGACCATCAGAGAAGCTATCCCAGAAATCAGAAACAGGAGTAGTCCATGAGCACCACTGGGCATCGTCACAAAACAAAAAATACATAAATAAACAAAGGCATTATGATCAGTTTCTTTAAGGGGCCGATACATAGTACAAAGGGCAAGATATTTTCCTAGCTTGGAGCTGTGGCTATAACTCTGATTTAAATCCTAGCACCATGCACGCCCAAGTACCAGCAGGTGTGCCCCTTGAGGAGGGCCTTGAACACTAACATTGCGCCCCACCAAAAGAAAATAGAAGCAGAAATGAGGAAAATTTAAGTCTTTTAACATTCACTAAGGTAAGAGAACTGGTTAACAGAAGAGATTCTGGTACCTGAGAGAGTTCAACAGAAGCATGCTTTGCATGAGAAGGTCCAGGTACCTTGGTACCTTGGTACCACACCATCCCTCAAGCACCTAACCATGAATAGTCATTATGTGGCCTGAATAAAGGAAAAGAATAGTTGACAATTTTATAGACACAGGTGCAAAGATATGATGGTAGTAATTGGTTCAAATGATATCTATGTCATCTATTGAATGATGAAGTACCTCAATGGTAAAGCACAGGCTTATCTATGTGAGCCCATGTATTCAATACTTGAAACCACCAAAATAAAATCAAGAATTTGAAAATGATATCACACTGGTGGTAAGAAATCCATGCTGGTGGTTTTTCTGGGAACACAGTGTTCCTAAAACTCAACTATGATTAAGTTTGTAAATCAGGGTGTCTTAATAAAAAGCATTAAAAATTTTTAATCTTATATGAATAGATTCCTAATTTGATTCCATGCTACATGCCCCAACCCCAGTATCAGTGGGTGACCCAACAGACCCCAAGAACAGCCAGACCAAGCAGCACTGTTTTGCCTTTTTGAGCTGCAACTCATCCAGACTACTAGTCATTTTCTGGGAATAGTCCACTTGTTCCCAAACATTGCTGGTGAACATAAACAAACAAGGGGGAAGTAATGTCATAAAGAGCATGAAAGAAGAAACTCAAAATTGACACTACATGGTCAGTAAGGAACATCCATAGGGGCAAATTTGCTTCATGATATTCTGATGCAATCACTTAATTTTCCAAATAAAACTCCATTTGACTTTGATTTCCCACCTAATTGCTGATGCATTGGTCAATATTATAATTATCAAGATAGCATGCAACCCTCTTTGAGAAATGCACACAAATTCCAGAACTGAAAGCAAGAGCAAAACAGGACGGACCTGGTCTTCATACCACATCTATCTCTTCATTCACATTTTGCTCCCTGATTTTATCATCAAGAGCTGAAATTCTGTCCTCTGTAATATTTCCTGCTATTATAATCAATAATCACAAGTCTGAGGCTAAAATCAAGAACCTAGCCAACTGGTGATCCTTTCTAGATGTCATAGGGAGAAATCTAACTTTCTTCTAGGAGAGGCCTGAATTCCTTTAGTTTCCCCTTCCTCCATCTTCAAGGCCAGCAAAAGTAACTGGATGCTGTCTCTCATATTTTGATTCTTCTAGAATATGCAATTCTTTTATAATTCAAGATGATTTTTTAATAGAAAGTTATCTAGAATTTCTTTTTCACACCTAAAGTTGTTTGGTTGGTTGGTTTTTGGGTCAGAGCTCAGGGGTTACTCCTGGCTCTATGCTCAGAAATCGCTCCTAGCAGGCTCGGGGGACCATGTGGGATGCCAAGAATCAAACACAGGTTCATCCCGGGTCGGCCACGTGCAAGGCAAATATCCTACTGCTGTGCTATTGCTCCAGCCTCTCACTTAAAGATTCCTGGGGAGGACATGGCTCCATGAGCTCTTTGCTTGTCCAAATCACAGACCAAAGTGGTGTCTCGAAAACACCCCCCTCCCTCTTGACTATTTCTAAAACATAAAAGGGACACATGTATCTCCTTTGTATATCTCAGATGTATTCCCTTAACATCTGTAACTCTTTTCGAACATCATCATATAGTGACAATTGTGCCCACCGGATTTGTTATTTGATTGTTTGATTTTCCCCCTTTGAGATCTGTTTTATAAGCAATACTGGTAGAAGAGAATCTCTGTATAGATTTCATGTTTGAACCAAGTTATGGGGAATGTTGGACTTTATTCGTCGGCCCCCAGATGCACCAACAATATCTTGTGGCATTGCTTCTCTTTTGCGTAGGCACATTAAAATGGGAAAATAATACATATGCAAGCAAGTTCTTATCTAATAGAGATGGGAACACAAATTTGGTAATGTAATTAGGCCTTTTACCCTGGACATTGGCATAATAATTTGGCTTAGGCCTCAGAAGAATGGGCATCGCCCACACACACCTGAACAATGGATACCATCTATGGAAACAACCACAATTGTCTATAACATTACCAGGATCCAAGTCTCTACCAGGGAAGACCTATCACTGCTTTGGCATTGACTTACTCCAAACAGTGCTCCCAACACCCAGACGACTCAGCAACAGTCTGCATGTAGGGCAGACGCTCTGCATTTAATGGTATGCTGAAACTAGAGGATGCTCCACATCAGCCTGACATCGATGAAAGAAATACACAGAATCCAGTCTTTAAATATAAGAATCTGATACCAACAGTAGCTAAAGTGTGAAAAAGTTTCACCTGGACCACGGAGAATGACTCGGGTTGGACAGACTGGTATGCTTGGAACCCAGAGTCGGTCTTATGCCAATAAACTTCTGGGTTGAGACCTTCTTGTAATCAAGTCAAGGATTTTTTTCCAATTTCCCCATTTTTCTGGACCTATGCAAACAACGGTGATTGTCGCTATCAAACCTTTACTATATTTTTTTACTCTTATCCTTTAAGGAAAAACAATACAACTTACTGAACTTAAAAACAAATAACTGGGGCCGGCGAGATGGCGCTAGAGGTAAGGTGTCTGCCTTGCAAGCGCTAGCCAAGGAAAGGACCACGGTTCGATCCCCCGGCGTCCCATATGGTTCCCCCCAAGCCAGGAGCAATTTCTGAGCGCGTAGCCAGGAGTAACCCCTGAGCATCAAACGGGTGTGGCCCGAAAAACAAAACAAAACAAAAAAAATAACTGTAGTAGAATGTCTGTCTCGAATACAGGCAGGATGTTACACTGGTGAAGGGGGGTGTTCTGGTTATGACTGTAACCCAACTATGATCATGTTACTTAAATAAAAAATATATTTTAATAAAATGATGAAACTGAAAATTCAGACTAGTCTTTTTTTTTTTTTTTTTTTTTTTGGTTTTTGGGTCACACCCGGCAGCACTCAGGGGCCACTCCTGGCTCTACGCTCAGACAGAAATCACCCCGCTGCAGGATTGGGGGACC
Source organism: Suncus etruscus (assembly GCF_024139225.1). Classification (NCBI taxonomy): domain Eukaryota; kingdom Metazoa; phylum Chordata; class Mammalia; order Eulipotyphla; family Soricidae; genus Suncus; species Suncus etruscus. Next base: position 117,406,209 of record NC_064848.1, on the reverse strand, counting down.
ATATGGGATGCCAGGATTCGAACCACTGACCGCCAGCATGCAAGGCAAATGTCCTACTGCTATGCTTATCTCTCCGGCCCCCAGACTAGTCTTCTTAAGTTAAAGTCATTTGATGAACTGTCTTTAATTTCAACTTCTCCCTATCATGTGCTCAAAGATATTCACAGCTTTCTAGGACTAACATGGATCTCTTTGGAGGAGCATCACTCTCTCTACCACAGACACTGTGATAGAAGGAAACCCCATATGTTAATATAGCTCTTCCCCAACCTCTCCTTACATCAGGAAACAGAAAATAATGAAAATATTGTATTGCCTATGGGAAAACATGAATAACCCTCTTATGACTCAGTGCAATTTTGGAGAAGTCCTGTAATCTCCACAGACCACAGTATTAGTCAAAGGGTTCATAGTATTGCTGGTAAGGCATCAGGGATGAATCCGTGGGACTGAGTACAATGTCTCTACAGGATCTCCAGAACAGCTAAATGGAAAGAAGTTCTGTTGTCCTTTCATCAGTGGTACTGACTTTCTCTGGTCTCAGAGAATCCCCTCTCCACCAGTCAGAAAGATTTATTCTCATATATGAGCATTAGTCTCCCTGTGCTCCTGAACTTACAGTACCCTTCCTTCTTTGGGCCTATTCATGATGCTTTCTTGCTTACTCCCTATACTTGAACTAGAGTTTACTTGACTGGTATTTGAGTTGATCTGTGTATATAGAACTCAACTTGAACTGACTTAAGGCAAGGGAGGAAGGGAAAACACATTTTACTCTCATCTAACTGAAGGATCCAGTGTGAGTATTGGTTCCATGTATAGTACACAATGTTATATGATATTATTATACATATAAAATATACATAAGGGGCTGGAGCAGTGATGCAAGTGGTAAGGCTTGCCCATGCTAGCCTAGGACAGACCAAGGTCCAATCCCCCAACGCCCCATCTGGTCCTCCAAGCCAGGAGCCATTTCTGAGCACATAGCCAGGAGTAACCCCTGAGCATCACCAAGTATGGCCCAAAAACCAAATTAAATAAATAAATGAATAAATAAATAAAATATAGAAAAAACTCAAAATAGCTCAAAAGGTTAATGTATAAGCTTTTTTGTTTCTCATCAAGTGCCCTTGGCCAGCAACACACCAGTCACTCCTATTCAGTCCTAAGTAAAAACTTACTAAGTAATCTAAACATGAATTTACTTTATTTTTACCTACTTAGAAATAACTTTGAAAATATCCAAAAACTGTCAGTAAAGACAGAATTTTTCTTTGCAATTGTCAAATAGAAGGCATTTTCACTGCTCCATTACTAATAATGAGTAAAATTTAAATTGCATGATTCAGTCCCTATGCCAATGCACACAGCTCAAAATGTGAGAGGGAAAGAATTTATTCTTTTCAAGATTTTTAAAAGATGAATTCATACATCCCCATTCAGCAAAGTGTGTCTATACATTAAGAGAATTTTATACTTAACTTTAACTTCTTAATGCAGTAAAGGATTTTAATGTTCCTCCTTTGATCTTTTTATAACTGAGTGGGCTGTATCCTGTTTTGGAGTATCTGTAGATTCCCAGTACCAATACAGAAACTGCTTTTGTTTCTTTTCCAAAATAATTTTTCTTTTCTAATTTATTTAAAGGAAATATATCACATAGTTGACACAATTGATCATAATACATGTTTCAGGAAGAACAAAGGCCAAGTCATTTAAAAAATATAAAATAAAAAAACTTGAAAAAATAATAAAAATAAAAAAACTAACGAGATGGAAGAGAAAGAAAAGGTTCAGTAGCAAGTATATTTTTGAAAATCACTGAATCACCAATTAGCTCATTAAAGGCCCACCAGAAGTTTAATAAGCTTTTCTTTTTTTTTTTTTTAAGGATAAGAGTTAAAGAAGTACAGCAAAAACAATGTTAGAACTGTTGTTTGCATAGGCAAAGCAAAATGTGGAGGACATGGAAAGGAAAAGCCTTGACCTAAATACAAGACCTTACCCCTGAAGTTTTCTGGCATAAGACTATTTCTAGGTACCAAGCATAGTAGGTTGTCCAACCCAAGTCATTGTAGTGCCAATAACCCCACACACACAGTCGCTGTTGTTAGTGTCAGGTTTCTGTAGTTAAAGATCCTGGAATCTGTCCATATCCTACATCGAAGACAGGATGATGTGGAGCGTCCTCTAGTTTCACTTCACAATTAGAGAGCAATGTGGATAGCCCTGCCCTGAAAGCAGGTTGTTGTTGTTATGTCTTCTCGGTGTTAAGGGACCTCTCTTTAAAGTAGGTCAATGCCGGGGCAGTAGTAGGGTCTTCTGTGGTAGAGGATTTCTCCCAGGTGATGTTGTAGATAACTGTGGTTGTTTCATAGAGGGAATCCTGGTTCAGGGGTGAATGGACAATGCCTGTTCTGAGGGCTCAGCCAGGTCATTATGACAATGTTCAGGGTTTAAGTTCCTACTGCATTACAAGATTTGTGTGTTCCTATCTCTATTAGATAAGAACTTACCTGTATGTATAGTATTTTCCCATTTTAATGTGCCTATGCAAAAGCAGAGCAATGCCTCAAGGCATTATTGGTGCATATGGGGACCGCTAGAACAAGTCAACAATCCCCATAACTAAGTTATGGGGGACTCTAGGGACTCTTCTACCAGAATTCCTTATTGAACAGATCACAGAGAAAACAGTGGGGAAAATCGTCATTGTATTAGAGAATATTCAGTAAGGGTTATAGCTGTTAAGGGAATACATATAATACACACACACACACACACACACACACACATATACATGTCCCTTTTATGTCTCTAAAATAGTGGGGGGGGGTATTAAATCCGGTGCATCACTTTGGTTGTGTAGTCTGATACCGGCTGGCAATGGACCTGTATCAGGAAAAATCCTTGAGCCATGACTTCTCAGAAACCAAGTCTTATACAAGCAAAGACTTATACAAGTCTTAGCAAGCAAAGGCCCACAATGAAGGAGGAGGGAAGGAGGCCTCTGAGAGTAGATCAATAGTAACAGAGTATTGGGATCTTCTTGGGCTGAAAGTCTATCACATCACTTAGGGTGCGGTTTGGCAGCTGGCTTTGTGTGGGGATAATTATCTGCTTCTTGAGGAGCCATGAACTGAAGGTAAAAAGGATTAAATGTGGGGTAATGATGGTTGGGAGTGAGGGAATGAAGGCTAGCATGGTAAGGGGACATTTATTGCATATCTGCTGGGTTGCCACTCTTGCTATTGTGATATGTGAAATAAATGTGAATTCACAAAATTGATCATTCGTTTTATTGACTCTACTTTGAAGTCTGGCAGAAATACATATAATGGTTGTACAAGGATATTTAATGTAGCATTTTTGAAATGAAATAATGGTTGTACAAGAATACTTAGTCTTTTTCAAATTAAAAGGAGACAACTTTTAATTTGTGGGGTCTTGGTGTAACTATGGTGCAGCTGTATCATACAGTATAGTCTTGCTGTTACACTGAATGATATATTTGCATAAATGTGTGTATTAAATGTCAATGACAGTGTTGCATAAACTTGTGGACCCATGTATTTTAGTTAATACCTGTTATTGTTTTCATATATTTTTGTATATAGAAAGAGGAACAGGGGCTAGAGCAGCAGGGCGTCAGCCTTGCACTCGCTAACCTAGGACAGACAGCAATTCTATCCCCCGGCGTCACATGTGGTTCCCCATGCCAGGAACAATTTATGATAGCATAGCCAGGAGTAACCCGAGTGTCACCAGGTGTGGCCCAAAAAACAAAAAAAAATAAATACCATATATACTCAAGTATAAGCTGAGTTTTTCTGGCACAAAATTTGAACTCGGCTTATGCTAGGGTCATACAGGCTATCTGATTCAGTACACACGCACCAAATCAAATGTATGTAGACTCCAGCTGTCTTCTGCAGTCTCCTGGAGGGGGCATGCCTCAAGTCAGTCCACAGCCCACAATTCACAGCTGAGCTGAAGAGGTAGGTAGCTGAACTGAACTGTATGCCACTGAACTATTTAACCCACCATATTCTGTGCTTTGTATGAGACTGACAGCAGCGATGATATCTGCGAACTCAGTAATGACAATGTCTATGAGGATACCCTCCCATCAGATACAGCTGAAGCTCTGTTTGGACATACAGATGAGGAGGAATCCAGTTTTGAAGGATTTTAAACTTTGTGAATTAGTTTGATTACCTATTAAGCTATGGTTTTCTGTACTTTAAAGTTTTAAAGTTATTGTTGCTAGTTTACAGTTTTTCTTTCACAATATTGAAAAAAGATTTAACCTGATTCCTCTATTATTGTAATTGTTTTGGAATATTTTTATTTTTAAAATTTACCAGTGGTTGCTGTATTTTCCACCTCAGCTTATACTCGAGTCACTAAGTTTTCCCTGTTTTTAGGGTAAAATTTGAGGGGGCTTATACTCGGGTCTGCTTATATTTGAGTATATACGGTAAATAAACCAAAAGTTCTAACAAGGGGGCAGAGAGATAGCATGGAGGTAAGGCTTTGCCTTTCATGCAGAAGGACGGTGGTTCGAATCCCGGCATCCCATATGATCCCCCGAGCTTTCCAGGAACGATTTCTGAGCCTAGAGCCAGGAATAACCCCTGAGCGCTGCCGGGTATGACCCCCCTCCAAAAAAAAGAGTGAAGATAATTTTTGCCAGAAACTGCACTGCGGCGTTTGCCTTGCAAGCAGCTGACCCAGGACCTAAGTTGGTTGGTTCGAATCCCGGCATCCCATATGGTCCCCCATACCTGCCAGGAGCTATTTCTGAGCAGATGGCCAAGAGTAATCCCTGAGCACCCGCCAGGTCTGGCCCAAAAACAAAAAAATAAATAAAAAAGAAAAAAGAATTTGGGGCCGGAGTGGTGGCACTAGAGGTAAGGTGCCTGCCTTGCCTGCGCAGCCTAGGACAGACCTAGGTTCGATCCCCCAGAGTCCCATTTGATCCCCCAAGTCAGGCGCGATTTCTGAGCTCATAGCCAGGAGTAACCCCTAAGCGTCACTGGGTGTGGCCCAAAAACCAAAACCAAAACCAAAACCAAAACCAGAAAACAGAAAGTTCTAACAAGCATATCTCCCAGCCCTGTGAGTTATCTCCATGGCCCCAGAATAAACATTTAATAATAAACAACAGTAAACATTATATTGTATTTCTCTCAATGTTGTATGAGACATTTACTAGTTTTAATATGTATCCATAGGATTAATACTCAATATGGAGTATAAAATGGAAAAGTGCAGAACAACAGAAATTAAGAATATTTGAAAACAAAAGCACACAATTTTTAGGATTTAAAAATATTGCACATAATAAGGTTGCACAGAATTACTGGCTGTTTTCACGAACAGAATGAGGTATTAGTCAATCTCTAGATAAAGATGAGTGCAAGGAAGAACCACACTCACAAAAAAAAAAAAACTAAGTCCACATTAAGACCTAGGGCATAAAATAAATGTGAAATGGTATGTAAAGTAACTATAATTTCAACATTACAAAATCACTAGCCAGGGACCAAACGTGTAACAATCACTTGGCAATAGTTTAAAATTTTCAACTTCCCTTTGCTCTAAATGATTGAGCAACACTATCACTTCCTTGACCCCAATTATAACACTGAAAGACATAGTTCTGTGGTGAATAGAAAACCAAGTCTTTCTAATGCTTTCAGGGGAAATGACCCAAGATTTTGCTATCCACTTGCTGAGCAATTCAATTAGTTTCACATACATTAACAACCCCTGTTGCTAAATCCAAGATGCTACAGAGCATGCAATTTTAAATTAGCAAAGGCTCATTGCAAAAATCATTCATATAAATCTACACAACTTTTGATGTTTATAAATATCAGGCAAACCCAATCTTTTCATGGTTAAAATAAAACCAGTCATGTCAATAAGCCCAAAGTAAGTAGAAAGAGGGAAGCCAAACTATGTTATCTTTTTTAGAAAAGAACCTTTCTTAATCAAGGAAATGAATAGTCACTTGTCTACTAGCTAAGTGTTACTGAATTTTTCAAAAACAATTTAAACATCTAATAGTTATATTCAAGTTACATGAAATCATGTACTTGTCAATATTTGACAAAATATTGTTTTGCAGCAAAGTTATTAAAGAATCAACTAGTTGGGTGTAATAAGAACTGAAAACAACCAAACTACTGTCCTGAACATTCAGTATATGTGGTAACCATATTTCCTGTTCTTTGAGTGACAGTCCTACAGTGCTTGCTAGATCCACGGAATCTATTTTCAGTCTGTACTGTGTGCCGATTGGCATTGTCAAAACCATTGAAAGAAAACATTTTCTCCATATCTTCAAACATGTCATCAAACAGTCCACCTCCAAAAGAAAAGTCCTGAAAATGTCGCCTTTGTCTATTGGAACCATCTTGGTGTCTCTGGAAGTTATTTTCAAAATTCTTCTTGGAGGAACGAGTGTTTTGGTTCTGACCAAATATATCGAAGTCTTTAAATAAGTCATCAAAATTGAAGTTAAATGACTGCTCAAACGAACTTGCACTACCTCTTTGTCCTTTGCCATTAGTAAAAGCACTATGTCCAAGTGTATCATATTCTTTTCGACTACTGGCATCTGAGAGTGTTTCATATGCTGAAATAAAAAAATAAAAATACTTTAATAACCAAAGCAATGAAGTTCATATATAACTAACCCTCTTCAAACAAGTGAATTCAACTCCAGACAAAACTAAAACACTACCCAAAAAAAAGAATAAATGTAAAATAGTAGTTAAAAGGCTATGTCTTATTCATTCCCTATTAGCAGTCAATACAATTCCAGACCCTAGTGAACACCAACGCCCAAAGTTGCATCAATACAATCATGCCTGACAATTAAAAAATTATAATTCAAAAAAATTATAATTCAGTTCAAATTTTTCACTCTTACTAAAGTTAATATTTATTGCCAACTCTCCAATAAATTATCTCCATGCCACCACTAATTAATGAATGCTCAGGAAAAATAAATTTATAGAGGGGACCGAAGCGATAACATAGCAGTAGGGCATTTGCCTTGCACGCTGCTCCAAGAAGGACCCAGTTTTGATGTCCAGCATCCCATATGGTCCCCCAAGCCTGCCAGGAGTGAATTCTTAGAGCAGAGTCAGGAGTAACCTTTGAGAGCTGCCAGGTATGGCCCAAAAACATACAAAAAAAATCTGTATTATCTTTTGTATTTAGTCAAAATGTTTCATATTCTTCCCTTAAAAAATGTATCTTTGGGCCCGGAGAGATAGCACAGCCGCATTTGCCTTGCAAGCAGCCGATCCAGGACCAAAGGTGGTTGGTTCGAATCCCAGTGTCCCATATGGTCCCCCGTGCCTGCCAGGAGCTATTTCTGAGCAGACAGCCAGGAGTAATCCCTGAGCACCGCCGGGTGTGGTCCAAAAACCAAAAAAAAAAAAAAAATGTATCTTTGAGTATAGATCAAATAGGACAAATAAAATTCAGGAGCCAGAGCGGTGCAACTAGAGGTAAGGAGTCTGCTTTGCAAGCGCTAGCCTAGGAAGGACTGACCGCTGTTGGATTCCCTGGGATCCCATATGGTCCCCCCCCCCTACAGGAGCGTTATCTGAGAGCATAGCCAGGAGTAACCCCTGAGCGTCAAACGGGTGTGGCCAAAAAACAAACAACAACAAAAAAAGACAAATAAAATTCAAGTGACTTGGGGGGCCAGAGCAGTGGTTCAAGTGGTAAGGCATCAGCCTTGTGCGCACTAACCTAGGACAGACAGCGATTCAATCCCCATTCAATCCCCCCTCCTCGTCTCATATGGTCCCCTAAGCCAGGAGAGATTTCTGAAAGAATAGCCAGGAGTAACGCCTGAGCATCATCGGGTGTGGCCGGGAAAAAAAAATCAAGACATTTTGGACTCTCAATTTTATATTTAACTCTTTTTTGGTGGTTTTTGTTTTGTTTTGGGGCCGCACCTGGCAGTGCTCAGGGGTTACTCCTGGCTCATGCTCAGAAATCACTCCTGGCAGGCACGGGGGACCATATGGGATGCTGGGATTCGAACCAATGTCGTTCCTGGGTCGGCTGCTTCAAAGCTGTGCTATCTCTGGCCCCTTGGTGATTTATTTTTGCCAAACCTGGCAGAGCTCAAGAGTTACTCCTGGCTCTGCTCAGGTAATCATATGAGACCAACAGTGACTGAACCCAGAGTTGACCATATGTAAAGGCAAAAGCCCTACCCACTGTGCTGTTACTGCAGTCCTATACTTAACCTTTTTTTGGAGGGGGAGGGGAGTTGGGGCCACACTTGGTGATGCTCAAGGGTTACTCCTGGCTATGCGCTCAGAAATTATTTCTCCTGGCTTTGGGGACCATATGGGACTCTGGGAGATAGAACCATGGTCCATCCTTAGCGCTTGCACCACAGCTCTGGCCCCTACTTAACCATTTTTTATATTTAGCCTTTCACTTAGAAAAGCTATGCTTTTGGGGCCGGAGGTAAGGCATGGAGGTAAGGCGTTTGCCTTTCCTGCAGAAGGTTGGTGGTTCGAATCCTGGCACCTCATATAGTCCCCTGAGCCTGCAAGAAGCAATTTCTGAGCGTAGAAACAGGAGTAACTGAGTGCTGCCCGTGTGACCCAAAAAACAAAAAAAATTTTTTAAAAGCTATGCTTTCTAAGTTAGCTCAAAGTTTTGGTGTTATCTAAAGTTCCTTTTGAATTTGAAATAATAAATGATTTTATAAATGAGAAGATAAAAAGAATGCATTTTAAACTTTGGACCTATATATAATATATACTAGCATCAATCGATTTTCAGAAATCAAAGGATGTGTCCTAATAGTTTCAAGAAAACTATATATTTAACTTTGAGAGTTTAACTGACTCCTACATTTATAGCCATATCTCATCTTTTTTAATATAGTACCTTTATTTAAGCATCATGATTAGAAGCATGTTTGTAGTTGGCTTTCAGTCATAAATGTACACCCCCTGCACCAGTGCAACTTGGTGAAAAAAAACTCACTCTATTTAAATATAACTCCACCCCCAATTCATCTCCACAAAAACTTCAAATACACACTTCTGAGTATTAATGTCCTTCAGACTTAGTTAAAACCCAGGAGACATGAGAGGTAATAATTGACTCACCTTCTGCAATCTCTCTAAATTTAGCTTCAGCATCAGGGCTCTTATTTTTGTCAGGATGGTACTTCATAGCTAATTTATGGAAGGCTTTCTTAATTTGACGCTCTGATGCCGATTTAGGCACGCCTAAGATATCATAGTAACTTTTTGAGGCCAAAATTAATTCTGTTATCATTAAAATGCAGATCGCGAAGATAAAAACGGACTGAGGAGTAGCCATCCTAATATCCTAAAAAAGAAGAAAAAAAAAAAAGGTACCATTTAGCTAACAGTTTAACATTTCAAATTTTAACATTTTCTGTTAAAAGAAATCCAAACGTAAGAATAACAGATATTACTGAGCACTAAGAGAAATGGCAGGCTTGTCATCGTTGTTTGCACGCGATTTCATCATATAGACACAGATCTCACCCTTAACAGTTGTTAGTCTTTTTTTTTGGTTGTTGTTTTGTTTGTTTGTTTGTTTGTTTTTGTTAGTCTTAAACTGGTCATAAGTTTGAGAGCAACCAAACTGAGAAAAAAATCCTCCGGGCTTTTTTTTTTTTTTTTTGGCCTTTCTACAAAACATTTTTCCCTTCTCTGCAGAGTAGATGCCAACACCTTCAGTGCCTAATCTGCAACAATTAACAGGCGAGGATATCAATTATACATTTTGTTCGTATGCAAATGTCTTAAGAGAGAAAAAAAAAAAGATCGTTGTTTTCAAGGCTATCAACGTTCAGGGCGCATAGTCAGAGGCGCTTTTACTTTTTTCTTAAAGGCATTTAACTTCAGAGGTCGGGAAAGCCGAGTTCAGAATGTTTCCGCCCTGCACAGGTTACATCCCGGACTCCCGAGGCCACAAGACCTGTGCTGGAGGCGGGAGGCGGGAGGCGGATCCCGGGCAAACCAAAGCGTCCGAACTGCGGTGGCTCTTTTCCTACCTGGGGGAAGCCAAGCCAAGCGAGCCCCGCGAGATGCCAGCGACGCTGACAAGTTAGTTAAGCGAGGGCACCTCTTACTAAGACGAGACACCCCCAGCCCAGCCCCTTCCCGGGCGCGGCCCTGCGCTCCGTCGGCACCTCCACTTCCAAGCAACGGCCTCCGAGCCTCGGGGGCCCAGTCAGCCCGGCGCCCGGCGCGTGCCCGCCCGCCAACGCCCGCCTCGGGGTGCAGGGCGCAGAGCGGAGGCGCCGTCGGCTGGCGTCGCGTCGGCTGACGAAAGACGCGCCGGGCTGCTGCAACGGCGGCCGGCCGGGCCTCGCGGGGCTCGATTAGCAAGCCGGAGTCCCGGGGGTCCCCAGGTCGCCGAGTCCTTCCGCCGTCGACACTCCCGGCCCCGTCCCACCCCGAGCAGAGCCGGCTGCGTCCGGCTTCCCTCCGCGTCCCGGGTGAGCCGACGCCGACGCCGCCCGCGGGGACGGTTTCTGCGCAGGAGCAGCCCCGGCCCATAAGCCGCGCGAGCCGCTCAGGTCGGGCTCTCTCCCCGGAGTCGGGGCCGCCACGTACCTCCAAGCCTCCAAAACAACACCCCCGCGCGCGCAGCCGAGCTCCGCCGCCGCCACCACCGCAGCCCGGGCCCTCTCCCCTCCTCAGCCCGCTCCCTACTGGCTCCGGCTGCGCCTGGCGCGGCCGCCTCTAAAGGAGACCTACACGAAACGCTCCCCGATTGGCTCCCGTCCCCCCACGTGACCCTGGCGCCCGACGCGCACGTGGAAGACTGTTGTGGCCGCTCCGCCCGAGCGTCACTTCCGGTTTCCAGCCTCCTCCGAGGTGCCGTCGGAGTCGGAAGCGAGTGACGGGGCCGATTGTGAGGCTTTGGGAGCTGCTCCTTCCGCCTCGCCGCCCTTCGGTGTTTCTGTGCGCAGGCGCACAGGCTCCGGACGGCCGGAGCTCGGCCCCTCCTCCGGAAGCTCGGCGGGTCCCAGATCCGTAGGTGCGCGGTTCCTGACCCCGCAACTCAGTCGTCGCTCTAGTGCTTGTTGCTAAGACCGCGGAAGACCGAGCAGTAAAGTGCGGACGCTGCGTTTATTACTCGTGGAATTGAAGTGTCGGAAAGAGCCTGGCAGCCTTTCCTCGAGGCCCAGGCGTGTTGTGGAGCGGGTGTGTGCTGGCTGTGTGCCTCGTCCTCGCTGTCAAGTTCGCCCCCCCCCCCACCGTTGTCTGGACGTGTCCGCTGAGCAGAAGGGAAGAGGGCGCGAAGGCTCTGTGTGACGGGGCCACGTAGAAATTCGCCCAGTGAGCGAGGACTTGGGACTGGCGGTGACATCAGGGCCTCAGGGTGTTCGAGCGTCCCAAGGGTTCCTCTCCCTCTGTCCCATCTCTTTCTTCGTCTCCCCCCTTTATGGCTTCAGGCTTGCACTACCCCGTAATTAACCAGTTGAAGGAGCTTTGCAGGACTGATTTCAGACATGAGCGAGACAGACGGAGACTGAGAGAATTGACTACACAACTACTAGTATTCCAGTTTTGGAAGTGCATGCTTATTTTGACCGTGTTTTGCATAGCTTCTTCAGGCTAATGAAATTAAATGGCACTCTGTGACTGTTTGTCTGAAGATATTTAGTCATGTTAAAATGGTGTTTTTAGTATCTCCATGTTGTATTTTGTTAAAACAATATACATGATAATTACATTTATAAGTCACTAAAGTTAGTTTTCTCAGGAATAAATTTAGTTGGACTTGAAGCTTAATAAATTACAAGTATGTAACGATTTCTTTTTTTTTTTTGGCTGTCTATTCAATACTATATGTTCTCAAGTTAACCTCTCAAGTTAAATTCTAAATTATATCTAGGATTCTAACCAACTTTATATCATACTTGATTACAGAAGCCTTTTAACTAATATTCCCCAAATTTTCACTTCCCCACTTCCATCTCATCTTTAACTTTGCTGTTAATTTCTTTTTTTTTTTTTTTTTTTTTTTTTTTTTTTTGGTTTTTTTTTGGGCCACACCCTGTGACGCTCAGGGGTTACTCCTGGCTATGCACTCAGAAGTTGCTCCTGGCTTCTTGGGGGACCATATGGGACGCCGGGGGATCGAACCGCGGTACGTCCTAGGCTAGTGCAGGCAAGGCAGGCACCTTACCTCCAGCGCCACCGCCCGGCCCCGCTGTTAATTTCTTACTTAAACTATAAATCTAGCTCTTCTACCTCCCACTAAATTTTCCCAACTCAGAAATCTGAACTTTCCTATCTCAAAAATTGTTTTAACTCTTATTTCCCCAGAATAAAGCTAATATATATCATTCTTTGTGATTTTGTTTATATTTTGAACCACTGGACTTCTTAGCATTTACAGACCATGCCATATAGATATGTTTTTTCTTTTTTTTTGGGGGGGGGTCACACCCGGCAGTGCTCAGGGGTACTCCTGGCTCCACACTCAGAAATCACTCCTGGCAGACTCGGAATCATATGGGATGGCGGAATTCGAACCGATGACCTTCTGCATGAAAGGCAAACACCTTACCTCTATGCTATCTCTCTGGCCCCTAGATGTGCTTTTTCTATTGTTTACTTTATTCCCTAAACTATCAAAATTACATACTGAATTTGGTGAAATTTCATCCTTATTTTCTTTTTTTGGGGGGGGCGGGGTCACACCTGGCAGCACTCAGAGGTTACTCCTGGGTCTATGCTCAGAAATCGCCCCTGGCAGGCTCAAGGGACCATATGGGATTCCGGGATTCGAACCATAGTCGTCCTACATGAAAGGCAAACACCTTACCTCCATGCTATCTCTCCGGCCCCTCATCCTTATTTTCAGAATTATTTTTCCTTTTCCTTCAAAGTTTTTTTGGGGGGACGGAGGAGGGAATCCACACCCAGGAGTGCTCAGAGGTTACTTCTTTCTATGTGCTCAGAAATTACTCCTAGGTAAGGTGTTTGCCTTGCATGCAAAAGGACAGTGGTTCGAATCCCGGCATTCCATATGCACCCCCCCCCCAGCCTGCCAGGAGTAATTTCTGAGCAGAAAGCCAGGAGTAACCCTGAGGCTGCCAGGTGTGACCCAAAAACCTAAATAAATAAATAAATAAATAAATAATAAATAAAAGGTTCTTATAAACATAATAGAATAGAAATTAAGACACTACACCCCTGCACCCCTCTACCTCCTTCCTCTGGTACTCCAGGGCTTTGGCCACATGGCTGGGCAAGCCACTGAGGTGGGTCCCTTGGAGGAGTTTATTGGTTTTCCTAGGCTCTCCCCATTTCCCTCCCGGCTCCAAAGGGAGGGTCTGGGGCGGGGGCTGCGACCTTCCGGCCTTCTGGTTTGGGAAGGATCTCTTTCCTTCCTGGGAGCCGAGCTGGGAGGTCCTGCCAGCATGGCGTTTGGCAGCCCTCCGCCATTCCAAAGGCTGCTTTAACCAGGCCTAGGAAGGGGTGCGGGACATGGGTCACAATAGGTTATGGCATTAGGACTTATCAGGGAAGTTTCCTTATTAATCTTCTCCATTGTGAAACTGCGTGGGGGCTAGTGCGCAGAACATTATAAAAAATATATGGATATAATGGGCCGGGAGAGATAGCAGATAGCACAGTGGCATTTGCCTTGCAAGCAGCCAATCCAGGACCAAAGGTGGTTAGTTCGAATCCCCATATGGTCCCCCCATGCCTGCCAGGAGCTATTGCTGAGCAGAGAGCCAGGAGTAACCCCTGAGCACCGCCGGGTGTGGCCCAAAAACCAAATATATATATATATGGATATTGTGTTTCATCTGCTTGTCATCTGAACGCCATCCAGGCACTCGTTTTATTCCTTTACTCCCTCACTCCCATCTCTTGTTACCCCACATTTAACCATTTTCTGTACTAATGATTTTTGTTTTGGCCAACGTAGATTACATATCTTTCACAATAATTTTTGTGTGGAGTCTGAAGCTTCAGCAGGCAATGCGTCATGGCAAGGTTCCATGCTGTCGGTTTTTTGGCCAAGATAAGTTGAAGATGCAGCCTCAGCAACCCCCCACAGCCTTCTCTCTCCTTCCTCCCCGTCCCCAGGGTTATACCTGCTCAGGGTCCCAGCAATTGGTTTCCAGTGAGGTGCAATTTAAAAGAGACCCCAGGCTTCCTTGTTCCTGCAAGGGGCTGCGAGGGGTTTGCTGAACTTTCAATTTCCAGCAATTAGGAAGCAAAAGCCTCTCGGGGAGTCGGAAGCTTCAGCGGGCAACAAGGGGAAGACATGGCTCCATGCTCTCTTCGCTTGTCCAATCACAGACCAAAGTGGTATCTCGAAAACACCCCCCTCCCTCTTGACTATTTCTAAAACATAAAAGGGTCACGTGTATCTCCTTTGTATATCTCAGATGTATTCCCTTAACATCTATAACTCATGTCGAATATCCTCATATAGTGACAATTTTGCCCACTGGATTTGTTATTTGATTGTTTGATTTTCCGCCTTTGAGATTTGTTTTATAAGCAATACTGGTAGAAGAGTATCGCTGTATAGATTTCATGTTTGTACCAAATTATGGGGAATTTTGGACTTTATTTGTCGGCCCCCAGATGCACCAACAATATCTTGTGGCATTGCTTCTCTTTTGCATAGGCACATTAAAATGGGAAAACAATACATATGCAAGCAAGTTCTTATCTAATAGAGATGGGAACACAAATTTGGTAATGTAATTAGGCCTTTTACCCTCAACATTGGCATAATGATTTGGCTCAGGCCTCAGAAGAATGGGCATCGCCCACACACACCTGAACAATGGATACCATCTATGGAAACAACCACAATTCTCTTTAACATTACCAGGATCCAAGCCTCTACCAGGGAAGACCTACCACTGTTTTGGCATTGACTTACTCCAAAGAGTGCTCTCAACACCCAGACGACTCAGCAACAGTCTGCATGCAGGGCAGACGCTCTGCATTTAATGGTATGCTGAAACTAGAGGATGCTCCACATCAGCCTGACATCGATGAAAGAAATGCACAGAATCCAGAGTCTTTAAATATAAGAACCTGATACCAACAATAGCTAAAGTGTGAAAAAGTTTCACCTGGACCACGGAGAATGACTCGGGTTGGACGAACTGGTATGCCTGGAACCCAGAGTCTGTCTTATGCCAATAAACTTCTAGGGTGAGGCCTTTTTGTAATCAGGTCAAGGAGTTTTTCTCCATTTTCCCATTTTTCTGGACCTATGCAAACAATGGCGACTCCCACTATCACACCTTTAATATATATTTTTTACTCTTATCCTTTAAGGAAAAAAAATACAACTTACTGAACTTAAAAACAAATAACTGTAGTAGAATGCCTGTCTCGAATACAGGCAGGGGATGGGAAGGGGGAGGGGGTAATGTTACACTGGTGAAGGGAGATGTTCAGGTTATGACTGTAACTCAAATATCACGTTACTTAAAAATATATTAAAAAAAGAAATTAAGGCACTAAAACATTGTAATAATGAGCACTACAGTGGGAGTCTATGTCTTCCAAAATATCCTGCATCTATTTTCCTGTTCATAAAAACATTATTATAGATATCTTTAAAGAGCATTCAGTTAAACATCTGCTCATTTAAACAGCTGTATTTGTTGCAATGGGACCCTGCAGTATAAAAAAGTATATAGCCTCTGAAGGTTTTACAGATGACTTGGAGATCTCTGAAACTTCTTTTTTTTTTTTTGGGGGGGGGGCCCACACCCGGTAACGCTCAGGGGTTACTCCTGGCTATGTGCTCAGAAGTTGCTCCTGGCTTGGGGGACCATATGGGACACCGGGGGATCGAACCGCGGTCCGTCCAAGGCTAGCGCAGGCAAGGCAGGCACCTTACCTTTAGCGCCACCGCCCGGCCCCATCTGAAACTTCTTGATCATCAAATTTAAGCCAACATGTCTTGCTGTATTTTTACAATATGTTGTGCAATGACCCATTTCCAATTCACTATAATGGTTCAAAATAGAGAATAAATTGAATTGTTCAGGGTAGTTTGTAGAATCCATTGTGTACTATGACAAGAGAAGGTTTTCTTTTTTTTTTTTTTTGGTTTTCGGGCCACACCCGGTAACGCTCAGGGGTTACTCCTTGCTATGCGCTCAGAAGTCGCTCCTGGCTTGGGGGACCATATGGGACGCCGGGGGATCGAACCGTGGTCCTTCTCCTAGGCTAGCGCAGGTAAGGCAGGCACCTTACCTCCAGCGCCACCGCCCGGCCCCAAGAGAAGGTTTTCTAAAGGAAAGTTCACATAGGAATAATCTTTGTTTTTTAAACTTTATAGATAGATTGATTGGTTTGGGGGCCACACCCGGCAGTGCTCAGAGGCTATTCCTGGCTTTGCACTCAGAAATCGCCCCTGGTAGGTTCAGGGGACCATATAGGATGCTGGAGATTGAACCCGGGTCCATCTGTCCTGGGTTGGCTGCATGCAAGGCAAATGCCCTACCACTGTGCTATCTCTCTGGCCCCAGGGATGAATATTTTTTTAATCGCTGTGTTTACAAAAATTTTTATACTGGGGTTTCCATCATTGAATGTTCACCACCATTCACCAGTCTGATTGTCCATCACCAATGTCCTCCCATTTCCCCCCACCCCGCACTCCAACTCCCTGCCTAAATCTCAGACAAGCATTCTGCCTCTCTCCCTTGCTATCATTGTCATGATAGTAGTCATTGTGGTTAGTGCTCTAGCTGCATTTACTGCTCCTTGTGGCAAGATTCATCTTGTGAGATGGTCCTCTCAGTTCTATTGTCTCTCTGGGTATTGTCATATTGTCTTTTATTTTTCTTATATACACAGATAAGTGAGACTATTCTATGTCTATCCCTCTCCCTCTGGTTCATCTCATTCAGCATAATAGATTCCCAGTCCATCCATGTATAGGCAAATTTTATGATTTTATTTTTCCTAATAGCTGCATAGTATTCCATTGTGTAAATGTACAAGGCAAACACCCACCACTGAGCCATTATTCCAGCCTCTGCATTGTATTTCTGACCCTGCATGATCCCCAGGTACTTATGGATGTGGCCCCACCAAAAAAGAAAGAAATTTATATTTTTCCATCCAAAGAAAATAGCGAGGGGCCAGAGAGATAGCACAGAGGTAGGCCATTTGCCTTGCAAGCTGCCAACCCAGGACCAATGTTGGTTTGAATCCTGCCATCACATATGGTCCCCCCATTCCTGCCAGGAGCAACTTCTGAGCGCTGCCAGGTGTGGCCCAAAAACCAAAAAAAAAAAAAAAATAGCAAGTAAATTCTATATAGAATTCTTAGGAATTTAAGACCAGCACTCTTGGGGGCCGGGTGGTGGCGCTAAAGGTAAGGTGCCTGCCTTGCCTGCGCTAGCCTTGGACGGACCGCGGTTCGATCCCCCGGTGTCCCATATGGTCCCCCAAGCCAGGAGCGACTTCTGAGCGCATAGCCAGGAGTAACCCCTGAGCGTCACCGGGTGTGGCCCAAAAACCAAAAAAAAAAAAAAAAAAAAGACCAGCACTCTTACATATTTTCTGAAAAATAAATCTTAAGGCTAAAATTATTATGTAGACTATCAAAATAATTGTAGACATTAAATAAATTATTTTTGATAATTAGAAAATATTTAGAAGTTCATTTTTTCTTGTTTCTTGGTTGTTGAAGTATAACTCAAAATGAGAAGCAATCGAGCACAAGTCAATTTCAGAGTGAGTTTAATCTTTATTTCTTTCAGTGCATCGGGTTTTCCAGTAATAGAAATGCATGATGTTTAAAATATTCAGAGAAGACTAGAATATTATAAATATAAAGTGAAGCTAATTTTGTTGAACTTGCAACCTTGCTTAGTCTAGGTGAAAATGAATTCACTGGCGTGAGTTTAGAATTCATCTAGAGTAAAGATGAAATGGAAGTCAATTAGTTCAATGTTGTCATATAAAAATATAAGAAGGAATTTTAGATTTAGTGAAGAGAAAAAAGACAAAAACACCATTCTTATTTAATCACAACCCTCAAATTAAATAAGAATATTTATTTACTCCTTTTTAAAACATGAATGAATGTTAAAGAATATGTGTAGCTTTGTTAATATTTGTTGAAGAGCACAGAGCTAGGGATTTAATTATTTTTTAATTTGGAGCCAGAATAACAGTACAGTGGGTAGGGCACTTGCCTTGCATCCAGCTAGCTTAGATTCCCTAGCATCCCATTTGGTCCCCTATGTTCACCAGGAATAATTCTTTTTTTAAAAAAATTTATTGATTGATTGATCTGGGGGCCATACCCAGCAGCTCCCAAGGATTACTCCTGGCTTTGCACTCAGAAATTGCCGCTGGCAGGCTAGGGGACCATATAAGATACAGGAATTTGAACCACCATCTGTTCTGGATCAGCTTTGTGCAAGGCAAATGCCCTGCAGCTGCATTTTCTCTCTGGCCCCCAGGAAATATTTTTTGGGGCCACACCCAGTAATGCAGGTGTTACTCCTGGCTATGCACTCAGAAATCACTCCTAGTTTTGGTGACCATATGGGATGCTGAAGGATCGAACCGCTGTCCATCCTGGGTTAACACATGAAGGCAAGCGCCCTAAAGCTTGCACCATCGCTCCGGCCCCTGGAATAATTCTTGAGTGAAGATCCAGGAGTAAACCATGACAACTACCAGGTATAGCCCCCAAGAAATAAAATTTTTAATCTCATGAGCAATAGAGATAGTAAAAGGATGAGGTCATATTTCTTGCATGTGGTTGACATCAGTTCTGTCCCCAGCACCACATGTGGTGCCCTGAGCATTACCAGGAATGATTCTTTTTTTTTTTTTTTTTGGTTTTTGGGCCACACCCGGTAACGCTCAGGGGTTACTCCTTGCTATGCGCTCAGAAGTCGCTCCTGGCTTGGGGGACCATATGGGACGCCGGGGGATAGAACCGCGGTCCGTCTCCTAGGCTAGCGCAGGTAAGGCAGGCACCTTACCTCCAGCGCCACCGCCCGGCCTCAGGAATGATTCTTGAGCCAAGAGTAATCCCTGATCACTGGTGACTTGACTAGCACGCACGCACACACACACACACACACACACACACACACACACACACACACACATATACAATTAAAGAAAGAAAAAAGCATCTGTCACTCTGACAATTTGTCTCCATTCCTAAAGTGCAGAGGCATGTTATGGAATATTATTACAAAGATACTTTTCTGAAGAGAAGTCCTGTAAATAACTTTTTTGGGAGGCCAAAGAGCATAAGAGGTAAGACGTTGTTAAGCAGCTTTGCATTCAGCTGCAGTTAATGCTGCCCCAGTTTTATTATGTGCCCCTGAGTACCTGAGTACCACCAGAGGTCACTCCTAAGCAGAAAAACCAAGAATTGTCCTTGAGCACCACCAGAAGTGATCTCCAAACAAAACCTAAAAGACAGCATTTTAATGAGAAGTTAAAAGATAAGAGAGATAGCACAGCGGTGTTTGCCTTGCAAGCAGCCCATCCAGGACCTAAGGTGGTTGGTTCGAATCGGTGTCCCATATGGTCCCCCGTGCCTGCCAGGAGCTATTTCTGAGCACACAGCCAGGAGTAACCCCTGAGCACCTCTGGGTGTGGCCCAAAAACCAAAAAAAAAAAAAAAAAGATAAGAAACACAGTCGAGGGGCCGGGCGGTGGCGCTAGAGGTAAGGTGCCTGCCTTGCCTGCGCTAGCCTAGGACGGACCGCGGTTAGATCCCCCGGTGTCCCATATGGTCCCCCAAGCCAGGAGCGACTTCTGAGCGCATAGCCAGGAGTAACCCCTGAGCGTCACCGGGTGTGGCCCAAAAACCCAAAAAAAAAAAAAAAAAAAAAAAAAAAAGAAACACAGTCGAGGTTACCCTGAGGTAAATTGCCCCAGAAGATACTTTGAATAAAGAAACAGCACTACAAATATTAGGAAAGAGAACAGTCTGAGGTGAGTTCAAATTTTTTTTAATTTTGTTTTGGTATTAAAGTAACATTGCATTGTACATTACTAAGTGCTAACATTTAGGAATACATCATTAAAAATCAACATAGTTGTTGTTGTTGTTATTATTATTATTGCCTCATTATTGTCCCAATTTTCTCACCTGCCCTTCTTCCTTCTAGTAGCCACCAATCGATCTTAACAGTTCAAACGTTGAGTTAGGGATGTATCTCAGTGGTAGTGTGTGTAATGGTCTCTATGATTCACTAGTATCTGGATACATATTGTTATTTCCCATTCTTGGCATTAAATGACACTAACAAGGCTGGAGCAATAGAACAGCAGGTAGGTTGCTTGCAAAACAAAACAAAGACAAAGACACTAACAAATCTCTCTAGTTGATGTTTTGTATTTGTGGGCTATAGATCAAAAGCAGATGACTAGATTACATGAGAATTTTATTCTTTAGGAATATCCACGCTCTTTTTTTTTTTTTTTTGAGGGGGGGGGCACATCCAGCAGTGCTCAGGGGTTACTCCTGGCTCTGCGCTTAGAACTCGCTCCTGGCAGGCTCGGGGATCCTATGGGATGCCAGGTATCGAACTAGCTCTGTCTCAGGTCAGCCGCATGCCAAGAAAATGCCTTACCTCTGTGCTATCACTCAGGCATCCTATCAATGCTATTTTGTTAATTAATCGTATCACTACATTCCCGTCAATAGTGTAGAAGAATTTTTTTCTGACCTCATCCACACTTATTCCTGGTCTTTGAAATAATAGCAGTTTCCACCAGTGTGAGGAAAAAATCTCATACTGGGTTAATACATTTTCAAAACCTTTGGTCAGGGGCTGGAGAGATAGCACAGTGGTAGAGCATTTGCCTTGCACATGGTCGAACCAGGATGGACCCAGGTTCAATCCCGGTATTCCATATGCCCTCCCACCCCCAAGCCTGCCAGGAGTGATTTCTAAGCACAGAGTCAAGAGTAACCCCTAAGTGCTGCCAGGTGTGGCCCAAAAGTCAAAAAAATAAAAAAAAAAAAATTTGGTGAAGAACGTACATATCTGGAAGTGCACAGGAACCCCCCCCCCAAACTTTTTGCTTCAGAGGGGGTTTGCTTCCCAAATGCTCAAAGGAATAATGCAACACTGGGGACAAAATCCAAATCACAAACAAACTATGTTTTTGGTCATGACTCTTGGGGCCTATTCCCTGTGCTACATGAGGCAATCAAGTGGCAGAATCCTCAAATCTGAGATAAAAAATCCTTAGGAAGATATATTCATTAATAGAAAACATCAGCAGATCTTTCATATGCTAATGAAAGAACAAATTTCAGACAAAATACAACCTGCAAATTTTAAAATATACATATAAAGAATGACAATCTAAGAATTAAAAATTGCCACAAAAAAATAAATGCCCTTCCTTCTGTCCTTTCTTCCTTTTTTCCTTCCTTCCTCCCTCTCTCCCTTCCTCCTTTCTTTTCTTCCTTCTCTCATTATTTTCCTCCTCTCTCCTTCCTTCCTTCCCACTTTACCCCCTTTCTTCTCCCCCTCCTTCCTTTTCCCTTCTTCCCTTTACCATTTAAAAATAAATAAATAAATAAAAATTGCCACAATACCAACGTTCTACAAATTGCTTTAAATAGTTATCAAATCCAAACTACATCAAAGTTTGAAGTATGAAAGCCAGCAGTCAAAATTGGGAAAAGTAACTTTAAAAAAAATTTTATTATTATTTTTTTTTTTTTGGACTGTGACACTCAGGGGCTACTTTCAGCTATGTGCTCAGAAATTGCTCCTGGCAATTTCTCCTGGCTTGGAGGACCATATGGGATGCTGGAGGATCGAACTGCAGTCTGTCCTAGGTCAGACGCATGCAAGGCAAATGCCTTATTGCTGCACCATTGCTCCGGCCAAAGGAAAAGTAACTTTTGATTATAAGAGATTAAATAGTGTAAAATGTGTTTGAAAACATGTCCCTGGTTAGTGTAAACAATAATAAAAAAAAATCTTTTTGGCGAAGCCCGGACAATAGCACAGCTGGGAGTATGGTTGCCTTGCATGTGGCCCATCCAGATTAGATCCATGGCATACCATATGGTCCCCTGTGCCTACCAGAAGTGATTTCTGAGTGCAGAGCCAGGAGTAACCCCTGGGCACTACCGCATGTGCCCCCCCCCCAAAAAAAATCATTTGGGCAAGAGAAGAAAAAAATACAAATGGAATCAGTAAAGTAGCAAGAGGATAACTTAAAAGCATTATTTTCTATATGTGAAAAAAGTTCAAAATACATTTATTTGAAGCTGTCACAAATGTACAAGCATTTCGACTTAAAGGTAAGGGAATTATGGGGCTGGAGCAATAGCACAGTAGTAGGGCACTAGCCTTGCATGTGAATGATGTGGGACAAACCCGAGTTCAACCCCCAGCATCCATTATGGTCCCCTGAGCCTGCCAAGAGCAATTTTTGATTGCACAGTGAGGAGTAACCCCTGAACTCTGCTACATGTGGTGCCCACCCCCCCAAAAAAGATAAGGAAATTAAATACTTTATGCCCCTATCTTCACCCTACCTCAGAGTTATGGAGAATTCTTGAAAATGAAAAGTTGGGTTCTTTTTATAGCAATGAACATTAGTAATTCTAATGTATAATTCTCATGAATTTTCATGACTAGGTAAGAGGTCTTCTTGCCATCCAAATAGGAATCATATATTAATATTCCAGCAGAGGAAAGAGTAGGTGATCTTAACTTGCTCTTTTATCTAGGTTTTTTGGTCTTGTTTTGTTGCTGATGTAGGTTTCAGCAATCAAATCATATGTTACAGTGGCTGAAGAACTATTTCATCACAATGTAGGTCAAAAGGACAAAACTTTCTGAGACTTAAAATCTGTCATTGAAGGGGAATATAACTGACTTGCTCCTTATTCAGACCAGTGTTTACAAAATTTTAAACTTAAATTTTTTCTGGAACCCTTTCTTTTGGGAGTGGGGTGACATGAAAGCCAGACCTAATAATTCTCAGGAACTATTCCTGGCTCTTTGCACAGGTGTAAACCTTGGCAGTGCTCAAGGGACTGTGTACAGTTCAGGGATCAAAGCAAGGTCATAGCCCAAGTGACCTAATTCAAAACAAGTGCCCCCACCTTCTTTATCACTGTGCCCACTGAATCCTTGTCTTAGAGGCATAATATTAAAATATTGTGCCAATTGACAATCACTAGCAAAACAAAAAGGTCACTTAACCATCCCTCACCCCCAACCAAAACAACTGTGTACTCCACAAATTACTTACAATAATAAACTTAATTTGGGCTTGAAAGTTATTTACAAGTCATTTGAAGTAAAACAGAAATCTCTAAAGGTAAATTAACCAAAATTATTTTCTGGGACACTGGGATTCGAACCAACCACCTTTGGTCCTGGATCGGCTGCTTGCAAGGCAAACACCGCTGTGCTATCTCTTTACTCACACAGGCTTTGTTACTGCTTTCAATTTCTCCTCTCTTTGTTGCCATTGTTATACTGTACTCAGCAGGAGTCAACATTTGATTGTGATACTTAAACATTCAGCTATAGCGCTCCCTGGGAGGGCAGGGATGTCCATACTTCCGTTGATGCTCTTGCACACTGGTGTGTGTGTGTGGGTATGTGTGGTGTGCAACACTGATAAAGTGTGATACTGAGGCACGTTCTGGTTGTAATGCTCGCCAGGGGTCACATGACTGGCGACAGTGCTTGCTCAACTCTTGATTTTTTTAGTTGTGGTACCTGCCAAGAGTCAAATATTTCACTTCTGGCATTCTCGCACATCATGCTGTGTGCCATAGGTCAGTGTTGTAGTGCGAAAGATTCTTTACAGCAGAGTGGCTGTAATCGGCGTCTGTGGGCATTCCAGGTATTGAAACATGGCATCACACTTACCAGGCAGGCACTTCTAGTATATCAACTACCATGCCACAGGTCAAAGATATAGTTTATCCATTTCTTTACAGCTAACTTGCCACGGGAAAATAGTTGTGTTAAAAATTCCCTCTATGGGGGCCCAGAGAGATAGCACAGCGGCATTTGCCTTGCAAGCAGCCGATCCAGGACCAAAGGTGGTTGGTTCGAATCCTGGTGTCCCATATGGTCCCCCGTGCCTGCCAGGAGCTATTTCTGAGCAGACAGCCAGGAGTAACCCCTGAGCATCGCCGGGTGTGGCCCAAAAACCAAAAAAAAAAAAAAAAAAAATTCCCTCTATGGGGCGGAAGGGATAGCACAGCGGTGTTTGCCTTGCAAGCAGCGGATCCAGGACCTAAGGTGGTTGGTTCGATTCGCGGCGTCCAATATGGTCCCCCGTGCCTGCCAGGAGCTATTTCTTTCTTTCTTTTTTTTTTTTGGTTTTTGGGCCACACCCAGCGGTGCTCAGGGGTTACTCCTGGCTGTGTGCTTAGAAATAGCTCCTGGCAGGCACGGGGGACCATATGGGACACTGAGATTCGAACCAATCACCTTTAGCCCTCGATCGGCTGCTTGCAAGGCTTAAACACCGCTGTGCTATCTCTCTGGGCCCGCCAGGAGCTATTTCTGAACAGATAGCCAGGAGTAACCCCTGAGCACCACCGGGTGTGGCCCAAAACAAAACAAAACAAAACAAAACATAATCCTTCTATGAAGACTATACTTTCAGGGATCATCAGTTCTATAGGAACGGTCTCACTCATCTATGGGTTTTAAGAAAAGTGAAAGACATTCTTGCAATAATTTTCAGAGACAAAAGAGAGGAGGGCTGGAAGTTACAGCTCACTTCATGAAGATCACCACAAAGAATGATGAGTTTAGTAAAGAAATAACTACATTGAGAACTATCCTAACAATGAGAATGTATGAGGGAAATAGAAATCTAGATTACAGGTGGGGTGGGGTGGGGAGGAGGGAGATTTGGGACATTGGTGATGGGAATGTTGCACTGGTGATGGGTGGGCGTTCTTTCATGACTGAAACTCAACCACAATCATGTTTGTAATCAAGGTGTTTAAATAAAATATTATTTTAAAAAATTCCTTCTATGGGGCCGGAGAGATAGCATGGAGGAAGGGCATTTGCCGTGCATGCAGAATGACTGTTGTTCAAAGCCTGGCATCTCATATGATCCCCTGAGCCTGCCAGGAGTGATCTCTGAGCATAGAGCCAGGAGTAAACTCCTGAGCTGCTGGGTGTGACCTCAAAACCAAAAAAAAAAAAAAAAAAAGATTTCTTCTAGGGGCCGGTATGGTGGCACAAGGAGTAAAGGCATCTGCCTTGCACGCGCTAGCCTAGGACAGGCTGCAGTTCAATCCCCCTGAGTCCCAAAATGTCCCCCAAGCCAGCAGCTATTTTTGAGCGCATACCAGGAGTAACCCCTGAGCGTCACTGAGTGTGGCCCAAACAAAAAACAAAACAAAACAAACACACACACACACACACACACACACACACACACACACACACACACACACACTGCGAATCTAGTCTAAAACTTAAAAAAAGTTATCATTGTTTCTTTTTTTTTTTTCTCTGTCTTACTTTTCTTTTTCAAAATAAGCCTAAAAGTTAAAGCTTTAAGAGCAGATTTAATTTATCACTTTGGGTTGTTATTTAGTGACAAAATAACTCACTTGCTGGGCTGAGTCACCCAGGTGAACTGACACAGCCTGAAGGAAAGAACAAGAGGGGTGGAGCCCACTTCTTGGCAACAGAGACAGCTGCTGCGACTGTGGCCTTGTTGCATAAAAGACAAATAGGTGCCCCCAGATGAACAGACACGTACAATCAATTAATCTTTGCTAAAGGAGCAAAAACAAACAAACAAACCCAAAACCCTCAAAATGAAGCAAGGAAAGCCTCTTTAACAAGTGGTTCTGGGACAACAGGTCAGCCACATGCAAAAGCAAACTCAGACCTCTAAGATCATGCACCAAGGTCAAATCAAAATGGATTAAAGACCTTTGTTAAATTATACTTTATTTTACCCAAAACAAATATCATCTCTGATTTCTTTATATCTGTTTATTTAAATTTGGTTTCACCCAAAACAAAGATCATTCTTTGTATTTGTCTGTTTACAATTTGTTCTTACCCCCAAACAGAGATTGTCTTACTGTTAACCTGGACAGGACTGGCTCAGGATAGCCTGAGCTATCTGTCCTTAATCCCCCACCTGGGATTGTCTCTGTATTCAGTAAAAAAAAAAAAAAAAAAAAACATTCTGACAGGCAATTCACTCTTGATAAGAGGTAAAAAAAAAAAAAAAAAAAAAAAACCTGCCAGAATACCTGTGTTTTACCCTCGGCCTGGTCTGGATTATTTCATGCAGCAACTCTACTTTATTTATTTAATTTTTTTTTTCAGGCCACACTCGTTTGATGCTCAGGAGTTACTCCTGGCTAAGCGCTCAGAAATTGCCCCTGGCTTGGGGGGACCATATGGGACGCAGGGGGATCGAACCGTGTCCTTCCTTGGCTAGCGCTTGCAAGGCAGACACCTTACCTCTAGTGCCACCGCGCCGGCCCCACAACTCTACTTTAGACTCGTTCACCTGGGGTTGGAGATAAAAGAGTGTGGGGTGATACAGACTTTGATATCAGACCTGAAACTATAAGATATATAGAAGAAAACACAGACAAAACACTCCATGACATTGACACTAAAGGCATCTTCAAGGAGACACCACAGCCCCAATAAGTGTAAGCAGAAATAAACAAATGGTACTACATTAACCTGAGAAGCTTTTGCACGTCAAAGGAAAGAGTGCACTAGGGATACATCCTAAAAACACAAAACACAATACAATAATGTCTTCTGCACACCTATGTTCATTGCAGCACTATTTACAATAGCCAGAATCTGAAAACAAACCAGATGCCTGACAACAGATGAGTGGCTAAAGAAACAGTGGTACATCTACATAAAGGAATACTATGCAGCTGTTAGAAAAAAATGAAGCCTTGAAATGTGCCTGTACAAAAAAAATAAGCTGAATGAAATAAGTCAAAGACAGAGAGAGAGAGAGAGAGAGAGAGAGAGAGAGAGAGAGAGAGAGAGAGAGAGAGAGAGAGAGAGAGAGAGAGAGAGAGAATATAGGGCTGCGCTCATGCGCGGGACCTGTGGACGGGCAGGCACTAGGGAATGGCCTGGGGTGTCCCGTTCCAGGCCAGATGAGGCTGCCCGGTGCTGTCGGAGGCCAAGGCGCCCTTCTAGAGGAACCAGGGGATTCACTTGGTGAATTTGGTGTCAAGTCAACAAGTGACTTGGTGTCACTTGGTGCAGAGACCGTGGGGTTTGGGGGATCCCTGGGTGCACCCCAGATGCCAGCAGCCTGGGTCAGCTCTTAGGGCAGGGACGTTGCTGGGATGTTTTCTCCAGCTAAGTCTTTGCTTGGGATGAACCCTGAAGGGAGCTTAGTTGAGAACCTTTTCCTGGAGTTGGTCTTATGCCAGGCTGCTTCATGGGGAAGGCCTCCCTGGTTTTAGATCAATGTTTTCTTTCCTTTCCATTTCCCCAATTTTGGCTGTGCCTATGCAAACAATTCTCATACACACACCTTTTTTCTTAAATTGTATTTTCTTTATCTCTTATCTTTGAAAAAAAAAAGAGCTTAATAAACCTTCTGCTATTGTATTAATGACTTTACTGGAGAGACAATGATTGCTACTGAGTTTTCTTTAGTTCTTTTTTCTTCTCTTCTATTTTATTTCTATTTTTCTCAATAACTTTGCTTTCCTTATCTTCTTTTGGGGGTGAGGATACCTAGTGACGCTCAGGTATTACTCCTGGCTCTACGCTCAGAAATCTCTTAGGGACGCTGGGGATCGAGCCCAGGGCCCATCCTGGGTCAGCCGTGTGCAAGGCCAATGCCCTATCGCTATGCTATTGCTCCGGACCCTGCTTTCCTTATCTTGAAACAAATGTATTATGATCAGTTATGTCAACTATGTGATACATTTTCTTTAAATACAATTGTTTTCATTTTTAATTAATTAATTTATTGATTGATTGGGTTTTTTTTGGGGGGGGCCATACCTGGCGATGCTAAGGGGTTACTCCTGGCTCTGTGCTCAGAAATCGCACTTGGCAGGCTTAGGGGGGATTCATATAGGATGCCAGGAATCGAACTGGGTTCGTCCCAGATCGGTTACATATATATATAACTATATAAATATACAAATATAAAATGCCTTACTGCTGTGCTATCTCTTCAGCTCCCTAAAATAAATCTTTTTTTTTTTTTTTTTTAATAAAAGAACCTTTTCCAAAAATGTGACCCGGGCACTTCCCTTGTTCCCCTATAAAACTCATTTTCTTGTGATTGCAGGTTCTCCAGATGCAAGTCCCTTGTGCTGTGCTGAACTCTGTGGCAGTTCCCCACCGGGCTCCGTGTCGCTGAATGGATCAACCTCCAGTGGTCAACCAGGGACTAAGGACCAACCAGGACCTTGAGGATGACCAACTCTATGGACCTCTGTGTGACCCTGGAAGGGTGTTGCAGGTTTTCTTGATGACCAACCTGCCCGGCTTCTCTTGTGTTCCTGCTCACAGCACCTCAGTGTGTAGACGTCCTCACGGGGCGCTTAGGAGAGTGCTGTCCTTTACTGTTCCAGGAACCAGAGTGACCATGTGAATGGGAA
Organism: Suncus etruscus; assembly: GCF_024139225.1. NCBI lineage: Eukaryota > Metazoa > Chordata > Mammalia > Eulipotyphla > Soricidae > Suncus > Suncus etruscus. The sequence goes on along the minus strand of NC_064848.1, from coordinate 117,377,547 downwards.
ATTCTGTGCTCTTGTCCTACTCTTCTGAGTAAAGAAGTTAATGACAACAATAAATAAATAAATAAATAAAAGACAGTATAATAATAATACTCAGACAATAGAGATGCAGGCTGGAAGAACCAGCCCATGATATGAAGCTTACCACAAAGAATGGTCAGCACAGTTAGAGAAATAACTGCACTTATAATTACCATGATAATGATAAAGAAAGAGAGAAATAGAATGGCCATCCCAAAGAGAGGAAGTGGGTAGGGAAAGGGGAAAATAGGGAACATTGGTGGCATAAAAAGTTACACTGGTGAAGAGTGGTGCATATTCAGTAAATGAAACCCCACTATGAACATTTTTGTAACTACAGTGCTTTAAGAAATTATTATAAAAAATATAACTCACTTGCTGTTTCTTTCTTGCCTTTTGTAAACCTATGTATTTATAGTGTTTTAAATATAGCATAACTTAGAGGCTAATTATATTCTTAAAAGAGTGCTTTTTTTTTGTTTTGTTGTTTTATTATTTTGGACGTGGGCCTCACTCAATGATATTCAGGGCTTATTCATGACTCTAAACTCAGGGATCATTCCTGGCCTGGCTTGGGTCATATATGGTGCTCGTCAGGCACCATATTTCTTACATCAAATAATAGCTATAAACTCTATGAGTTTGTTTTATTCATTTGTTTCATTTTATTCATTTATTCATTTGTTTTATGCATTTTGAACCATTATGCTAGTAATATTAACAAAATTACTAATATATTTTCATTGTGGACAATTCTAAATTTATACATTTGTGAGGCCTATACCACATCTGTTTTAATGACCAGTGTATATTTGTACATAATAATCAGATCATAAAAATATATATGATCTGCCAGAGAGATAGCATGGAGGTAAGGCGTTTGCCTTTCATGCAGAAGGACGGTGGTTCAAATCCCAGCATCCCATATGGTCCCCCATGCCTGCCAGCGGCATTTCTGAGCATAGAGCCAGGAATAACTCCTGAGCACTGCTGGGTGTGACCCAAAAAGCCAAAAAAAACAAAAACAAAAACCTGGGGCCGGTGAGGTGGCGCTAAAGGTAAGGTATTTGCCTTGCGAGCGCTAGCCAAGGATGGATTGTGGTTTGATTCCCGGTGTCCTATATGGTCCCCCCAAGCCAGGGGCAATTTCTGAGCAGTTAGCAGGAGTAACCCCTGAGCATCAAACGGGTGTGGCCCCCAAAAAACAAAACAAAACAAACAAACAACCAAAAAAAATATATATATATAATTTGGGGCCAGAGAGATAGCTTGGAGGTAAGGTGTTTGCCTTTCATGCAGAAAGATGGTGATTCGAATTCCGGTATCCCATATGGTCCCCCGTGCCTGTCAGGGGTGATTTTCTGAGCATGGATCTAGGATTAACCCCTGAGCCCTGCTGGGTGTGACCCTCCAAAAATATATATATGTGTATATATATATATATATATATATATATATATATATATATATATATAAGTTAATAATTACTAAGCATTTCACATGTATCATTTAAGGGCTTGTAAAGTTGTCTAAGATTACCATCAGTGTATTTTTATATAAAAAAAAAGACTAAAGGAAGTTACTTGTTAATTATCCCTTTGGAAGAGATAAACACAATAATTCCTATTCTTGTTAGAAATTTATGGGCCCGGAGAGATAGCACAGCAGCGTTTGCCTTGCAAGCAGCTGATCCAAGACCAAAGGTGATTAGTTCGAATCCCGGTGTCCCATATGATCCCCCATGCCTGGCAGGAGCTATTTCTGAGCAGAGAGCCAGGAGTAACCCCTGAGCAAGGCCGGGTGTGGGCCAAAAACAAAAACAAAAACAAACAAACAAAAATTTATGTTATATCATAAGCAGGGTATCACTGACATTTACAAATAAATATTTCATCTCAAACTGGATCCAAATGTCCTTGAAAAAATCTTTTAAGAAGTTCCTTTGGGGCCAGGCGGTGGCGCTAAAGGTAAGGTGCCTGCCTTGCCTGCGGTAACCTTGGACGGACCGCGGTTCGATCCCCCCGGTGTCCCATATGGTCCCCCAAGCCAGGAGCAACTTCTGAGCACATAGCCAGGAGTAACCCCTGAGCGTTACTGGGTGTGGCCCAAAAACCAAAAAAAAAAAAAAGAAGTTCCTGTAGAGGGGTCAGAGAGATAGACAGCAGTAGGGCATTTGCCTTGCATCCGGATGATCCAGGACGAACCCAGGTTTTATTTCTATATAGTCCCCCAAGCCTGCCAGGAGCAATTTCTGAGTGTAGAGCCTGAGCACCTCTAGATGTGGCTCCAAACTGCCCCGCCCCCCCCCAAAGAAGTTCCCATAGGAAAAATATACTTTTCTAATTGTAGCAACTAAGATTTTAAAATACTTTTTTTTTTTTTTTTTTTGGTTTTTGGGCCACACCCGGCGGTGCTCAGGAGTTACTCCTGGCTGTCAGCTCAGAAACAGCTCCTTGGCAGGCACGGGGGACCATATGGGACACCGGGATTCGAACCAACCACCTTAGGTCCTGGATCGGCTGCTTGCAAGGCAAACACTGCTGTGCTATCTCTCCGGGCCCTAAAATACATTTTTAATTACATTTTTTTTCTTTTCCTCTTTTGTTTTGTTTTTGGGTTACACCCAGAGGCGCTCAGAGGTTACTCCTGGCAGGCACAGGGGACCATATGAGATACTGGGAATCGAACTAGGGTCAGTCCTGGGGTCAGGCACATGCAAGGCATGCTGTGCTACTGCTCTGGCTCTATTTTTTAATTAATTAACTAATTTATGCTTGTTTTGTTTTTGAGCTACACCCAGCCATGCTCAGGGGTTACTCCAGGCTCTGCACTCAGGAATTACTCCTGGCAGTGCTCTGGGGATTATATGGAACGCCAGGATCAAAATGGGTCTGCTGCATGCAGAGTAAACACTTTACCACTGACTACTGTAGGGACCTGGGTTCTGAACAAGGAGGAAGGCCATTCTGTAAAGGCCACATGGCAGGCTTCTTCTCAGGTTCTGAGCAGGGAGCAATGACATTTTGTAAACCACATGCTAGTGGCTATTTCCCTTAATACTGCCCCCAAGCTACCTGGCCATATCAGATAGCCTACTAGGGAAGAACAAGGGAGCAGTAGGAAGGTGCCACTATCAGTGGTCCTCAAACTATGGCCACATATTGTATTTGTATCTGTTTTGTTTCTTCATTGCAAAATAAGATATATGCAGTGTGCATAAGAATTCGTTCGTAAGTTTTGTTTTTACTATAGTCAGACCCTCCAATGGTCTGAGGGACAGTGAACTGGCCCCCTGTTTAAAAAGTTTGAGGACCCCTGTGCGGCATAGATAATAGCCAATCATTTTAAAAGATCATCAGAAAGCTGGAGCCTCCCTATATCCCTTTCTTATATAAACTTCTTCATAACTTTGGTCGGAACTCATCTTCTTAGGCTTGCCAGTGTGGCAGCTTTTTGGCAGACAGATTAAAGTATTAAGTTTTATTCTAGTTGTGTGGTCTCATCTGTACTTTCAGTCTGGACTATAGCACTATCACTTTGGTCTGCAGCTGAGACTTAAAGAGTTAATTTATGTTAATGTTAATTTGCAAGTAGAAAAGCTAAACTTGGAAGCTTAAACAGCAGGTCTTCAAAGCCTGTAATTCTCATAAGTGCTTTTCTTCTCAGTGTTAATCTCTAACAAACCTGTAGGTCTCAAGTGCTACAAAATTATTATAACACTGAAAAAAAATGCTACTTGCTCTCTCCTTTTTTGGGGTTTTTTTTTTTGGGGGGGTGGACCACACCTAGTGGGACTCAGGGATTACTTCTGGCTCTGTGCTCAAAAATTGCTACTGACAGACTTGGGGTACCATATAGGATGCCAGGGGTCAAACCCAGAACCAGGTCAGCAGCCTGCATGGCAAATGCCCTACCACTGTGCTATTGTTCCAGTCCACTACTTCTCTCTTGCTTGTAGAAAATTTGTTAATACATCCAAAGATTTTGTAGTTATTTATATTTTTTCAGTCTCTACATTCCTCTCCTTTGAGTAGTAAAGCCAGTCCAAAGAGCTGAATTTCAGTGTTTAAGACCTGAAAACTTATCCAAGCACAATGGTTGAAAACATTGAGAATGCTTTAGTCTTCCTTAAGGGATTAAGGTGGAAGCCTGCACCAGAAATAAGTTTTTGCAGTTACATCAGAATTATGCCTCTGGGGATCAGCTCATGTGTGAATTTGTTAGTCACCCTACCCTTTCTAAAAATGTGTTCCCTATTCTACCTTTTTATAAAAACATTTGTGGTTGCCATGCAGATAAGATGGTTACTTTGAGCAGGAGCCTACTATTTTCCAAACTGCTGTTAATTTCCAGTAAGGCTTTTTCCCAAAGCTTCATAGTATTAAAGTCAATGATTGAAGCTAAGCAGCAGTGGAACTGGATCTTGGGGTGAGAGGATAGTATTGGGTCACAATGATTACAAGAAAAAGAATTTATCCAAGAACTTTCTTTGAAAGACAACACTTTTAGGTACTGTTATGGAATCTGAGACATTGTTCTGTGATACTTAAGAAAATTATTTGGCTACAACATCCCAAGTAAATGACAAGGCTAGGATTTCAATCCTGTTTTAATTCTTGCCTTAACTTGCCTACTAATATAAATATTGGTATGTACTTATAAGAAATGAGCAATAACATTCTCTATAGGGCATGTGCAGATTCGCCCTAAATTTTAACTGGATAAGACAATTTGTAAATGACTATTAAGAAATAAACTACTGGGCCCGGAGAGATAGCACAGCGGAGTTTGCCTTGCAAGCAGCCTATCCAGGACCAAAGGTGGTTGGTTTGAGTCCCAGTGTCCCATATGGTCCCCCGTGCCTGCCAGGAGCAATTTCTGAGCAGACAGCCAGGAGTAACCTCTGAGCAATGCCAGGTGTGGCCCAAAAAACAAAAAAAAAAAAAAAAAAAAAAAAAAAAAAGAGAGAGAGACCCAAACTAAAACAAGCTATCACAAATTGGACCTGTTACGCTAGCAGTCTAGGGGACAAAAGGTGGAGGTACGGATGAATGCTGGGAACTGCATGGAGGTATGGGATGCAGGGTGGAGGAAGTCAACACTGGTGGTGGAAACAGCCCTAATTCACTGTCACTATGTTACTGAAATACAACTGTGAAAGGCTTGTTAAAAATAATAATAAATAGGGGCCGGAGAGATAGAATGGAGGTAGTGCGTTTGCCTTGCATGCAGAAAATGGTGGTTCGAATTTCGGCATCCCATGTGGTCCCCCGAGCCTGCCAGGAGCAATTTCTGAGCGTAGAACCAGGAGTAACCCCTGAGTGCTACCGTGTGTGATCCAAAAACAAACAAAAAATAATAACAATAAATAAATAACAGGAATAAACTAAATTTTTTCTCTGTTTTTAGTCTTGTGCAAACTCCTGGAATATAATGTCTCTATTTAAAAAACTAAAGGATAGGGGCCAGAGTGGTGGTGCAAGCGGTAGGGCGTTTGCCTTGCACAGGAGCTAACCTAGGACGGACCGTGGTTCAATCCCCCGGTGTCCAATATGGTCGAGCCAGGAGCGATTTCTGAGCGCATAGACAGAAGTAACCCCTGAGCGTCACCAGGTGTGGCCCAAAAAGTGGAAGAAAAAAAAAAAACCCTAAAGGATAGTTACCTTATACAACTGATTTAGCTCCATTGGGATTATCCCTGCAAGAAAATGTATAAATTGTAGAGAGTACAGCAGGCAGGGTGCTTTCTTTGCATGTTGCTGAACTGGATTCTATCCCTGGCACTACCAGTACTTATAGCCCCCAATCCCTATCAGGAGTAATCCTTGTGGGCAGAACTAGGAGTAAGCCCTGAGCACAGATGGGTGACCCTCCCTGCAAAATAACAGGAAAAGGTCAGAGCAATAGTAAAACAGGTAGATTATTTGTCTTGCTTGTGACTGATCTGGTTTCAATCCCCAGCACTGTATGGCCCCCAGATCCCACCGGGAGTATTCCCTGAGTGCAGACAGAAAAAAAGACAAGAGCAAAGACAGATAAATTGGTATCAATTTTTCTTTTAAAGGTGGAGAGTGCAAATATAGATAGGCAAAAATCTTTAAGTAATTTCGAAGGTAAAGGAAATGATTTTTTTAAATATTTAAAATAGAAAATAGCACAGGTTAACAAAATTCCACATCATCTCCGTGTTTTGTTAATCTAGTTAAAATTCAAATTTTTCCAAATTTCTAAAATACTGGGGATGATTCAGGTCATCTAGATCAAGTCCAATCTTATCCTTACTTGTCAACAACCGTTATCTCACATTTATATGATCTACAACATGAGCCGTAGAGATAGCCTGGAGGGAAGGCATTTGCCTTGCATGCAGAGGACAGAAAGACGGTGGTTCAAATCCCGGCATCCCATATGGTCCCCTGAGTCTGCCAGGAGCAATTTCTGAGCGTAGAGTCAGGAGTAACCCCTGAGCACTGCCGACTGTGAGCCCCTCCCTCCAAAAAAAAAAATGTAAAAAAGAAATAAGTTGAGGCCGGAGAGATAGCACAGCGTTAGGGCATTTGCCTTAGACGCAGGACAGTGGTTCAAATCCCAGCATCCCATATGGTCCCCTGAGCCTTGCAGGGGTGATTTCTGAGCATAGAGCCAAGAGTGACTCCTGAGCGCTACCGGGTGTGACCCCCCCAAAAAAAAACCTACAACATGAAATACCATTTCTTCCTTCCTTCCTTTTTTTTCCTTTTCTTTCCTTTTCTTTTTTTCCCCTTTTCCTTACTATCCATTCCCTTCTCCTTTTCTCTTTCTCGCTATACCTTGAGGTGCTCAGGGTTCACTCTTGATGCCTGGAATCAAACCTTGGTTGGCCACAAGCAAAAGTGTTATGGTTTCTTATTTATAAATATAGTAAGATGTGGGCCCGGAGAGATAGTACAGCGGCGTTTGCCTTGCAAGCAGCCCATTCAGGACCAAAGGTGGTTGGTTAGAATCCCGGTGTCCCTATGGTCCCCCGTGCCTGCCAGGAGCCATTTCTGAACAGACAGCCAGGAGTAACCTCTGAGCACCGCCGGGTGTGGCCCAAAAAACAAACAAACAAACAAACAAACAATATATATATATATATAGTAAGATGTTTCTTTTCTTTTTATTTATTTATTTTTTTCGGTTTTTGGGCCACACCCGGCGTTGCTCAGGGGTTACTCCTGGCTGTCTGCTCAGAAATAGCTCCTGGCAGGCACGGGGGACCATATGGGACACCGGGATTCGAACCAACCACCTTTGGTCCTGGATCGGTTGCTTGCTAGGCAAACACCGTCGTGCTATCTCTCCGGGCCCATCTTTTCTTATGTTTTTCTTTTCTCCTTGCCTTTCATCATGATGTTTGATTTCTCTATAAAGTTCTCTCCCTTTCCCCCATTGCGCCATTTTTCTGGTGGTGCACAGGGATTACTCCTGGCTCTGAGCTCAGAAATCACTCTGTTGGATTGATGGGCAGAGGGGAGGGGCAAGGACCCAATGGGCTATCAGGGATTGAACCTTTGTTGACCAAGGCAAGCAACTGACCAGCTGTGCTATTGCTCCTGCCCAGTTCTCTCCCTTTTTGCCAAGCCATAACCACTTCCACTAATGTCATCTTACCTAATAATTTTAATTTTAAAAACTTGGTTCAGAGGTGAAAGAGATAGTATAGTAGGTAGCATTTTCAATTTGCATGTGGCCAATTTAGCTTCAATGCTCAGCACCCTATATGGTTCCCTGAAGCCACCACGAGTGATTCCTGAGTGCAGAACCAGGAGTTAGTTCTGAGTACATCAAAGTTGTGATCACATAAACAAAGACTTGGATTAGAAGGTTGGTTTCAAGGAAACCTTTCCTGACTCCATGGGCTGGGTGTCCCTACCCTAAGTTCTAATAATATAGCGCATATCCTATTAAAATTATTTTCAAATTTATAGCAAAATTACTTAACTATGCTGTGAATTCTATGAAGGTGCTTTAACTTTTTATTGAATAGTTTGGTGACAGGCCCAAAGTAGACACCCAAGAAAGAGTTGTGAAATCAATTTATTTAATTCATTTAAGAAACTGGACTGTAGCAATAGCACAGCAGGTAGGGCATTTGCCTTGCACACAGCCGACACACATTCAATTCCTGGTATCCCACATGGTCCCCTGAGCCTGCCAGGAGTAATTTCTGAGTGCAGAGTCAGGAGTATCCCGTCAGCACCACCAGGTGTAGACCAAAAACAAAATAAGAAATACCAAATATTGGGCCAGAGAGATACCATGGAGATAAGGCATTTGCCTTTCACGCAAAAGGACCGTGGTTCGAATCCCGGCATCCCATATGGTCCCCTGTGCCTGCAGGGGGCGATTTCTGAGCATAGAACCAGGAGTGGCCCCTGAGCGCTGCCAGGTGTGACCCAAAAACTAAAAAAAAGAAAAAAAAAAGAAATACTAAATATTTATGGAAATACCCACATTAGGTACTACTCTGTATATTGATATCATGACTATTCCATCAGTTTGCAAGATGAAACAATTGAGAGAGAGCAATGTTGCCCATTAAAATGTTAGCAGTTGTTTTGAAAGTCACTGAAAAACTGGCATGTTAAAAAATCAATGGCAGATAAAACCTGAAAGTGAGTGAGATTTCATCTAAATTCATGTGCATAGTCCTGATAGGATACTTTAGAAATCAGTACATATACAAGGAGTTGAATTATGCCAATATAAGATGCATTCTAGAATCCACCCCAGTAATCCTAAGGCCTTTTCCCAGTTTTGACAAAAAAACCACTAGGAACTTTCACTTGTGACCTTCCACTCCCTGAAAAAGAAAGCTGCAAAGGACACACTGGATTCCAGCACTGTTCACAAGCCTGCTGGTTTCCAGAGTCTCATCTGTGGCTTATCTTCATCTGCATTTCCGCAATTGAATTATATTTTTGTAGATCTTCCCCCTAATTAGATCATACTGAAATTATAGGTATGTGGCTAGATCAAAAGTGCAGCCTCCACTATTAGGTAGCAATTAACACTTTTGAGATCTAAACCTCCTCTAATAACTTCTAAAGATTCAAAGTTCTTAAAATCATATCTTCAAACTACATAATGGTAACTATCAATTTTCTATCACTGTTAAAACAACAGCTAGAATCATAAAACAAATCAAAATAATTATGTCACAATTTTGTGGGTCAGAAGTTCAGATAGAATCAGCTGATTTCTCTGCTGAAGATTTTTCTTTCTTATTATTTGGGGGGCACACTCAGCGGTGCTCAGGGGTTACTCCTGGCTCTGCACTAAGAAATCACTCCTGGCAGGCTTCGGGGTACTATACGGGATACTGGAAAAGGAACATCGGTTGGCAGTGAGCAAGGCAAATGCCCTACCTACTGTACTATTGCTCTGACCCCCTCTGCTGAAGGTTTCATAAGGTAAAATTCAAAGCTGATATAGGCTTTGATCTGAAGTGCTCTAGGGCAGAGAAAAGCTTTTAAAGGCCATTAAGGTTCTTTGGAAAACATGAGCTCTTTGAGGCAGCAAGGACTCAAGTCTTCATCTCTTTTTTTTTTAATATAATAATATCTTTATTTAAGTACCGTGATTACAAACATGTTTGTAGTTGGGTTTCAGTCACAAAAAGAACATTCCCACCCCCCACCACCAGTGCAACATTCCCACCGCCATACTTTTCCTCCCCCAAACTGTCTATATTCAGACAGGCATTCTCTGTGCCAGGAGAATCTCTTAGTGCATTAAGGCAACTTGTATTCATTTCTATAATCTCCCCTTCTCAAGCTTGCCACCTTTTTTTTTTTAGCTTGCCACCTTTGATCACTCTGATTTTCCCTTCTGCCACATTTGTGTCTAACCTGTGAAAGGTCTAAACTTTTAAAGACTATGTGATTATTTTGAGCCTAGCCAGATATTTCTGAACATTTTCCCTTAAATTCAGTAACCTGAAATTCTGTACCTAAAAAACCCCTTTCCCATGAAATGTATTAACAGGTCCCAGGATTAAGACAAGAAGAGAAGAATAGTCCTAGTGGGTTAGTTTTCTGTTCTTCACAATAAATATATTTTTGTGTTGTTGTTTTTGTTTTTGGAGGGGCCTCACCCTGCAGCATTTAGGGGTTACTCCTGGATCTGAGTTCAGAAATCGCTCCTGGCAGGCTCGGAGGACTACATGGGATGGTGGGAATCGAACCCAGGTCTATCCTGGATCGGCTGCGTGCAAGGCAAATACCCTACCGCTGTGCTGTTTCTCCGGCCCCCACAATAAACGTCTACTAAATTCTTCTACAGTGCAAGCAATAGGATGTCTGCCTTGCCTGAGCTAACCTAGGTCGGACCGAGGTTCGATCCCCAGGGTCTCATATGGTCCCCCAAGCCAGAAGTGATTTCTGAGCACATAGCCAGGAGTAACCCCTGAGCGTCACCAGGTGTGACTCAAACCCCCCCCCCAATTCTTCTAAGACTATTTTCAGGCATATCACCCAGGTGAAATGTCATTTGGCAGTGGTATTTATTTATTTATTTATTTTGTGTTTTTTGGGTCACACCCGGCAGTGCTCAGGGGTTACTTCTGGATCCATGCTCAGAAATTGCTCCTGGCAGGCACGGGGGGGGGGGGGGAGGGACCAAATGGGAGGCCGGGATTCGAACCGATGACCTTCTGCATGAAAGGCAAATGCCTTACCTCCATTCTATCTCTCAGGCCCAGTATTTATTTATTTTGGCTACAGCATTAGCTTTTGTTGATTAATCAAGTTCTTCAGAAAGAAATGATAATAAAGTTATCAAATAAAAGGGTGTGTTGACTATTTAAAAGAGGGGCCAGAGAGATAGTACAAGGGTAAGGTATTTGCCTTTCATGAGCTGACCCCAGCCACTACTAAGAATAACCCCAGAGGACAGAACATGATGTACACTCCATATCGTTATCGGGTGTGATCCCCAAGCCTTTTCCCTCCCAAACAAGGAAAAGACAGAAAATAGTCTATTAGGGGCCAGGTGTTAGCTCAGCGAGTAGGGCATTTGTTTTGCATGTGGCCGACCCAGGTTTGAGCTGCGGCGTCCCATTTGGTCCCGAGGCTGCCTGGAGTAATTTCTGAGCACAGAGCCAGGAGTATCTCCGGGCATGGCCCCAAAACAACAACTAAAGTTTATTGCTAAAACATGAATAGAATAAACAAGAAGAAAGTGTTAACACTATGTAGATATCTAGTTTATCAGCAGACTGTAAGGCTAGACAATTGCTATATATAATGTCAGATATGATATGCCACGTAATCCCAAAGTCATTTCAAGCGTGATTGCGATTTGTAAGTGACTTTGACAGCTAAGGAAAGGGTTTGGCTATAATCAAACATTATTTGAGTTTTTAAAACTTTGTTGTTGTTGTTGTTGTTGTGTTGTTATGCATCACACACTGAAGTACTCAGGGCTTAATCTAGTCTCTGTGCTCAGGTCACTTTATGGGATGCTGGCGATTGAACCCACGTTGGCGCATGCAAGACTAGCGCGCTACCTCTTGTACTATGGCTCTGACCTCTAATCTTTATTTATTTATTTATTTGGAAAACTGTGACACAATTAAAACATATTCTCAGTTCACCTACGAACAGAAAAACAGGCATCGGTTCCCCAAAGGCAGTAGTTTACTGACCAGCTGTGCATGCATGGATGCATGCGTGCAACGTCAGCTTTTATTTTTAATATTGCAGCTGCTAAGTTCTAGGCTAACTTCCAACCACGAAAAACCTGTGTGACAGCACCCGCGAGAGTGAGCGGTCGGGCTGGTCCCGCCCCCAAAACGATGACAGCTGCATCAGGAGATCCGACATGCGCCTCTCACCACCTTCCAGGCCGCTGGGAACGCAGGGTCCAGCTTCGAGGCCAGGCCAGGGAGCTTGACCTCGGCGGGCCTTCAGAGGCGCGCGGCCAGAGGGCTCAGGCTCAGCTGACACTCTGCAGAGTTCCAGTCAACAAACTTGGAAAGCAAAACAAACAGCTTGGGGTGTGTCCCCCAGGCCACGCCTCTCTGGGCTCCAGCTGCGCGAGCTCCCAAGCACGTCCCTCCCGCTCCGCCTTGTGCCTCACTTCACTGCGCATGTGCCAGGGAGGTGTCAGCGTGGTGATTGACAGGGAGGCTCGGACTCCAGCGAAGACCAGGATTTGCCGGCCGCCCACGGACCGTGCGTCACTTCCGCCGGGGCGGGACCAAGCAGGGGCGGGGGTGGCGGCCCGGCCGCCGCTGGTGTGTTGTGTGTGTTTCAGTGTCTCCAACGCTGTTTCGGGCAGCAAGACTAAGGAGACGTCAAAGCGGGAAAGAAGCTTCGTAGCCCAGCATTCCGGTGAGTAGCAGATGACAGACAGGCGGGATGACAGGCCTAGGAAGAAGAAGGCAGCCTCGTCCCTCCTGCCTGGTGGGCCCGCCCAGTCTTTCCTGGTCTCAAATGGACAGAAAGCACGCTCAGCTTCGACGGGGTTCCCTGCACCGAGCCCCCCCACTAGGTGGCTCGATCTGAGGATTCCGGGGCTTCGGGACGCCCTTGGAGCCCCCCGTGGGTTTGACTGGCTCTGACGCGCACACTGTTTGGGTTTCTCCAGGTCCCGCCCCGCGCTTCCTTGTCCCACCCCTTCGCCTTGCAATCTTGCTCCCCTTGGGTCTGTCGCTCCAAAGCGGGGTGCTCCTGTGAGGAGGGTTCCCTAGGGAAGGTCCAGAATGCTGTCCTTCCTTCTCTTGCACCGTCCTCGGCTCTAATTCCAGTTCTCCCTGAATTGCTATTTTTAAATTATCATCCTCGCCTTTAACTGCAACACTTGGTTAGGTGTGTTCAGGTGAGTAGGTCTTCCAAGTGGGGAAGGTGTCTTCATCCTGGTGTTGCTGCGTTTCCTGTCATAGTCAGCGCTGTCACTTTGCTGGAAGGAAACAAGTGTCTGCCATCTGCCACCTGCGTGACAAGTCAAGAAAAGTGGTGACTTCTAGGAAAAATCTTGGAAGAGATGGGTGCATCCTCCTGGATTTTCCTAACCTATGGATTGTTTCTAACTGTAAACTATTTACAGTATATGGTTAAATAGTTGCTGACTGGTTCTGCAGTTTTTCAGTATATCGAGAAACCATTGGAAACGGAAATAAATGTTAGTTTAAGGGCTAGAATTTTTATTTTTTGTTTTGTTTTGTTTTGGGGCCATGCCCGGAGGGTTCTCAGGACATACTTCTGGTTTGCCCTCAAGGATCACTCCTGGTGGAACTTGAGGACTACATGGGGTGCTGAGGATAGATCCTGGTCCTCCACAAGCAAGGCAACTACCCTACTCACTGTTCTATTTATTACTCTGCCCCCCAAACCTAGACTTTTTAAAAAGGGGTTGTAACGCTATGAGTTTATGCTTCTCATGAGAGTTTCAAACTCCATGTAATGATTTGTTAAACTGCTTATGCAGGTTATACCTTCAATATAAGAATTTGTTCTTTGTGATTTTCTTCCCACCACCCCCATTCTCTCTGATTTTTATGATTCTTATTAATTTAGCATGTTTCTTTTTTTAGCACTTTTCTTTTTTTTTTTTTTTTTTTTTTGGTTTTTGGGTCACACCCGGCGGTGCTCAGGGGTTACTCCTGGCCTCCTGGCTGTCTGCTCAGAAATAGCTCCTGGCAGGCACGGGGGACCATATGGGACACCGGGATTCTAACCAACCACCTATGGTCCTGGATTGGCTGATATTTTAGCACTTTTCTTAATGTTGATCTTGTTTTTCTATATTTATGATACCAAAGTGAAAATCTCAAAATAAATATTTTTATTGAGTGATATAGCATGAAAGGATTAGTTTCACTATTTTATTCACTTGCTTCATGTACAGGTTGATCAAGACAGCTTGTACTTTGATTTTTGTTTGTTTTGTTGGTTTTTTTGTTTGTTTTATTTTGGGCCACACCCAGAGCTTCTGGCTCTGTGCTCAGAAATCACTCTGAGCAGGCTTGGGGGACCATATAGGATGCCAGGGATTTCGAACCGGAGTCGGGCCCCAGGTTGGCAGTGTGCAAGGCAAACATCCTACACTGTGCTGTCACTCCGGCTCCTCAGCTTGTACTTTGAGGTGTTTTCTTTTCCCCTCAGTAATTGTGTTAGGGTAAAGATGGTTTCATTTGAGAAAAGGTCAGAGTTAGATTTCTTTTTTTTTTTTTTTTTGGTTTTGGTTTTTGGTTTTTGGGTCACACCCGGCAGCACTCAGGGGTTACTCCTGGCTCTATGCTCAGAAATCGCTCCTGGCAGGTTTGAGGGACCATATGGGATGCCGGGATTCGAACCACCAACCTTCAGCATGCAAGGCAAATTCCTTACCTCCATGATATCTTTCTGGCCCCCAGAGTTAGATTTCTGATGTCCCATTTTCCAAGTCTGTCATGTTTTGATTTTAAAATTTCTTCTTTCATGATTTATATTTTACTTTGTTCATTACCTCTTATTTTGAGAACTTAATTTCCATTGTCCTGATTGTTTCAGAATATCCTAATGAATACTTGTTAGTTTTGGAAGACTCCTTCTTTCTCATTCTGGATGACACTTTAAAATCCAGAGTGTTGGGAGCTGGAGCCCTAGTTTAGCAAGTAGATTATTCACCCAAATAGTCTGCTAATTCTCATAAGTCATAATCCCTGACTGCAGAGCCAGGAGTAAGCCCTGAGCACTGCCAGATGTGTGCCTCCCTCCACCTTAAAGCCAAAATTAAAAAAAAAAATCAAAAACAAAAACAAAACAGTATTAATAACATGAAACACAAGGAATGCTTTACTATGTTTATGAATATCTTGAACTCTTGTTTGGTTCTCATAAGTTTTTCTTCAAGTTCTTGTATCATAAGAAAAATTTGGCTATAAACTTTGCTTTGTTCAATCCAGTTCTGTATCCAATGTGTTCTTATAGTCTATTTTTTTTTGCATATTTTACTGTTTATTCTATAAATCCAAGAGCTTATTCTTTCTACCCCAGGTCTCTGATGAAATCCCTCAAGTTGTGTTGACACTTCCCCCTCCTTATCTCATCCTTCCCTGACACCAAATTTTTTTTTTTTTTTGGGCCACACCCGGCATTGCTCAGGGTTACTCCTGGCTGTCTGCTCAGAAATAGCTCCTGGCAGGCACGGGGGGACCATATGGGACACCGGGATTCGAACCAACCACCTTAGGTCCTGGATTGGCTGCTTGCAAGGCAAACACCGCTGTGCTATCTCTCCGGGCCCTGACACCAAATTTTAATGTGTTTTTCTCCACCAATTTCAGAGTGGCTGAGATCAACCTTATCATACTAGTAGTTCATACTTGTAATTCAGACCCAATTCACTATGTGCCTGCATTGTAGCATGAGTGAGTTGAGGTCCTCCATAAATTTATTCATTACATTCCCATCTGAATCTTTACCTAGAAGTTTTCTTGTTTCCTCTAATATAAACTCTTTATTCAGCCATGGTTCCATTTGTATTTAAAGTTTTGTTTATCTCCTTTCTCAGTTAATGGTGACATCTTCCACCTCAGATTCTCTAAAAATAAATGATTGGCTATTACTCCTGTCTTGTTTATTTGTTTGTTTAGGGGTTTGGACCACACCCCCCTCACTCTAAGGTTACTCCTGGCTCTGTGATCAGATATCACTCCTGGCAGGTTCTGGGGACCTTGGGAACCCGCCACAGCTGAGTGCAAGTCAAATGCACTACCCACATAGCTCTGGCCCTCTTTTTGCATTTCTTTTTTCCTTTGACCATTGTCTCATTCCCTTTGTTAGATTCTTGATATTGTTAAACCCACTTAAATTTTTTCTAGTTCTAAATCTTAAGACATTTTCCTTTTGACTATTTTTGTTGGTGTTCCCTTGAGGTAATGATTAAAATGATTCACTGCTTTGCACACTTTGTAACCTTGAGTATAAATTAACCTTTAGAGATGGTTGCTGTATGTGGGAGCCTTACTTTGCTCAGAGCTTTGGATGCATGATACTCAAGTTTCAGGTGACTGCCAAACCCCATGGGTGCACCAGTTCTAACTAGCTTCCATTTACTTAGAGCCTCTGTGCTGTTAGGATAATGTGACTGCAGATCAGGCCTGTGATTTCTCTGAAAACTGAGTTTCCCACTCTTGTTTTTTCTTTATTGTTCTAAAAACAAAAATATTATATTTAATATTATTTAAAAATAGATTTTTTTCTTTTGGCCTTTAGGCCAGATACAGTTTACTCCTGACTTTTCTCAGGGATTACTCTTGATGGGGCTCAAGAGACTATATAAAATACTTGCTGGGGATCAAGCCAGCTTAGAGTAAGGTAAGCACATTCACCTTACCTGCTGTGCTATCTCTTTAGCCCCATCATTGATCATTGTCTTATCTGTAAGTTCCTTAATGTATCTCGTGGAGACAGTCCCATGTTTGTGGAGTTGCTGTGCTTTATGTTAATTCAGTTTTGTTTGTTTTTTTTAACTTTGAGGGGGGAGTTTGGCTACACCCAGTGTCGACTCTCAGGAGTTACTCCTGGCTCTGCTCAGAAATCACTCCTGTCAGGCTCAGAGGACCATATGGTATGCCGGGAATTGAACCTAGGTCAGTGGTAGGAAACCTTTTTTTTCAACTGAGCCAAATCTCTCCAAAACCACGATTGGAATTTGAGAGCCACACAGGGCGCACACTGACAGAGGCTAGGAGCAGAGTTCTGACTCCTGGAGCGGCTGCTCGGCACACAGAAGAGCCGCATTCAAAAGAGCCACTTGCCGACCATGGTGGACCTAGGTCCATCCTGGGTCGACCATGTGCAAGGCAAATGTCCTACCACTGCTCTCACTCCAACCCCCTAATTCAGTTTCTTTTTTTGTTTGTTTGTTTTATTTTTGTTTGGTTTTGGTTTTGGGCCAAACCCGTTGATGCTCAGGGATTACTCCTGGCTATGTGCTCAGAAATCACTCCTGGCTTAGGGGGACCATATAGGACACTGAGGGATCGAACCACTGTCTGTCCTAGGCTAGCACTTGCAAGGCAGATGCCTTACCTCTAGCCACCCCTCTGGAAAAGCTAAGAATATTAAAAAAAAAAAAAACTAGGGTTTTTCTTTTCAAACAGTTGGCTATGCCACTTATTATGATTTCAAACTTAAATTTTTGTTTTATTTTGTTTTGTTTTAGGCCAAATAAGGTGGTACTCAGGGCTTACTCCTGACTTCGCTCAGGGTGGTGTCATGGGTTAAACCCAGGTTGACTCTATGTATGGCAAGTTCCTTACCTGATGTACAATTACTCTGATCCCAGAATTTTTATTTATTATTTATTTGTTTTTGGTTTTGGGGTCATACCCGGCAGTGCTCAGGGGTTACTCCTGGCTCTATGCTCAGAAATAGCTCCTGGCAGGCTTGGGGGACCATATGGGATGCCAGGATTCAAACCACCGTCCTTCTGTATGCAAGGCATACCTCCATGCTATCTCTCCAGCCCCCTGATCCCAGAATTTTTAATATTTTTTCTTTGTTATTGTGATACACTGGAATAACATACTTGATCGTAATACTTAACATTTGAGTGTGATGCAGTATGGTTACATGACTATTCACTTGGTTGCAAACTGGGGATCACGCTTAGAGTCATTGTGGGGGTGCTAAGCATCTTAATGGAAGACTAACACATGCAGACAGATCCTCTAATTGAGGCAAATCTCTGGGAAACCCCTTATGATGGTATTTTAAAAATAATATTTGCAGATGCAGTTTAGAGGGATTCTAATCTTTGGTATAGTCACAGTAGGTTCTTTTTTTAAATTATCTTTATTTAAACACCGTGATTACAAATATGATTGTAGTTGTATGATTACAGTCATGTAAATAACACCCCCCCTTCACGAGTGCAACATTCCCACCACCAGTTGCCCAAATCTTCCTCCTCCCCAACCCACCCACACCTGTACTTGAGACAGGCTTTCTATTTCCCTCATTCATTCACATTGTTATGATAGTTTTCAGTGTAGTTATTTCTCTAACTGCACTCTATGTGGTGAGCTTCATGTCATGAGCTGCACCTACATGGGTAAATGGGGGGAAATAATGGTTGGGACTGAGGCAGTACAAGATTAGAAATGAGTTTTGTAGGGCAGTATCAAGGTCACAATACAAGATGGACATTATGCATATATAAACTATGTACATATAATACTATCAATATATGTTGTACTCGTGGGACACTAGCCCCCGCATGGTTTTTGAAATGGAGACCAAGGAGAAAAAATTTCTAGTGACTGTCCCAACATAAACCAGTGCCACAACGGCCCTCCTCCCAAAGCACATTCCCGTTAGTGTAGGGAGAGGTAGGGGGAAAGCCTGATGACCCCTATAGAATCCACCTGGACCAGCGCCCAGGGAAGCCCTGGAGTCCAGGGTAAAAAGAGGGGGACGGCGGGGCGCCTGCCAAGTCTCTAGCACTCCCCAGGCTAGGGAGAAGGTCTCCGGCATGGAGCCTCCCCAAACCCCATACCTGGTAAGAGCTGGCCTCCAGAATCAAAGGGGAAACCGGAAGCCAGATATCTGCCCAACCTCCTCCCCATGCACCTCCCCCTCTGGAGTACAAGGGAGGGGGGAGCCTGAGGACCCCTAAGAGTCCACCTGAATCCACTTCTGGCCATCTGAGCTGGCACCCAGGGAAGGCCTGGAGTCCAGGGGATAAAGTGGGACGGCTGAGGGCCTGCCAAGCCTCCCAGCACTCCCCAGGCTAGGGAGAAGGCCTCCGGCATGGGGACAGTAGGTTCTCTTTTGTTTGTTTTTTTGGGTTTTGGGCCACACCCGGTGACACTCAGGGGTTACTCTTAGTTATACGCTCAGAAATCACCCCTGGTTTGGGGGACCATATGGAACGCCGGGGTATAGAACGGAGGCGCAAGGCAGGCACCTTACGGCTTGCACCACCTCTCTGACCCCTCAGTAGGTTCTTTGTTCCTCTCTCTTTCCCCCTTTTTGAGTCATATATCACAAAAGACTAGAAGTTCTGGGGGCCGGCGAGGTGGCGCTAGAGGTAAGGTGTCTGCTTTGCAAGCGCTAGCCAAGGATCAGGACCGTGGTTCGATCCCCCGGCGTCCCATATGGTCCCCCAAGCCAGGGGCAATTTCTGAGCACTTAGCCAGGAGTAACCCCTGAGCATCAAACGGTGTGGCCCCCCAAAAAAAAACAAAAAAAAAAAAAAAAGAAGTTCTGCACTCAGGGATCATTCCTGTCAGACTTGGAGGTTCATATAGGGTGTCAGGGACTGAACACAGGTCACCCCTGTGCAAGACAAGTGCCTCACTGTTCTATCTGCACCCTTATCTTTTTTACATGGCTATCTCTTGCTCTAATTCTTCACTACCCTGTTTATCTTTGCAGTCTAGTCACAACATGTTTTGTAGAGACTAAATGATCTATAAATGGGGCCAAAGAGATAGCATGGAGGTAGGGTGTTTGCCTTTTTGTTTGGGTGTGACCCAAAAACCAAAAAAAAAAGAATATATATTTCACTTTTAAGCTAATAGCAAATAATCTAGCTTTTTCACCACAAAACTCAATAAGAAAAACAGTGAGCAACAGATTGCTTCATGAGAATTAATTGACAGAAGCCACCTACAACACTTAATTCAATATGTCATTTAAATAACATACTTTTATTCCTACTGAACTAGTTTATGTGACACTGTACTCTTAAGTTCTTTGAAGAATCGGGTCTTATGTTTCAGCATCCTTCAACCTTTCTACACCATGGACCAATCCAGAAATTAGCAGTTATAATTAAGATCCATGGACCAATAATTGAAGATCTTGGTTATAAGTCATTCAGTGGAAATTATTTATAGATGTTTTTCTGTTTGTTTTTTTGGGTCACACCCAGCAGCGCTCAGGGGCTACTCCTGGCTCTATGCTCAGAAATCGCTCCTGGCAGGCACGGGGGACCACATGGGATGCCGGGATTTGAACCACCGTCCTTCTGCATGAAAGGCAAACACCCTACCTCCATGCTATCTCTTTGGCCCCATTTATAGATCATTTAGTCTCTACAAAACATGTTGTGACTAGACTGCAAAGATAAACAGGGTAGTGAAGAATTAGAGCAAGAGATAGCCATGTAAAAAAGATAAGGGTGCAGATAGAACAGTGAGGCACTTGTCTTGCACAGGGGTGACCTGTGTTCAGTCCCTGGCACCCTATATGAACCTCCAAGTCTGACAGGAATGATCCTTGAGTGCAGAACTTCTTTTTTTTTTTTTTGGGGGGGGGGCCACACCGTTTGATGCTCAGGGGTTACTCCTGGCTAAGTGCTCAGATAAGCGTCTTACCTCCATGCTATCTCTCTGGCCCTGAAATATCTATTCTTGATAAGTAAAAAAAAATATATATATGTGCATATTTTTGAGATCCATTGTTGAGTTTTCAAGTAGTGATTTATTTTCTATATCTAATTTCAGTTACCTAAAATCTAATCTAATTTCTTACCATTTCAGGTATGACATGAATTATGGCATTTCTTAAATGAAACATTCAGGAATGAAGTGAAAGTGATAACCTATAGAAAAGAAATGATTTTTAAGTTATGTCTGTTAATTTGACTATAGATATATATATTTACCTCCTTAGTAATGCAAGAAGTATTTTTGGGAAACAGAGAAACAAGCAACTGTATATCTTGTGCTCACCTAAATATTACTGGAGGATAAGCCACATCAGTCTACAAAGAGGTTTTCATACAAGCAGAGTAAAATGTAAATTGGCCAAAAGTGAAGCACATTCTAGTAAACACTGCTACTCTTCAGGCAACCATGCTTTCCATATTGGAATTTTGAAACTTAGCACTTCTGCTCCCAAAGGACTTACAAAAGTGAACATTCGTATGTCCCGTATTAAAAGTACTTTGAACTCTGTTTCAAAGGCTGTTTTTGGCAATGGGAATGAAATGATCTCACGTTTAGCTCAAATTAAGCCAAGTTCAGGAATATTAAGAAAAGTATCAGATAGTGGATGGTTGAAGCAAAAAAATGTTGAAAGAACAACTGAGTCTCTGAAAAAATATACGGAGCAGTCCACAGAAAAAAGTCCTTTTCCAGAGAAGAAAAGTCCTGCTATTGATAAAGACGACGATATTGGTAAACATAGCCTTTTTCATTATACAAATAGTTTAACTACAAAATTTGGAGAATCATTCTATTTTTTATCAAATCATATAAATTCATACTTCAAACGTCAGTGGAACATGTCTGAAAAGAAGGAAAATAAGAACTCCCAGAACAAATTAGAACTTCAAGATACAAAAGTTGACAAGAAATCCAGTCCTCCAGTCCACAAAGTCTTGACTGAAAGGAAGCTTGACTCACAATCTTTACATACCATGGACACGCCTGAAAGTGCCAACAGGGTCCCTGAGGTGCCTCCAGTCTCTACTAAACAGAGCATTGCCAACTTCCTTTCTCGTCCCACTGAAGGTGTGCAAGCTTTTGTTGGTGGTTATATTGGTGGACTCGTCCCCAAATTAAAATATGATTCAAAGAATCAGTCAGAGGTACAGGAAGAAAGTGTTAAAGTGGAGCAGGCTGCCAGCAAAGAGAAAAGTACAGAAGAGAAAAAGCATTTATCTCTTCAACGCGAAAAGGCAAGTTATTTTGTGTGCTTCTTAGGTTTATTTATATTTATCAAATTTATGTTCCATTTACCAATGAGACCTAAGAATACTTGTACCATTTGTTAGTATTCCCAGAGCAATTTTATATTTTAGTCATATACATGTGTTGTCTTTTCAGATTATTGCAAGAGTGAGTATTGATAATAGAACCAGGGCATTGGTTCGGTCATTGAGAAGAACAACTGACCCCAAACTCTGCATTAACAGGGTTGAAGAACTTACCTTTCATCTTCTAGAATTTCCTGAAGGAAAAGGAGTGGCTGTCAAGGTAATTCCAGTTTCTTTCACCTGAGATAAATATTATTAGCATAATTAATACATTAATGAGCTTTGACATTGAATATTAATTTGAAATTAAATATTATTGTTTTGGGGGTGGCACACTTGACAGTGCTCAGGGTTTACTCAGACATCACTTGCTCAGACATCACTTCTGGCAGTGCTTAGGGGACCATATGCAATGTTGGGAATAAAATCAGGGTTGGCCGTATGCAAGACAAGTACATTAATCCCTATTACATTTTAATCCTCATTATACATTTTAAAATAGGAGATAGATTTCAGCATATTATTTATTTATTTATTTATTTATTTATTTATTTTTGGTTTTTCAGGCCACACCTGTTTGATGCTCAGGGTTATTCCTGGCTACGTGCTCAGAAATTGCCCCTGGCTTGGGGGGACCTTATGGGATGCCGGGGGATTGAACCATGGTTCTTTCCTTGGCTAGCACTTGCAAGGCAGACACCTTACCTCTAGCGCCACCTCGCCGGCCCCAAGATTTCAGCATATTATTTAAACAAGTAAAAGCCTCCAACTTCTTTAATGCAACATAGATATTCATTCTTTTATTTGGTACTACTCTGAGAGTTGTAATTCTTTTTTTGCAAGAGAGCACACCACCTATACAGGGTTTACTCCTGGCTCTGAGTTCAGGGACATTCCTGGTAGTCTTGTAGTATCATTGAAGTGCTAGATATCGAACCTGGGTTGGACACATGCAAGGCAGACACCCTATTTCTCTGGTTCCAGGAGCTGCAGTTCTTAAATAAACAAAAGCTTTTTAAATTTTTACATTATGATTTTTTTTTTTTTTTTTTTTTGGTTTTTGGGCCATCCGGTGATGCTCAGGGGTTACTCCTGGCTATACGCTCAGAAATCATCCCTGACTTGGGGGAACCATATAGAATGCCTGGGGATCAAACCACGTCCTGTCCTAGGCTAGCGGGTGCAAGGCAGACGCCTTATGCCCTGCGCCACTGCTCCGGCCCCACATTATATTTTTTATATTTGTGAGTTAAAAAAAATTTTTTTTTTTGGGTCACACCTGGTAACGCTCAGGGGTTACTCCTGGCTATGTGCTCAGAAGTTGCTCCTGGCTTGGGGGACCATATGGGACGCCGGGGGATCGAACCATGGTCCGTCCAAGGCTAGTGCTGGCAAGGCAGGCACCTTACCTTTAGCACCACCGCCCAGCCCCGAGTTAAAAATTTTTTTTTTTTTTTTTGGTTTTTTGGGCCACACCCGTTAGATGCTCAGGGGTTACTCCTGGCTACTTGCTCAGAAATTGCCCCTGGCTTGGGGGGACCATATGGGACGCCGGGGGATCGAACCGTGGTCCTTTCCTTGGCTAGCGCTTGCAAGGCAGACACCTTACCTGTAGCGCCACCTCGCCGGCCCCCGAGTTAAAAATTTTAATGACCTTACTGATTGTTGAGTTATTAATCTTATTAGTAAAATAGTTTTTCTTCACATAAATTTTTTTCAAGTATTGTGAAGATAATTCCATTGAAAAATAATTTAGGGGGCTGGGAAGGTGGCGCTAGAGGTAAGGTGTCTGCCTTACAAGCGCTAGCCAAGGAACGGACCGCGGTTCGATCCCCCGGTGTCCCATATGGTCCCCCCAAGCCAGGGGCGATTTCTGAGCACATAGCCAGGAGTAACCCCTGAGCGTCAAACGGGTGTGGCCCAAAAAACAAAAAACAAAAAAAAAAAAAAGGAAAATAATTTAGATAAAAAGAAAAAGAAAAAGAATTTAGAATGAATAGATTGTGTTAATATTTTATTAATGATCTTTTAGTACTCTAATTTTTTTCATAAAAATGTAAGTTAGGACGCTGGAGCAATAGCACAAGTGGTAGGGCATTTGCCTTGCACATGGCTTGCCTTGTACACGACCAAGGACAGACGTGACGTGGTTTTGATCTCCGGCATCCCATATGGTCCCCCAAGCCAGGAGTGATTTCTGAGCACATAGCTAGGTCATACTCAGTGTGACTCAAAAACAAAAACAAACAAAAAAAAATTAAGTTAGGGCCCGGAGAGATAGCACAGCGGTGCTTGCCTTGCAAGCAGCCAATCCAGGACCTAAGGTGGTTGGTTCGAATCCCGGTGTCCCATATGGTCCCCCGTGCCTGCCAGGAGCTATTTCTGAGCAGACAGCCAGGAGTAACCCCTGAGCACCCCCGGGTGTAGCCCAAAAACAAAAACAAAAAACAAAAAACAAAACAACTTAAGTTAGATTAGTTTACATTTGTAGAATTTTTGTTTGTTTTTGTTTTTTTTGAGCGGCAGCGCTCAGGGGTTACTCCTGACTCCAGACTCAGAAATCACTCCTGGGGGCTGGCGAGGTGGCGTTAGAGGTAAGGTGTCTGCCTTGCAAGCGCTAGCCAAGGAAGGACCGCGGTTTGATCCCCCAGCGTCCCATATGGTACCCCAAAGCCAGGGGTAATTTCTGAGTGCTTAGCCATGAGTAATCCCTGAGCATCAAACGGGTGTGACTCAGAAAAAAAAAAAAAGAAATCACTCCTGGCAGGTGTGGGGAACCATATGGAATGCTGGGTTTGAACCAATGACCTTCTGATGAAAGGCAGACACCTTACCTCATGCTATCTCTCCAGCCCCAACATTTGTACAATTTTTTAGTCATTTTTAAACTATTAAGTATTTGAATATAGTTTTCTGTTGTCTAGTGGCTACATTTTAACAGCCAAACACTAATATTCTATATTGATTAGTTTTGGGATATCTTTTATGCTTGTAATCTTTCACCTGAAAGACTTAAGTTTTCAAATACAGGGGTCTGGGAGATAGCTTAGAGGCTGAAGTACAGGCTTGGCATGCAGATATTCAGAGTTTGATTCTTGGTACCATGTGGTCTCCAGGATACACTGAGGTCGCCAGCTTGGTGCAGCACTGGCATATCTATTTTGGAAGTGTCCCAGGCCCCTTATCATGAGTTGTGTCCTGGGCTCCCTCGAACACTGCTTGCAACTTTATCTACTAAAAGTTTTTTCTAATATATGAAGACTTTTACTTGTATTGCAGATTTTAGTAATATATTCAAATCAGAGCTCTTAAATAGAATCACAGCCTTTAAAATTTTTTTAAATGTTTTATTTATGGCCTTAAGAGAGCCTAGTTGGTAGAGTTTAAATGTGAGTCCTCTCTTTCACTGCTTGTGGGACTGCAGACTGGTCCAGCCTATTTTTGAAAACTATATGGTCATTCCTCAAAAAGCTAGAAATTGAGCTCCTATTTATCCAGCAATACTATTCATAGGGATATACCCCAGGAACACAAAAACAATACAAAAAAGCCCTCTGTACTCCTATGTTCAGCACAAAACTATTTACAGTAGCCAGAATCTGGAAACAATCCACATGCCCAACATGATGAGAGGTTAAAGAAACTGTGGCATATCTCCACAATGGAATATTTTGCAGCCTTTAGGAAAATGAAGTCATGAAATTTTCTCATATGTGGATGATATGGAGACTATTTTGCTAAGTGAAATGAGTAAGAAAGAAAGGGTTACACATAGAATAATCTCACTCATTTGTGTATATAAGAAAAACAAGGAATAGTATGGAACATCATCCAGAGACAATAGAATTAAAGATCAGGAGGTCCAGCCCTGGGTAGAGGAAGCTCACTACAAAAAGCACTGAGTACAGTTAGAGTAGAGAAGGCTCTACTATGACAATAATAGCTGGAACTGGTTGCTCTGGACAGAACTTTGTGGTGAAAGGAGAGGAAGTGACACACCAGACACCACTCCATATGGTACAGACCATAGTGTCAAAAAATTGTATATGAGAGAGAAACAAATTGCCTGCCCTTGAGAGGCCATGGGTAAAAAAAAAGGGAGGGGGCAAAAGCGATAGCACAGCGGTAAGGGCATGTTTGTGTTGCATGCGGCCAACACAGGAAGGAACCTGGTTTGAATCTCGGCATCCCATATAGTCCCTTTAGCCTGCCAGAAGTGACTTCTTAGAGCAGAGCCACAAATAATTCTTGAGCGCCACCGGGTTTGACTCCAAAACCAAAAAAATAAGAGACAGGCAATGGGGGGGATGGGAAGAGAAACAGGACATTGGGTGGCGGGAAGGGTGCACGATGAAGGATGGTGTACATTGTATGACTAAAACCCAGCAATAAATAATCTTATAGCCATGGTGCTCAAATAAAGCAATTTAAAAATAAGGGCAACTTCTTCATCTCCCACATCCATAGCACTACTCTTCTAGTCCCTGTAAATAAAAATACATATATTGGGGCCGGAGTGGTGGTACAAGAGGTAGAGAATTGCCTTTCACAACGGCTGACCTTGGATGGACTGTGGTTTGATCCCTGGCATCTCATGTGGTCCCTCAAGCCTGGAGTGGTTTCTTTTCTTTTGTTTTTTTTTTTTTTTTTTTTTTGGTGTTTGGTTTTTGGGTCACACCCGGCAGTGCTCAGGGGTTACTCCTGGCTCTATACTCAGAAATAGCTCCTGGCAGGCTCAGGGGACCATATGGGATGCTGGAATTCGAACCACTATCCTTCTGCATGCAAGGCAAAACAAACACCTTACCCTCTATGCTATCTCTCCAACCCTTCAGGAGCAATTTCTGAGTGCAGAACCAGGAGTAACTCCTGAGTGTCAGCAGGTGTGGCCCAACCCCCCCCAAATATAAATACATATATTAAATGAAAATATAACATACCAAGAATTTTAGCATAAAGTGCAGTGAATTCTCATAAATAGAACACATCAATGTAACCAACACCCATTGGCACAAACACAACTTACCACTGTTCTTCAGGAGCCTTCCTTGTTTCCTTGTTCCCTTTTTAGTAAAATCTCTCTCTCTTTTTTTTTTTTTTGTAAGATCCCTTTTTTAAAAAAAAAAAGTAGTCAGGGATTAATTTGTTTTTGTCATATATAGCAGTATGACTGGCTTCTTTCTCTTAACTTATTGGTAAGACCTCATTTACTTTGTTGTGTGTCAGTCCTATGTTATTTGAATAAAATACCTATTTTTTGTAATATACATTCACTACACTAGTATTGCTATGAGTGTGGGCAATGAAAGGCTCCATCCACTAAACTAATACTTTCTAAACTATTGAGGGATTTCTGAGTTTTCCGGTTGAGTCTTTTTTTTTTTGTTTTTGTTTTTTGGGCCACACTCGGCAGTGCTCAGGGGTTAGTCCTGGCTGCCTGCTCAGAAATAGCTCCATGGGACACCGGGATTCAAACCAACCACCTTCGGTCCTGGATCGGCTGCTTGCAAGGCAAAGGCCGCTGTGCTATCTCTCCAGGCCCACAGGTTGAGTCTTTTAAGAACAATAGCTTTGCTATTAGAAACTTTGAAGACTTTCATTTTGTATAACTGATCCTCCAATACAATGAGTATTTTTATTTATTTAATTTTTGGTTTTTGGGTCACACCCGGCAGCACTCAGGGGTTACCCCTGGCAGGCTTGGAGGACCATATTGGATGCTAGGATTCAAACCACCATCTTTCTGCATTCAAGGCAAACGCCCTACCTTCATGCTATCTCTCAGGCCCCATTATTTTATTTATTTATTTACTTATTTATTTATTTATTGGGTTTTGGGCCACACCCAGTGATGCTGAGGGGTTACTCCTGGCTCTGAGCTCAGAAATTGTTCCTGGCTTGGGGGGATCATATGGGACACTGGGGGATCCAACCGTGGTCCCTCCTAGGTCAGGTCATGCAAGGCAAATGCCCTATCACTGCGCCACAACTTCGGCCCAGAGTAATTTTTTTAGATCACTTGTTTTATTGGTTTGTTTTTTTTTGGTTTGATTTTTGGGCCACACCTGTTTGATGCTCAGGGGTTACTCCTGGCTGTGCGCTCAGAAATCGCTCCTGGCTTGGGGGGATCATATGGGATGTCGGGGGGATCGAACCGCGGTCCGTCCTACGCTAGCGCTTGCAAGGCAGACACCTTACCTCTAGCGCCAACCTCCCTGGGCCCCTAAACTGAAGGGCTTTTTTTTGTTTTTGGGTCACATCTGGCAGCGCTCAGAGGTTACTCCTGACTCTATGCTCAGAAATCGCTCCTGGTTGGCTCAGGGGACCATATGGGATGCCGGGATTCGAACCACCAACCTTTTGCATGAAAGGCAAATGCTTTACCTCCATGTTATTTCTCTGGCTAGATCACTTGTTAAGAAAATATAAATATGGGGCTGGAGCGATAGTACAGTGATTATGGTATTTACTGTGCATGCAGCTGACCGCAGCATCCTATATGATCCCCCAACGCTGCCAGGAGTAATTTCTAAGTACAGAACAAGGAGAGACTCAGGAGAGCCTGAGTCTGCTAGGTGTGGCCCAACTTCCCCTTCAAAAAAGGGAATAAAAGTTATTATTTATGGGCCAGAGAGATAGCATGGAGGTAAGGCATTTGCCTTGCATGCAGAAGGATGCCGGTTCGAATCCTGGCATCCCATATGGTCCCCTAAGCACTGCCGGGTGTGACCCAAAATCCAAATATATTGGAACCTGAGCTATACAGCACAGTGAGTAAGATGTTTGCTTTTCACATAGCTGACCTGAGCTTGGTCTCTAGTATCCCATATCGATATCAAAGCATAAACTAGGGAGTCACTCCTGATTGCAGAGCCAGGAGTAAGCTCTTAGAATCACTGGGTATTGGTCCCAAAACAAAACAATGCAAAAAGGAAAATCTGGATAATATGAAGAAACTTGTTAATGTGAAGAAAGTTACTAGTCCACTGTGAAGAAAGATTTGACCCTTTCCTTATATAGTGATCTCTCCAAAACAGTGTACTTTGTAGATTGCCAAAAAAAACATGTTTTATGCATGCGTACCTGTGAACTTATCCAAGTAAAATTTTTATCATTAAGAATTGAGTTTTTGGGGCTCGGAGAGATAAGCACAGTGGTGTTTGCAGCTGATCCAGGACCAAAGGTGGTTGGTTCGAATCCCGGTGTCCCATATGGTCCCCCGTGGCCTGCCAGGAGCTATTTCTGAGCAACAGCCAGGAGTAACCCCTGAGCACCGCCAGGTGTGGCCCAAAAACCAAAAAAAAAAAAAAAAAAAAAAAAAAGAATTGAGGGTTTTTTTGGGCCGGAGAGAGTAGCATGGAGGTAAGGCATTTACCTTGCATGTAGAAGGTTGGTGGTTTCGAATCCCGGCATTTCTTATGGTCCCCTGAGCCTGCCAGGAGCGATTTCTGAGCATGGAGCCAAAAGTAACCCCAAGCACTGCCAGGTTGTGACCCAAAAACAAAAACAGAACAAATAAAAAAAATGAATTGAGTTTTTTTTTGGGTCAGAGTGATAGCACAGCGATAGGGCATAGTTTGCCTTGAACGTGGTGACCCAGGGACGGAACCTGGCTTCAATCCCTGGCATCCTAATTTGGTTCCCTGAGCCAGGAGCAGTTTCTGAGGCACATAGCCTCAGTTTAAAACCCTGAACGTCACCGTGTGTGGCCCAAAACCCCCCACACCCCTAAAAAATTAATGTTTTGGGGGTCAGACAATTAAAACAGGGGTAGATTGCTTACCTTGCATGTGGCCAACCCAGATTCAATCCTTAGCACCACATATGGTCCTCTAAGCAGTGCCAGAATGATCCCTAAGTGCAGAGTCAGGAGTGAGCCCTGGGCACAATTTAATGTGCCCATCCTTTACCCCTTGGTCCCCCCTCTACCCCTCCAAAAATTTTTTTTTGAATTCAAAAAAATTTTTTTGAACTCTTTAGAGAAACTAGAAAGATAGTTTAGTGGGCATTTGCCTTGCCAGGAATATAAAACTAAGTGGATCTGATTTCAATCCCTGATACTTTATATGGTGAGGAGTGATCCTGAATGAGCCTTGCACACCACCAAGTATGTCCCCAAAACCAGAAAAATAAAATAAAGACAATGAAATGGGTCTTTGGAACTGGAGAGATCATATAAGAATGAGAAGCACTATGTCTTCATGCCTTGCTTGTTAACCTCTGGCAGTATATACAAACTTACTACCAGGAGTGATCACTGAGTATAGAGCTAGGAAGTATGCCCTGATCTCTGGATCCAACTTATAGCACCACGTAAACTCTCCTTTCACCCACAAAAAATGATATTCCAAACCTCGTGAATTGTTTTTGATATCTAATTTTTTTTGTTTTTGCTTTTGTGCCCTACCCAGCAGTGCTCAGGGGTTACTCGCTGGCTCTGTACTCAGGGGGACCATATGGGACATGGTGTACCTTGGCAGGTCCTATCACTTCAAGCCCTAGTATTTATTTATTTACTTTTGGTTTTTGGTTTTTGGGCTACACCCTGGCAGCACTCAAGGGATTATTCCTGGCTCTGCACTCACTCTGAAATCATTCCTGGCAGGCTCAGGAAACCATATGGGATGCTGGGAATGGAGCCCGGGGTTCATCCCGGTTGGCTGCATGGCAAGGCAAATGCCCTGTCGCTATGGCTATTGCTCCCAGCCCAGTATTTAACATCTTAAAGATAGCGTAGTTTTCTCTTTTGTGCATATGTATTATTTATCTGCATTTGTTACAGTCACAAATTTTCTGGGAAATTTTCTTTTTTTTTTTTTTTTTTTTTTTTTGGGCCACACCCAGCGGTGCTCAGGAGTTACTCCTGGCTGTCTGCTCAGAAATAGCTCCTGGCAGGCAGGGGGACCACATGGGACACTGGGATTAGAACCAACCACCTTTGGTCCTGGATCGGCTGCTTGCAAGGCAAACGCCACTGTGTGATCTCTCCGAATTTTCTTTGATATTTTTATTTGAGGTATTCCACTAATTTTTAAAAAATGTTTTCTCTTTTTTAATTTTTTTTGGTTACACCCGGCAGCGCTCAGGGGTTACTCTTTGGCTCTACACTCACGAAATTGCTCCTGGAAGGCTCAGAGGGACCATATATGGGATGCTGGGATTCTAACCACCATCCGTCTGCATGCAAGGCAAATGCCCTATCTCCATGCTATCTCTCCGGCCCAAAACTGTTTTTTGTTTCTAAATGCAGCAAGAACATGGGTTATTGAGAAAAATTTGGAAAGATAAGAAAAGTAAAAATGGTGCTGTTACCTTAGATTACTATAGCAATATATTAACTTCTGACTGTATTAGATTAACTGAGGTAGGCTGTATTAATACACTATTAAAAATAACCATGGTTTAACATAATAGCAGTTTGTCACTCACATAAAAGTTAATTGTGGGTTTGGGTGATTCTGGGACAGGGAATGCTGTCTACTGTGTTCTTGAATTGGTTTCCCTGTATCTTAGGCCACTTCCATGATTGCAGTAGCATGGTAAGAGTGGCAGTAGCAGGAAATAAAGTGGCCGGTGTCTTTCACAACTACCTTTCTAGCCACCTGAGAAGTAATGCCTAAGTGTCTGGAAGGGAAAAGCAATGTGGTTATTTGTAAACTTAGAATATTCTTTCAGGGGCCGGGAGGTGGCGGCTAGAGGTAAGGTGCCTGCCTTGCCTGCGCTAGCCTTGGACGGACTGCAGTCGATCCGCCGGCGTCCCATATGGTCCCCCAAGGCAGGAGCAACTTTTGAGCGCATAGCCAGAAGTAACCCCTGAGCGTTACCGGGTGTGGGCCCAAACCTCCCCCCCCAAAAAAAAATTCTTTTAGGGGCCAGTGAGGTGGCGCTAAAGGTAAGGTGTCTGCCTTGCAAGCGCTAGCCAAGGGAAGGACTCTTGCGGTTTCGATCTCCCCGGCGTCCCATAAGGTCCCCCCAAACCAGTGGAAGGATATCTGAGCGCTTAGCAGGAATAACCCCTGAGCATCAAACGGGTGTGGCCCAAAAACAAACAAACAAAAAAGAATAGTTTTTTCAGGAATTATTTTATACATGCCAAAACAGTCATTTCATGTGTAGAGTTTTATAACCTATATTTTGCTTTATCATTTTTGGGTGTGTATCTTTGTATATCAGTAGATTTGCATCTCTATCCAATTTAAGCATGTTTTTAAATAACTGATTCAATTCAAGTGAGGATTTATACCAATTTGTTTCCTTATTCCTACGATTCCATTAATAGAGCATAATACTTTCTTTGTCATGGTTTTGTATATATGTTTTATATATATATAATTTACTTATATATTATATATGACTACATTCAAACTGCTAGTTATGAGAATAACATTGTATAGTCACTCACTTTGTGGGTTTAGTTGGGTCAAGTTCTCATTGATGCTAACTTTATTTCTCTTCCTTTTTATTCACTAGAACTTAAATATAAAGACTTGAATGAATTAAGCATTTTCTCATTAGAGCAGATAGAGTATAGGCGATGTCATATGCTTTATCTTAATTATATTAGAAGCCAAAATTGGCTGGGCAACCATTAGTCATGCTAGGGATTAATAATACTAAGGATGATTACTGGATTAGGGAAATGACAAGCTGATCTTTTCATTGGACACTTAAGCTAGAACCATTCATCTTTCAGTTAACCCTATTGGAACCAAAAACTACCTTTTTTGTTTTGTTTTGTTTTGGGACCACACCCAGCAGTGCTCAGAGGTTACTCCTGGTTCTGTGCTCAGAAATTGCTCCTGGCAGGCACTGGGACCATATCGGATGCCGGGATTCAAACCACTGTTGGTCCTGTTTCGGCCTCTTGCAAGGCAAACACACTACCGCTGTGCTAGCTCTCCCGCCCCTAGAACTACCTTTCTAATTATAGTGCATTTTAATTGACCTTTAATAACTTCCATCAACGGAAGCTATTAGTTTTCTCTCAAAGGCCATTTTATTGAGAAAAGCAAGAGAAGAAATTTGTTTCTATTGAATCACCAATTTTTTTTCTTTTTTTCTTTAGGAGATTTAGGGTGCCCTGAGATTCCAGAACCCATAGGTGTCAGGCACATAGGTGAGGTCTTTTGCTCAGCAAGAGAAGCCTGAGTCTATTCCCTTTGGCATCCTTGGGGGAGGAAGAGGAAGAGGAGGAGAAAGTGGAGGAGGAAGAAGTGGAGGATGAAGAGGAGAAGGAAGTGGAGGAGAAGGAGGAAGTAGAGGAAGAAGAGGAAGAGTAGAAGGAAGTAAAGGAGAAGGAAATAGAGGAGGAGGTGGAAGAGGAAATGGAGGAGGACTGAATCACCAATTTTTTAAATGAAATTTTTTTAAATACTGACTTTGAAAAAAGCTGCCTAAATGATGGCATGAATTTTGGGCAATTAAAAATAAACTAACAGAGCTTGGAGCAATAGCATAGTCGGAAGCCAACACAGGTTTTATCCCCAACATCCTATACGGTTCCCTCAACACCTTCAGTGAGTAATTCTTTTTTTTTTTTTTTTTTTGGTTTTTGGGCCACACCCGGCAGTGCTCAGGGGTTACTCCTGGCTGTCTGCTCAGAAATAGCTCCTGGCAGGCACGAGGGACCATATGGGACACCGGGATTTGAACCAACCACCTTTGGTCCTGGATCGGCTGCTTGCAAGGCAAACACCGCTGTGCTATCTCTCCGGGCCCCAGTGAGTGATTCTTGAGTGCAGAACCTGGCAGGCATAACTCATGAGTGCCTTTGGGTATGGCCCAAAAACCAAACAATAAGTAAATAAATAATACAATAAACTAACATTACTAACTCTAGCTTTTGAGAGATTAGGTGCTCATAATTTTTCTTATGTGGTTTTAAGTTGTATTTAATCGTACATTTTAGAATCAGATTATTTTTTCAAAAAAGTGATTTTGATTTAGGGGGCTCATACTTGTGAGACTCAGAAGCTCTGTCATTAGGAGTCACCCCTGGTGTTGCTAGGGGGATCATACAGGGGATCAACCTGGACTCAGCCTTTTGTTAGGCAAGTGATTTACCTTCTCTACTATCTGTCTAATGCACAAATAACTTTGTTTTGGGGCCATACCAGGCAATGCTCACGATTTACTATTAGCTCTACTCTTAAGGATCACTCCTGATGAGGTTCTGGGGATCATAAATATTTTTGGGAATCAAACTGAGGTTGATCTTATATAAGACAAAAGCCCTACCAGCTATACTGTCTCTCCAGCCCCCTCCCAAAGAGCATTCTTTTTGTTTGTTTTGTTGTTATTGTTGTTGTTGGCCCTGCTCTCAGAAATCATTCTAGCAGAGTTGGAGGACCATATGGGTGCCAGGGATCAAACCCAGGTCAGTCACATACAAGGCAAACGCTCTACCCACAGTGCTATCACTCCAGACCCCTAGAACTTTGTTTTGCTTTGTTTTGTTTGGGCCACACCCAGTGATGCTCAGGGGTTATTCTGGCTATGAGCTCAGAAATCGTTCCTGGCTCAGCAGACCATATGGGACACCGGGAAGGGGGCTGGGGGGATCAAACCACGGTCTGTCCTAGCCTTACTGCTCTGTTCCACCGCTTCGGCCCTCCACCCTAGAACATTTTCATAAAATATCCACAAAAATAAGTTTCAAGGGCTGGAGAGATAGTACAGGACTTACTTTGTATGTGCCAACCAACGTGTTTTGTACAACACTGTCACGAGTGATTCCTGAGTATAAAGCTAGGAATAAGCACAGAGCATCACCAGGTATTTTCCCAACCTCCCAAATTAAATTTAAAGCATCTGTAGCAATGAGGAAGGGGAGCATTGAATTTAAAGAGGGGTGATTGTTGAAGAGTAAGCTATATCTTTTCCACTTTTGAGGAATTTGGTGATTTGAGGGTAAATCAAGGATTTTAAGATGGTATGGATCAGACAAATGGTCATAAAATAAAAGCAGAGATACTAGCTAGTAAACATTTGATCTTACAGGTTTAATGCAACAGAATTGGAGATATTTGGATAAAGAATTGTTTTTATTTTAGAAATTAAGGAATTAATTTTTGGGCTTGCCTCATACTGAATGATGCTAGGAAGCAGAAGTTGAATTTAGAACTTTATGTACAAACAAAGCATGTGATCTTTCTCTTTAACCCCAGGGTCCCAAGACAGGCATTTTATTTTATTTACTTGTTGTTTGTTTGGGGGCCACACCTGGCAACACACAGGGGTTACTCCTGGCTCTGCTCTCAGAAATCACTGAGCAAGCTTGGGGGACCATATGGGATGCCTGAGATGGAACCCTGGGTCAGCCCAGGGTTGGCTGCATGCAAGGCAAATGCTCTACCCACTGTGCTATGTCTCAGGCCCAAGCATTTTAAATATTAATTAATATCACAAAATGAAACTTACCATTTAATTCTATTGCTAAAGTAATAAACACTGGCACCTTGAATGCATATTATGAGGTATGTTTGTTGATTAAAAATACATGTTCACTCTTTAACAAAAGCATAAAGATGGTCTTTTTTTTCTGAAAACAGGAAAAAATTATTCCGTATTTATTACGATTGAGACAAATTAGAGATGAAACTCTTCAGGCTGCAGTTAGAGAAATTTTGGCCTTAATTGGCTATGTGGATCCAGTGAAAGGAAGAGGAATACGAATTCTAACAATTGATGGTGGAGGAACAAGGTAAGGCTGGAGTGTGGGTTGTTTGTAACTATAGATTCAGCACTGGGAATATTTTTTGTTTGTTTTTCGGCCACACCCAGCAGTTTTCAGGGTTTACTCCTGGTTCTGCACTCACCTGGGGATCTTAGGTGATGACAGGGGTCAATTGTGCCCTTAAGAATGGGCGATAGTGCTCGCTTCGGCAGCACATATACTAAAATTGGAACGATACAGAGAAGATTAGCGTGGCCCCTGCGCAAGGATGACACGCAAATTCGTGAAGCGTTCCATATTTAAAAAAAAAAAAAAAAAGAATGGGCGATAATGCATGCCAACACAAGTGAAATAACAACGTTGCAACACTGAAACTTAGAAGTTATAAGCCAATGCTACCTCAGGTTAAAAAAAATCGATGTACCTTGTATTCCTATGTAAGAGATTTCTAATCTAGGTTCTTAATAATAGACTTTTCCGTGAAGCAGGATTTCTCATTTGCCATTAATATTCACTGCAGGGGTTTGGTCGCTCTTCAGACGCTGCGGAAATTAGTTGAACTTACTCAGAAGCCGGTTCATCAGCTCTTTGACTACATTTGTGGTGTAAGCACAGGTAATTATATGGAAACAGGGAGTCTGGGCAGTGCCGATGGAAGGGAACAGTGAGCACATAGCTTAAAGCGTGGTTCTCTGATATCTTTTAATGATGAATGGTCCTTTGGGTTGCTTAATAAACTTAAAAAAGTTTATGGGGGGCCAGAGAAATAGCACGGAGGTAGGGCATTTCCTTGCATGCGGAAGGATGGTGGCTCAAATCCCGGCATCCCATATGGTCCTCCAAATCTGCCAGGAGTGATTTCTGAGCATTAGAGCGAGGAGTAACCCCTGAGCAAGCGCTGCCGGGCGTGACTCAAAACAAAACAAAACAAAACAAAAAAGTTTATTGGGGAGATGAAGTGATTGCACAGCAGTAAGGCATTTGCCTAGCACGCTGCCAACCTGGAACAGACCTGGGTTTGATCTCAGGCATCCCATATGATCCTCCGAGCCTGCCAGGAATGATTTCTGAGTGCAGACAGGAGTAACCCTGAGCACCACAGGGTGTGGCCCAAAAACAAACAAAAAAAGTGTTTATTGGATATATAAGTTAAATATTAGCAGTAGTTTTTTTTCCTCTTGGCGGCTGGTATCCATGTGTTCAAGCAGTGCCTCGGGAGTCAGGGACGACTCTGGGCATTACCTGACCCAGCTGTATGGGCCTTCGTTTAGAATGCTCAGCCTGGCAGTAGAGTTCCGCCTGGTGACTGGTAG
This sequence comes from Suncus etruscus, assembly GCF_024139225.1. Lineage (NCBI taxonomy): Eukaryota > Metazoa > Chordata > Mammalia > Eulipotyphla > Soricidae > Suncus > Suncus etruscus. The sequence continues at coordinate 117,340,821 of NC_064848.1, read as the reverse complement.
CGCTGAGGGCCACCAGTGATACTTGAGGCTACAAGGCCACACTTGAGGGTACTTATGGGCCACCAGGGCTACACCCCTCAGTGTTGGACCAATAGTGCCTAGAACAGAATTGAGTACATAGCATATCCAGGGCCTATGTTAGTCTTTTGTAAGGCGAGCACATTACCTGCTGGTCCTATCTCTTTTGGCTCCTGTCCTATCTTTTTACCAGAATGTGGCATTCCTTTATAGAAAATGTAACACAAAATATTTAAAATCCATTATTATGGTGATTCCTTTGTTGTTGTTCTTGTTTTTTCTTTATTTCCTCCAGTCGCAGAATAAGCAATGTTTGAATGTTTTTGCAGTCTCACCCAACTGTCTTCATCAACCCAAACTTTCTCCTTCCCTCATCTTTAGTTTGCTATTGACCATTTGGGTACACTAGATGGCAGTGTGTCCTACCAATTGTAGCTGGGATATGCAATAAGCTATTTCAAATGATAAACCGAAAACTTCTTTAATTATACTAGTTTCAAAGACCCACTTGAATGAATAATTACTTTAATAAATTAATAAACTACCAGATATACTGTGTTTTCTAATTTCTAGACTATGTTAGAAGAAAGGGACATAGTCTACAGTAATACTTTAATTATGTATTGCTTATGTAAAGCAGCATATATATATTTTAAATTATCATCATTGATTAGCACTTAATCCTCATTGAAGCCTACTAAGATCCTTTATATCTGTCATCTCAGTGTCAGAAACTTCCAAATTTTAGTCATTGCTAATATCTTTATTTTATAGATCAGAAAATGGGACTCTTGAGAGGTTGTGTGTGTCCCAAGTGAAACAGTAAAGCATTAAAATAATTTTTTGTTTTGGGTTGGTCCACACCTGTTGGTTCTTAGAAACTCTTCAAACTCTGGGTTGTTCCTGAATTTCCGGTAGGTGCTCAGGGGACCATATGGAGCCAGGGATTGAGCGTGGGCCTCTCTGCATACAAGGAGGCATACATAGCATGCTTTCTAGCCCACTGAATTGTCTTTCAGACTGCTTCCAAGGCAAAATCTTTTTTTGGGGGGAGGGGGTTTGGTTTTTGGGTCATACCCGGCAGTGCTCAGGGGTTACTACTGGCTCTACGCTCAGAAATCACTCCTGGCGTGGGGACCATATGGGATGTCAGGATTCAAACCACTGTACTGCATGCAAGGCAAATGCCCTACCTCCATGCTATCTCTCCGGCCCCCTTTTTTTGTTTTGTTTTTGTCAGGTTTTTTTGTTTTTGTTTTTTGAGGGCTACACCCATTTGACGCTCAGAGGTTACTTCTGGCTGTGTGCTCAGAAATAGCTCCTAGCTTGGGGGACCATATGGGACACTGGGGGATCAAACTATGGTCCATCCTAGGCTAGCACCAGCAAGGCAGGCACATTTCCGCTTTGTGCCATGGCTTCAGTCCCTCCTAGGCAAAAATCTTAACTAAATCTGTGACTTAGGGGATCTTCTAAATAAGCATTGGTAAGAGCAACGAATTCTTTCTTTCAGGTGCCATATTAGCATTCATGCTGGGATTGTTTCATATGCCCTTGGATCAATGTGAAGAACTATATCGAAAATTAGGATCAGATGTGTTTTCACAGAATGTCATTGTTGGAACAGTCAAAATGAGTTGGAGCCATGCATTTTATGACAGTCAAACATGGGAAAATATTCTTAAGTAAGTTACAATTACTCTTTTAAAAATGTCCAGATTTATATAGGTACTATGTATATGAATGCATTTCAAGGGCTGGAGAGATACCATGGAGGTAAGGCATTTGCCTTGCATGTGGAAGGATGGTGGTTCGAATCCCGGCACCCTATATGGTCCCCCGAGCCTGCCAGGAGCGATTTCTGAGCATAGAGCCAGGAGTAATCCCTGAGTGCTGCCGGGTGTGACCAAAAACCAAAAATAGAATGCATTTCACAAGATAACGGTACCTTATTTTCTTAATTTTTGTGATATAAAAATTAGAAACAACATAAGTGTCATTAATTCTATGATCATGTTTATGAACAATACTCTAGTAGAAAGATTTATATTTATGGCTACATTTCAGAGTTTTTGTTTTGTTTTTTTTTTTTTTTTTTTGGTTTTTGGGCCACACCCGGTAACGCTCAGGGGTTACTCCTGGCTATGTGCTCAGAAGTTGCTCCTGGCATGGGGGACCATATGGGACACCGGGGGATCGAACCGTGGTCCGTCCAAGGCTAGCGCAGGCAAGGCAGGCACACCTTACCTTTAGCGCCACTGCCCGGCCCCTTGTTTTTGTTTTGTTTTGGGGATCCTTCTGATAATGATCAAGTTTAATCCTGACTTTGCACTCAGAAATCACTCCTGGCCATGCTCAGGGGACCATATGAAATGCTGAGGATCTAACTTGTGTTATCATCATCATACCCTCTCTGTACTATACTCCAGATTACATTTCAGAATCTTATCTGTTGTTCATCAGGGCATAATATGTCTTTAAAAAATATGGGGCCGGAGAGATAGCATGGAGGTAAGGCATTTACCTTTCATGCAAAAGGTCATCGGTTTGAATCCCGGCGTTCCATATGGTCCCCCGTGCCTGCCAGGAGCAATTTCTGAGCCTGGAGCCAGGAAAAACCCCTGAGCACTGCCGGGTGTGACCCCACCCCCCCAAAAAAAAAAAACACACACACACACACAAAAAAAAAAAAAGTAGATGAGGGCCGGGCGGTGGTGCTAAAGGTAAGGTGTGCCTGCCTTGCCTGCGCTAGCCTTGGACGGACCGCGGTTCGATCCCCCAGTTTCCCATATGGTCCCCCAAGCCAGGAGCAACTTCTGAGCGCATAGCCAGGAGTAACCCCTGAGCATTACCGGGTGTGGCCCAAAAACCAAAAAAATAAAAAAATAAAAAAAAGTAGATGAAAAATGTAGGAGATATTTAGAAAGCAATGAAAATAGCTTGTATTCTAAACACAAAACATTTCATTGTTTTTTAGGTAGGAAAGCCTTCTAAGCAGTGCTGGAGTACCTGTTCCCTGATATACTCAAATGTCAGGAACCAGGGAGATGGTGTTGCTCCCACTCCTTGATGCAGGGACCACCAGGGCTCAACAACCATTTAGTTCTTAAGAGGCCATGCAGTGCCATGATTGAACTGGGGTCCCACGCACCTGATCCCTGTCCCTAAATATTTTAATTTTGGGACATGGGTTTGAGGGCCACACCCTGCTGTGACTTCAGAGTATCCCAGTGCTTCTCAATTATTTTCTGTCATGCCTCCCTAGGAAGAAGAAAACATTTTTTATGCTCCCCCACACAACTATAAACAGTATCTTTATTTAAAAAAATTTTAACCTGCAAAACAAAAATATAAAATATAATTTGAGCTGATCTTTTAATCAGAGGTGATGTCTGGATTAATGGCTACAATGAGCACGTTTTGCAGTGCATCGCTTTTAGAAGTGGGGTTTGAAGCAGGACACAGCGACTCTCAGCTCCAAAGACATACAGAGACATAAACACAGGCTTAGCTTGTTATGACAGTGCTTGCTGAGGTCAAACGTGTTCACCTTTACAGAGCCTCGAATTCCCCTCTGGGAGACATGCCCCACAATTTGAGAACCACTGGAGTAACCCCTGGGAACATGCTTGGGAACCATGAGTTGTGTTAGGGCTTTGAAGGAGCATCGGTTGCATGTGAAGTAACTGCCTTCTCAACTGTCTGTCTGGTTCTTTAGAACTCCCTATTAATAGAATAGTCCAATTTTTTTTTTTTTGATTTTTGGGTCACACCTGGAGGCACTCGGGGGTTGTTACTCCTGGCTCTGCACTCAGAAGTCGCCCCCGCATGCTTGGGGACCATATGGGATGCTGGTATTCAAACCACCATCTATCCTGCATTGGCTGTATGCAAGGCAAACACCCTACTGCTGTGCAGTCGCTCAGGACCTTTTATTTGGAGGGGGGGCATACCTGGTGATGCTCAGTGTTACTCCTGGCTATACAATCAGAAATCGTTCCTGGCTTGGGGGATCATATGAGATGCTGGGGATCGAACCCAGGTCTGTCCTGATCAGCTGCATGCAAGGCAAACGCCCTACCACTGCGCTATTGCTCTGGCAGTCCAAATTTCTGTCACAATTTTTTTTTTTTTTTTTTTTTTTTGGTTTTTGGGCCACACCCGGCGGTGCTCAAGGGTTACTCCTGGCTGTCTGCTCAGAAATAGCTCCTGGCAGGCACGGGGGACCATGTGGGACACCAGGATTCGAACCAACCACCTTTGGTCCTGGATCGGCTGCTTGCAAGGCAAACGCCGCTGTGCTATCTCTCCGGGCCTTCTGTCACAATTTTTATATGTTGCAGTAATTAAAATGCCTGCTCAAGTGACTAAAACACATTTTAAAAGATGACATTGAACTCTTTGCTGATTCAAGTTGAAAATCTAGATGTCTCTTTGGGGGGACATTGAGCCACACCTGGCAGTGCCCAGAGGTTACCCTTAGATCTGTGCTCAGAAATTGCCCCTGGCATGCTTGGGGGACTTTATGGAATGCTGGGAATCAAACCTGGGTCTGTTCCTGTACAGGCACATGCAAGACAAACACCTTGCCACTATGCTATCGCTCTGGCCCCATAAAAATCTAGATGTCTTAATTTGGCTTTTCTATGAAGCTATAATTAGACCAACCGCAATTCTACAGTTTTATCCCAGAACTTCTTTATCCTGCCAGAAAGATCCTGCAAGTGTTTATTATGCCTCTGTTTTTTTATACTGTTTATGTCCTGACTTGAATATACTATCCTGTTATCTTTTGCTGGCCTTTTAAAGCTATCTCCTTTTCCAAATACTGTCTTGATTGTCACCAAAACTGCAGCAACTTTCAGTTTGGGGGGTGGGCCACATACATTGTTGCTTTAAGCTTACTCCTGGCAGGGCTCAGAGACTATATGTGGTACTGGTGACTGAATCCAGGTCAGATGTATGCAATGCCAGCACCTTAATTGCTGTATGATTGCTCTTGCCCCTTAATTTTTAAGCTTTAACCAAAGATAATATTTCATGTGCATTAATTGAATGTCTTAGAGCAGATATTTAGATTAACTTTTAGTCCCTATTAACACTTTAACAAAGAATCCTTTTATCAAACAGTGATGGGCTGGAAAATTGTGTATGTTCCTTGCTGATAAAAAAATTTTGATATAATTTATCTTTTCTCCTTTAATAAAGGGATAGAATGGGTTCCTCATTAATGATCGAAACTGCAAGAAACCCCACATGTCCCAAGGTAAGATTCTGATTTCTCAAATCTTCTATTGGGAACTGAATGTCAGGTGACATTTCAAATCTTAAAAAAGAACCTTAGCCTGGAGGTTCTTTATTAAGAGGTACCTTTTTTAAAAAAGAATATCTTAGGACCCAGAGAGATAGCACAGCGGTGTGTGCCTTGCAAGCAGCCGATCCAGGACCTAAGGTGGTTGGTTCAAATCCTGGTGTCCCATATGGTCCCCCGTGCCTGCCAGGAGCTATTTCTGAGCAGACAGCCAGGAGTAACCCCTGAGCACCGCCGGGTGTGGCCCAAAAACCAAAAACCAAAAAAAAAAAAAAAAAAAAAAAAAAAAGAATATCTTAATAGATTGTATTGATTTCTTATATAAAATCATTTTGTGAGAATATAGAATGTGATTATTAGAACTTTTCTATGACCTGGAAAAAAAAGTAGCAAAGTTAAAAAAAACATGAAAGCTAGGACAAAAAATATGGATGACTTTCAGTATCTAATTGGTTAGTCAAGTTTAATGAAATTTAGCATTTCCTAACCAACCTTTAAGAAAATATTTGACTCTTAAATATTGTTTAATATTTGCAGTTTAGTGGAAGGTAGATTCCATTAAAAGCTAAATCCAGTTTTTGAAATTGAGTTAATATTGAAATATAATACTCTAAAGTTGTGTAATTGCCTCTGCTCCACTGGATCCTTATCTTCCCTTGTAGTTAGTGTATTCCTCCTCACTCTTGGTAACCTCGCTTCTACTGTCATGGGACATTGTCTCTTTCCCTTGATTATTTCTCTTTATATCACACATAGGTGAGGTCATCTTGTCTTTGTCTTTCTCCTTCTGACTTAGTTTTGCTCAATTTTACTCCCCTCAATTCATCCATATTACAACAAAAAGCAAAATTTTATTTTCTGATTAGCATTCCACTATTATTATAAACCCCAATTTATCCATCCATCTGGTATGAGTGAGGGTTGTTTGGGTTTCAGTTCAAGGCTGTTGTAAATAGTACGGCAACAAAAGGTGTGCATGCTCCTTTTTGCATGCATGTCTTTATGTTCCAAAGCTAGAAACCTAGAAATGTAATTTTGGATCATATGGTAGTTTAAATACAGCTTTTGGAGAAGTCATTCTTTTCCAAAGGGACTGGACCAATTTACTTGTCTTCAATAGTGTATAAGGGTGATTTTTTTTTTGAATCCTAATTTTTAAAAATTAATGTCACTTGAAGAAGTCTGAATATGATTTCTTTATTTTTGTTTAAACCCAGTGATCAGATTACTACTTGAGTTCTGTGTTCCTTCATAAAACTTGTTATTAAAGAATAATTTTTTTATAAAGATTATATTTATTTTTGGATAAAAAGCTGTAATCATTTAAAAAATCCAATGTAGAGGCTGGAGTGATAGTACAGTGGGTAGGCACTTACCTTGCATGAGGCTAACCTGGATTCAAACGCCATTATCCCATATGGATCCTTGAGCATCACCAGGAATGATTTCTGAGTGTAGAGCCAGGAGGAGTAAGTAGTAAGTCATGAGTATTGCAAGATGTGGACCGCTCAAAAACAAAAAAATCAAATGCAGTTCCCTAATGCATTTCTCTTTATGCTTGCTTATTTTCCCCTTACTTGCTTATTTTTTTCATCCTTTCCTAATATCTTGATCCCATGGCAAATGTGCCAACACCATGCTAGGTTGTCTGGACAAATTTATTAGGTATAATTTCATGTACTAATTTTTAAGTGCACTAAGCAGTATCAGATAACTATAAAAAATAAGATTTCATTTTTCTTGAATTAGTGCAGTGGAGCACTAAAGCAATATTCTGCAAGCAACATGTATTTACAGGAAACTGAGGAAGGCTGCTCTAAGGAAGTGAGATTAGATCGCACTGTGAAGGCTGATGAGTTAGAGCTTGCCTAACAAAAACAGAGCCTGTATAGGAGTAGTGGAGAAATGCAGTAATTGAAAGGGGTTTCTGAAAAATACAGACTAAGGAGCCAAGCACAGTGAAATGAAACTATCCAGATTAAATCAGGTTGATCTTCGAGATCCTGATAATGACATGTCCTTAGCTCTTTTGGAGAGGTACCTAAGATGCATTCTAGCTTGCCCACCTGTATCAACTTTTTTTTTTTTTTAAGTTTTTTTTATTTTTTTTGTTTTTGTTTTTTGGGCCACACCCGGCAGTGCTCAGGGGTTACTCCTGGCTGTGTGCTCAGAAATAGCTCCTGGCAGGCACGGGGGACCATATGGGACACCGGGATCCGAACCAACCACCTTTGGTCCTGGATCGGCTGCTTGCAAGGCAAGCGCCGCTGTGCTATCTCTCTGGGCCCTGTATCAACTTTTTGTTGCTGCTCTAATTCTTATTTATTTATTGGTTTTAGGGTTCATTCCCTAGCATCTCAGATGGGACTCCTTAATCTTACCAGTAGTGAGTGATACTTGAGTACAGATTTTTTTTTTTTGGACCATACCCTTCAGGGGTTACTCCAGGCTTGGGGGACCATATGGGACAACGGGTGATGGAACCGCAGTTTGTCCTAGGTTAGCCGAGTGCAAGGCAAATACCCTACTACTTGCACCACTGCTCTAGCCACCCCCCTTTTTTTTTGGATGAGTGCAGATTTTTGAGCATCAATGGATGTGGCCCCAACATAAAATAAAATGAACTAAAATTTAAAAAAATTAGAATAGGGCCCGGAGAGATAGCATAGCGGCGTTTGCCTTGCAAGCAGCCGATCCAGGACCAAAGGTGGTTGGTTCAAATCCCGGTGTCCCATATGGTTCCCCGTGCCTACCAGGAGCTATTTCTGAGCAGACAGCCAGGAGTAACCCCTGAGCACCACCGGGGGTGACCCAAAAACAAACAAAAAAAATTAGAATAAAATTTAAGGGTTTTTTTTTGCTAAATATTTAAGTTATGGCTGTACATGTACATTGATGGGTGGAGTTGTAGATTGTTCCATTTTATAACTAAAATATCTAATATTTACAGATTCCAAATATTGTTGCTTTCAAAGGGTATTATTTATTTTTCTTTTTTTTTTTTTTGTGGTTTTTGGGTCACACCCAGCAGTGCTCAGGGCTTATTCCTGGCTCCAGGCTCAGAAATTGCTCCTGGCAGGCACGGGGGATCATATGGGACACCGGGATTTGAACTGATGACCTTCTGCATGAAAGGCAAAACGCCTTACCTCCATGCTATCTCTCCGGCCCTATTTTTCAATTCATCAGGTTGCTGCAGTAAGTACCGTGGTAAACAGAGGAATAACTCCAAAAGCTTTTGTGTTCAGAAACTATGGACATTTTCCTGGAATCAACTCTCACTATATGGGAGGCTGTCACTATAAAATGTGGCAGGCCATTAGAGCCTCATCCGCTGCTCCAGGCTACTTTGCAGAGTATGCATTGGGAAATGATCTTCACCAGGTAAGTTGGCATCACAACTTATCTTTTAAAATTTATGTCAGTAAGAAGTATACTTGGGGGGCCGGGCGGTGGCGCTGGAGGTAAGGTGCCTGCCTTGCCTGCGCTAGCCTAGGACGGACCGCGGTTCGATCCCCCGGTGTCCCATATGGTCCCCCAAGAAGCCAGGAGCAACTTCTGAGCGCATAGCCAGAAGTAACCCCTGAGCATCACAGGGTGTGGCCCAAAAACAAACAAAAAAAAAAACAAAAAAAAACAAAAAACAAGAAGTATACTTGGGTCAGAGAGATAGCATGGAGGCAAGGCATTTGCCTTGCATGCAGAAGGTTGGTGGTTCAAATCCCGGCATCCTATATGGTCTCCCGAGCCTGCCAGGAGTGATTTCTGAGCACAGAGCCAGGAGTAACCTCTGAGTGCCACCGGTTGTGACCCAAAAACCAAAATACAAATAAAATAAAGAAGTAGACTTATTAAACCTCACTGTTCAGAGAGCTAAATTAAGTAGACTTTGTTTTGTTTAAATAGCAGAACAATGAGGTAGGCAAGGTATTTTTAATCATTTTTCTGAAGTTAACAGGGTTCCTAACTTGAGAGCATGTTTTAGAAAAAAAAAATTTTTTTTTTTGGTTTTTGGGTCACACCCAGCAGTGCTCAGGGGTTACTCCTGGCTCTATGCTCAGAAATCGCTCCTTGCCGGCTCGGGGGACTATATGGGATGCCAGGATTCAAACCACCGACCTTCTGCATGTAAGGCAAACACACTACCTCCATACTATCTCTCCAGCCCCATTTTAGGAAATTTCAAATTTATATTTTATATACTGTGACTCATAATCAATGTTAATAGTTTTATTACTAGAAAATGAGGTAGTTTTAGATTGGCATGTGCTCTTACTGCTGAGCCACATTCCAAAACCCTCATCATGTACATTTTTTATTTGTTTTTATTTATTTTGGGGGTTGGTTTGGGTCACACCCAGCAGCTCTCAGTGGTTACTCCTGTCTTTAGGCTCAGAAATCACACTTGGCAGGCTCAGAGGACCATATGGGATGCTGGGATTTAAACCACCGTCCTTCTGCATGCAAGGCAAATGCCTTACTTCCATGCTATCTCTCCGGCTCCCGTTTTTATTGTTTTTATTTTCTATTTTTATTTATTTGAGCACAGAGCCGGGAGTAACCCCTGAGCGCTGCCGGGTCTGACCCCCTCAAAAAAAAGTTGTTTACAACCAAATGCATCAAGGCAATATAATCAAACAAGTACATATTCTGTCTATTAAATATGTATCAATCTCAAGTATATCTCAATAAAATTTTTATAAAGAAGGGAGAAAAGGAGTAATTATGTGTAAAAAGTATGAAAATGCCCTTTAAAAAATATATGTGGAAGTGATAGGGGGAAGCAATATATTGAAACACAACAATTTTCTAGATCATATGAGAATAATCCCTAAGCACTGTCAGATGTGGCCCCACATCAAAATAAAGTCTTTAAAAAACAACCTTAAAATGCAAAAACATTTGGAGATATCAGTTCAAAAACTTTCATCACTAATTTTTTTTTACTATTGTGAGTTAAGATATCCACAAATAGGGAAATAAGAAAAAAATTGTGACAATTAAATGACTATTAACAGAAAAAAAGTGAGCATAAATGATATTCAACTTTATAGAGCATCTAGCAATTCATTTAAAAAAACTACAGATCATCAGAAATCCATCATTAAGAGCTGCAATTCAGGTCCGAGCAATAGCACAGGGTAGGGTGTTTGCTTTGCACATGGCCGACCCAGGATGGACCCTGGTTCGATTCCTGGCATCCCATATGATCCCCAAGCCTGCCAAGAGCAATTTCTGAGCACAGCGCCAGGATAACCGGAGCGCCACTAAGTGGCCCAAAAACCAAAATAAATAAATAAAATAAAATCAGCAACTTTTTTTTTTTTTTTTAAATTTTTGGTTCACACTCTGAGACACTCAGGGTTTACTCCTGGCTCTGAATCCAGATCCTCAAATCCTGGTATTGCATATGGTCCCTCGAACCTGCCAGGAACGATTTCTGAGTGTAGAGCCAGGAGTGACCCCTGAGTGCTGCCGGGTGTGACCCAAAAACCAAAAAAAAAACAACCTGCAGTTATTTACATACAGCCTTATTGGTCTTTAAGTCCATAGAGTCATTAAATATAGTGCTGTCATGTGTTCTGCTATTTCCTCAGTCTATTTCAAAACCTGATAACCTCTTTGTCACCATAGACAGCAAGAGAGGTTTCACAGTTCTTAGGAGACCTTCTACCACATGATGAGAAATGAGGTATACCCATTCTCTCCCATGTTTTATTTTTTTTAAATTGTTACCTGTGGTCAGTCACAGACCTGCTTTCTATAGTCTAGGTTTCAGAGAGTCCCAACTGAAACACATCACAGCCATCAAGGGGCATTAGTAGAAAGAGTCAAAAGCCTAAAATTATTGTGAGCCTATGATGAAATCTGCTTCTTTTTTTTTTTTTTTTTTTTTGGTTTTGGGGTCACATCCGGCAGTGCTCAAGGGTTACTCCTGGCTATGAGCTCAGAAATTGCTCCTGGCAGGCTTTGGGGACCATATGGGATGCCGGGACTCAACCCATCATCCTTCAGCATGCAAGGCAAATGCCCTACTTCCATGCTATCTCACAGCCCCTGAAAGACATCTTTTAAAATAACAGATTGTGTGTATGTGTGTGTGTGAGAGAGAGAGAGAGACAGACAGAGAAGACAGAGAGATACAGAGGGAGAGGGAGAGAGAGAATTACAAATGTGGAAACTTAAGATATTGAGGAGTATATTAACTGCTAGCAGAGATATGTGTTTTCTACTGTATGTTAGGAATATCTCAGTTAGGTACTTTCTGGAAAAGAAAATTACTCTTGAATCTTTTTATTTTTTGGTTTTGGGCCACACCCAGAAAAACCTTAGGGGGCACTCCTGGCAGGCTCAGGGGCTATATGCCGGGAATTGAACCCCGGTTGGCCATGTGCAAGGCAAATGCCTTACTTGCTGTGCTATCTCTTGGCATCTTGAACTGTTTCTGGAGCAATGGTGGGAATTAGTTAAGTAAAGAAAGGATCTAGGGAAAGAGCATTTTGAGAGAGATGAAAACATATGCAAGGGCATGAAATTAAGAATGTAGATCATGGGGCAGGAGAGACAGTATGGAGGTAAGGCATTTGCCTTGCATGCAGAAGGACAGTAGTTCGAATCCCAGCATCCTATATGGTCCCCCCCATCCCCCCCCCCCAGCGTGCCAGGAGTGATTTCTGTGCGTAGAGCCAGGAGTAACCCCTGAGCGCTGCTGGGTGTGATCCAAAAACCAAAAGAAAAAAAAAAAGAATTTGCTCCTGGCTTGGGGACCATATGTGACACCAGGATCAAATCTCGATCCGTCCTAGGCTAGCACTTGCAAGGCAGATGCCTTACCTCTAGCACCACCGCTCTGGCCCCAAGTGTACCTATTTTTAAAGGGAATTCATTACAATAGTATGATCAACATGTGGAACTCAATCCAAGATGGCCAGAGAACTTTCATAAAAGGAAAGGAAGCCTAGGGCTGGATTGATAGTACAATGGGTAAGGTGCTTGTCTTGTGAGCAGCCAATTCAGATTTGATCCCTGGCATTCCACATGGTCCCCTGAGTCTGCCAGGAGTGATTCCTGAGTGCAGAGACAAGAGTAACTCCTGAGAATCGCCAGGTGTGACACCCCTTCACCCCAAAAAAGGGAAGCCTAAAAGAAAAAATTTAATGAGGCCAGTGAGTTTTTATGATTGTTGCAGTCTAAGATATGAAATAAACTCACTTTAAAGGAATCTCTTAAAATAGTTTGATCAACTCACTAAGTGGCTTGGTTTTCAGACTAGTTAAAAAACATTGTATGTTTATATTTGTACAATAAAGTTTCACTTTTAAGAGTTTGTGCTTATTTTTTAACTTCTATTTTACAGGATGGAGGTTTGCTTCTGAATAACCCTTCAGCATTAGCAATGCACGAATGTAAATGTCTCTGGCCTGATGTGCCATTAGAGTGCATAGTCTCCCTGGGCACTGGACGCTATGAGAGCGATGTGAGAAACAATGTGACACATACAAGCCTGAAAACCAAACTGGCCAATGTCATCAACAGTGCAACAGATACTGAAGGTTAGTCAGGTTGTTAGCTGCCTTAAGGTACTTTAACTTCCAGAATTCTGTTGTTTGCTCCAAAGTGGAAATGCTGGTTAAAGATGCTGGGAGATGCCAGAGACCCACATTACAGACTTAGGAAGCTGAGCACCTGGAAGCAAGTATTTTATTGTTTTTCTTTTGTCCTCAACTAATTCTTCCAAGTAACCCAAGACATTGGCTTTGAAATGCTGGGTCACAGCCCCATATGTGATTGTGCAACTTTCAAGTGTTTTGTATTTTAGATACATTTTGTGATGGTTTTTTATCAGTAAATGTTATGTGTTTGTGTAAGTGGAATTGTGTGAAAATTTTTCTGGCAAGGGGGTACAATAAATGGAAAGAGTTTCAAGTTTTACTCTAGAATAGGTTGTTTTCCATCTGGGGGTTAGTTGGAAAAATTCCTAATGTGGAGCAGACTCAGATTTGGTTGGAGATTCCTGAGTTACTCAAGAAACAGAAAAGAAGAGGTGTTAGGTTGGCTCAGATAAAACACATGAGATAAACTCTTAAATTTCCTCCCTACCTGAGCCATTAGAAATCGGTCACCAAAAAAAGAATGGTTTTAGACATTAAAAGACAGAGAAAAATAATCACTATAATTGCCCAACGTGGGCTATAGTACAAGAAGTTTTGGGAACTCTCAAAACTTATGACAGTCTTACAGTTTTTGTCTTTGTTTTGTTTGGAGGCCACACCATCAGTGCTCAGAGATTACTCCTGGCTCTGTGATCAGGGATCATTCCTGATAGTGTTCAGGCGACCATATGGGATACCAGGGATCAAAACTAGGTCGACCTTATGCAAAGCAAATGCCCTGTGTACTGTATTATTGTTCCAGCCCCCACATGACAGTCTTTTTGCTGTTCAGGAACAGAGTTTAGGAAGGATAAAGGAGGTCTAGAGAGATAGCAAAGCTATAGGGCATTTGCCTCGCATGCAGCCAACTGGAACGACCCGGTTTGATTGCAGACATGCCATATGTTCCCCCAGTCTGCCAGGAGTGTTTTTTAGTACAGAGCCAGGAGTAGCCCCTGACCACTTCTGGGTGTGGCACAAATCAATCAATCAATCAATATAAGTTAAAAAAAAAAGGAAAAGAACAAAATTAGACCTTAATTATAATAAGAGAACAGTGCTACATTGTCAGTATAGTTAATGATCTATACATAAAAGTCTCAAAGATTTTTGGCAAAAAATTCGCAAAAGAAAGAAGCAACCTGGGGACAGAGCAATAGCATAGTGATAGGGCCTTTGCCTTGCACACAGCTGACCCAAGATGGACCTGGATTTGATCCCCAGCATCCCATATGATCCCCTAAGCCAGGAGCGATTTCTAAGTGCATAGCCAGGAGTAAGCCCTGAACGTCACCAGGTGTGGCCCAAAAATAAACAAACAAACAAAAAAACACAAGAATAGTAAATAAAAAAGAAACTTTTTCAACAAGTGCTACTGGGACAGCCATTAGATATTCATATTTTAAAACTTTCAACTTTTTCCACAGAGACACCCCACATACACACCAAAGTTTCAATGATTATCACATTCTAAATAGGTAAAACTGAAGAAAACAAGAATAAGAGAAAACAAATTGTAGTGTATCTGTACAAATGAATATTACTCCATAATGAAAAAGAAGCTTGTTTGTTTTGGTGTCTTGGAGACACACATGGCAGTGGTCAGGGGTCTCCACCAATGCTGCTTGTAAGTCCTGGGCCTTTCAATGCACTGAGCCATTCAAGTATCTCTCTGGCCCCAAATTAGAAACATCTATTTTAATGCTATAACATGAATCTCAAAGCATTTTGCTAAGTAAAGGAAGTTAGACACAAGAAAACTAGTATATATAGGATTCTGCTTATATAGAACCCTAGAAAAAAATGACTAGAAAAGACACATGAAGGAACTTCTTTTTATATAGGGGCTACTTTCAATGATGCTTAATAGAGGTATCATCCTGTTTATGCTCAAGTTTGGTGATTCTGGGAAGTTGGTTTAGCAGTTGGGTGGTGCCCAGGGTCCATGTAGTTTGGAGGTCAAACTTGAGCTTTTCACATGCCATGCATGTGCTCTGCCACTTGAGTTGTCTTCCTAGAATATGTAAAGGAACTTTTGTGAGTGATGGGAAATCCTATGCCATGACACTTGGAGTAACAAAACAATGTGTTTTTTCAGAACTTGTCAGGTTACTTTGGGAGGTGTATTCTATTTTGTAATTCTGTTTCTTGCTATGCATTTCTTACCCCTACTATTATAGTGGTAGTGAAGAAATAGAAAGGCTTTATCATTTGACCTAAAAGACAATAATTTTAAATAAAAAAAAATGTAGAGTAACTCAAAAGTTTTCTCACCCAATCTTCTCTCTGTTTTGACAGAAGTCCACGTAATGCTTGATGGTCTGTTACCTCCTGATACCTATTTTAGATTTAATCCTGTAATGTGTGAAAATATACCTCTAGATGAGAGTCGAAATGAAAAACTGGATCAGCTGCAATTGGAAGGGTCAAAGTACATAGAAAGAAACGAAGAAAAAATGAAAAAACTTGCAAAAATATTAAGCCAAGAAAAAACAACTCTACAGAAAATAAATGATTGGATAAAACTCAAAGCTGACATGTATGAAGGTCTGCCATTTTTTTCAAAATTGTGATGAGTTTGTGTACACATTATCATAAGTGAGGTCATGGTCAGGAGGTCCACCAAATTCTGTGAGGATTTATGGTTCAGCATGATTTCCTTTGAAATGCTTTTGAATTCTGGGGAATCCTGAAACAGGCAATACTTGTTTCAGCTTGCATATCACAGAGGGAATGTTGGATTATAGAATTCATTTTGGAATTAGATTTTTATGATGTTTAATAAATACACTGCAGGAATCATCATTGTATTAGTTGGTTTTAGTAGATATTGATAGTTTGATGTTTGAAAATATACTAATATTTGTGCCAAATAAGAACTGAGAATATCACATACTTTGTATTTTTGCTTTAATCACCACCATCATCATGTTGAAAATATTTTGTCATTGGTTTTCTTATGAAAACCCATGATTGGAAAAGTTAATTTCTTCTTCATGTAAATCATTTAATTTTTTTCACATTTTTAAATCTAAATGTTCCTTTTAACTTCTGTATCCAAACATATAGAAAAAATAGAAATTTTTTGTCAATGAACTTTCACGTTTGAAATCTGAATGAACCAATTATACTTTTCTATTAAAATCTTCTTATTGTAACATTGTTTATTCAAACAAGTAACTGTCAAACTTCATTTGCCCCTGGAATTTCAAAATAGTGTAAATTGACTTTTTAATGCTCTCATATATAATTCTGTGTTGTAAAATTAATTGAATTTACTGAGAAAATATCCTTATCATTAACAAATAAAATATTGAAATCTATTGTTAAAAGCTAATGAGTTTAAAATTGTTCACAATGTAGCTAATGTTTTCTTTGTAGAATGTTTTTTTTTTTTTTTATGCTTTCTTTATTTGATTCCCAGCATGGGGCAGGGAAGTGAAGGGAGAGAAAAAACATATCTTGTTTAACCACACTACTTTAACTTCTCTGAATTTCACAGAATCTAGTAACATATACAACTAATATGAATCAGTCTTTGTGCCAGTGTTTCTCAGCTGGGGACTATATGAATATCCAGGATAGTCAAAGGAAGCCCACAAGTGAAAAAACACATATATGGAATTGCCATATATGTGCTAGAGAATGATGATGCCAACTTGTAGGACAGACCCACAGAAACAACACAAGGTCACAGGGGCCCATAGTTGGAAAAGTCTGAGAAACACTGCTATCTGCCAACCAGATTCATCTTTGTTATGTTACCTGTTTGCTATGTAAATCCTTGTGATTTATCAGAATTATGTGTGTTGTGGAGGTGAAGTAACCATTACTTTGTGCAAATAATAAAGCCAGATCCTGTTGCATGGATTAGCTTATTGCTTCTTTGCAACATTGATTCTTGGAAGGCATTGAGGTATTAAGGGTTATAGGAGTTAAAGATGCTAATATGGGCCTTGCTGTAGAGTCATTCTGTTTATGACCTAGAGGAGGATAGATCATCTTTCAGAGCATCTCACAGAGTTTATTTGGAAAATGAATAAGACCAGTCTTAAATTTCCTTTACCCTTCTTCTGTGGAAACAAAAATAAGCATATAACAAAAGAAATAACAAGAGAATTTTCAGTCTTAGAAGTTAAATGGGGCCTGGAGAGATAGCACAGTGGCATTTGCCTTGTAAGCAGCCAATCCAGGACCAGAGGTGGTTGGTTCGAATCCCAGTGTCCCATATGGTCCCCTGTGCCTGCCAGGAGCGATTTCTGAGCAGACAGCTAGGAGTAACCCCTGAGCACCACCAGGTGTGGCCCAAAAACCAAAAAAAAAAAAAAAAAAGAAGTTAAATGATCTGTTTTCCTAAGGAGAAAAATAGGAACCAGGTAGTAAAGTGGGTAAAGTACTTCTCCCTTATACATACTGATCTTAATTTAATATTCAGCACCCCACATGGTCCTCCAAGGTCTGCCTGGGATGACCCTGAACAGAGTAAGGAAGTTAGCCCTGGACACAGGCTGGTATGGCCAAAACTGCCCTATTTCTGCCCCACCCCCTCAAAAAAAACATGCTTTTTGCTAATAGCATTTCATTTCAGGTATATCAGTATGATTCAATATATGTAAATCAGCTGATAGCGTACACCAATCAAAAAAAGGAAAGATAAAAGTAATATCCTATTTATTGCAGTGTTTGACAAGATCCTCAAAAAATAGGGATAGAAAAAAAGCATCTGAAGATCATAATGACCAGACTTACAACAAACATACAGTCAACATCATACTCTGTCAGCAAAAAACAGATAGCCTTCTTTCTGAGACCAGACACAAAGCAAAGATATTCACTTTCCCCACTAATCTGTATAGTGTTGAAAACCCTTATCACAGCAATTAAACAAGAAAGAGTCCCAGATTAGATGATAAACTTGCTATTTATAGATGACATGATTTATATACATAGAAGATTTTAAACACTGCACTGAAAGTTTCTTAGAAACATATGCCAGTACATCAAAGTAATAGGCTATAAAGTCAACAATTAAGATCTGTTGCATTTCTGTAGGCAAATAATAAAGATAAAAATTAAAAAACACATAACCCCATTTCACATAATGCCAAAACAAACATCAAATACCTAGGAATCAGCAAAGGATATAAAAGACTTACATGCTGAAAAAAAATTTTTTTTTGGTGTTTTCGGGCCACACCCATTTGGTGCTCAGGGGTTACTTCTGGCTAAGTGCTCAGAAATTGCCCCTAGCTTGGGGGGACCATATGGGACACCGGGGGATCAAACTGCAGTCCTTCCTTGGCTAGCGCTTGCAAGGCAGATACCTTACCTCTAGCACCACCTCACCGGCCCCCATGCTGAAGTTGCAATTGAAAGAAATAGAAGAGGATCTGAGGAAATGGAAATCATTCCATGCAAATGGATTGGAATAATTAACACACAAAATGACCGAAGCTGTATATAGATTATATACTGCAAATTCTATTAAAATTTCAATGCCACTCAAATATTATAGATAAATACTAAAAATTTTTGTTTTGGGGGCCATATCCAGCAGTGCTTGGGGCTTCTAATTCCCTACTTAGGACTGTATTGGATACTAGGAATCAAACCTAGATCTGCAACATGCAAGGCAAGCACATCGTATTCACTGTACTAATACTTCAACCCTAAACTAAAATTTACATGGAATCATAAAACAATTTTAATAAACAAGCTACTCCAAGAAAATGAAGATGGAGTCATCACATTTCCCGATTTTTTAAATTGTAATTCAAATCAGTAATAATTAAAACTTTGGTCCTTTAATTATGATAAGCTCTCAGACCAATGCAAAAGAAGAGTTCAGAAACAAAGCTTCATATTTATAAGACAACTAATCTATGAAAATGGTTCTGACGGGGCCGGGCGGTGGCGCTAGAGGTAAGGTGCCTGCCTTGCCTGTGCTAGCCTTGGATGGACCGCGGTTCGATCCCCCGGTGTCCCATATGGTCCCCCAAGCCAGGAGCGACTTCTGAGCGCATAGCCAGGAGTAACCCCTGAGCATCACCGGGTGTGGCCCAAAAACAAAAAACAAAAAAAAAGAAGAAAAAAAAAAAGAAAATGGTTCTGACTATGATAAGATGTAGTGTACCCAAGACCCACCCATTTCTGGGAGGGGTCTTGGGAACCGGATAGTAGGTGTAACCCTACCTGCAAGACCCGGCCCATTCCTGGGAGGTTCCTGGGAGGGGTCTTGGAAAGAATAGATAAACCTCTGAGCCAGGGGATTCGGCCCTTTTGCCATTCCTCTCTTTGCCCGGCTGGGCTCCCTGGCTTTTGGACCTTGGCCTTTTGGCTCTTTGGGCCGCATGGAGCCCAAAGGGAAGATGGCTGAAAAGAGGATAAGATGCAGGGCAAGCCTAGAATGGCTGAATGCTTGAAAGGTTATGAGTAGGCCACACACATGTGGTGGATAGGGCCTGAATAAAGTTGTTGCTTCCTGACGCCTGCGTGTGAGTGAGTGATTTCACCTGGGCCTGGGACTCACCGGCTGAATGGGGTTGTGAAGCCACGTGGCCTGGAATGGCATCCATCACCATCCAGCCCCATCCAGCTCCATCTTTAAATATGTAATACAACAATAAGAAACAAAAGTTTTCAACAAATGATGCTGGGAAAGTTGAATAATGATATGCAAAATTAAGAATTCATAAGGATCAAAAAAGAGAAAAAAAAAGAATTCATAAGGATCATGCCATGCAAAAAGCTAATGTGGTTTAGCAACCTTGAGCTTACTAGAACATATTACTATTATTATAACCTATGACTAAAACTACGAGAATACTTTAAAATTCTCTAGGATGTAGATCTCAGGTGTTTGCAATGATTTGACTCCACTAATAAAACAAATAGGACCACATTAAAGAAATTTCACATGGCAAAAGAAAAGGGCTAAAAATGAAGACACTACTGAATGGCAGAAAGTATTTGAACTCAGTGCATCAGATACAGGTCTAATGTCCAATATATAAAGCACTTGCAGTGCTCAGTAACAAAACCCAATAACCTCCTAAAAATTTAGGAGAGGATATAAACAAGGAATTCTTCCTCAAGAACTTGTGAATGGCCAATAAGCATATGAGAGTATTCATTGTCACTTATTAGGGAAATGAAAATCAGAATAAGATTACATCTCACACCAATGAGAATGGTGTGCATAAGAACTGGAAGCTATCCTTTTTGGCAGAGATGTGGTACAAAAGGAATTTTCTATTCACTATTGGTGGGAATGCTGTTTATTTAAACATCTATGAAAAATATGAAGATTTTTCCAAAAATTAAGTTACCATCTCGGGGCCGGGCGGTGGCGCTCGAGGTAAGGTGCCTGCCTTACCTGCGCTAGCCTAGGAGACGGACCGCGGTTCGATCCCCCGGCGTCCCATATGGTCCCCCAAGCCAGGAGCGACTTCTGAGCGCATAGCCAGGAGTAACCCCTGAGCGTCACCGGGTGTGGCCCAAAAACCAAAAAAAAAAAAAAAAAAAAAAAAAAAGTTACCATCTGACTCATGATTCACTTAGTAAAATCTATTCACAAAACAACAACATCTCTGGGTCCATTGTGATAGGATAGCAGAGCAGTAGGGCATTTGCCTTGCATGTGGGTTACCCAGGACAGGTGTGGGTTCAATCCCCAGCATCTCATATGGTTTATGGAGCCTGCCAGGAGCAATTTCTGAGTGTAGAGCTAGGAGTAACACCTAATTACAATAACCAGTACATGGAAACCACCAAAATGTCTAAAGATACGAAAGGATAAATAAATTGTGATATATAGACACAACGAATACTATACAGTTAGAAGGAAAGATGAAATGTTTTCTTTTGCTGTATCTTGGTTGGAACTGGAGAACATCATTTAGTTGAGGGAGGACAAATATGAGTGATATAGGAAAATTAAGTAAATAGACAGTGTTGGATAATAAAAAGAACTTTGGTCTTTGATTCTAAAACATTACCTCACAGTGCAGGGAGAACATGGGTAATGAAAGGTGTACTAGAAGTAATATGACAGTGATAATCTCTTGGGTAGTTTGGTTGTGGTGGTGTGTAGTAACTATATTGGGAATTTTGAAGTTCTTATTTCTGTAGTAAATACTGGAGTGGAAATTATTTGGTTGTGCTATTGTTGAAGATTAACTTTTTGTTTCGTTTTGGGGCTCGTATGTAGTGCTCAGGATTATACTGCCTCTAACGAGGCTCAGGAATTACTCCTGGAAGTGCTTAGGGAACATATGCATTGCTGGGAATAGATCCAGGATTGGGTGCATGCAGAGCAGTGCCTTAGCCCTTTGTAGTCTGTTCATCTCAGGGGATAGGGGGACTTAGAGAACATTGCCAGCATGCATGAAACACTGAGCACAAATCAGGTATAATCCTGAGTCTTTTCACTATTGGGACTCAGCAGCTCTGCATCACTGGGCCCAACACTGAATTGTTGAATATCACTGGGAGTGGCCCACTGCACTTTCTGACCTTGGGTACTCCCCACCACCACCACCAAAAGAAAACCCAAAGAAATAAAAAGCACTTCAGAGTTGTCCTAGAGACATAGGCTGGATAAGATCTACACACCCCTTTCTCCAGAATGGAGAATCTTATAACCCTGGCTTATAATTACACTGCTTACTTCTTCTTTCTCACATCCTTTTTATCCAGGTGAAAGACGTCAAAGGAAACTCTTGAGAGGGAACAAGTCACAAGAGGTCAGTATGCCTTCTGAAAGTACAGAAGACTTTTTGAACTTTTTCAGTGACAGGATTGAGTGGGGCCCCTTTGAGATTTCTCCTCTCCTAGCAATTGCAGACAACCACCTCACTTTTTTGACTTGAAAGAAAAAGATCTGCTTATCAAATATCAAAACCCAAAATGTTACTTAAAAATTAAGTTTTCAAAATAGCCTTCATCAGTTTCTTAAATTGTCCAAGTATCAATACTAGTAATATGACTAAAACAGATTCATAACATACAAATTAGTTTTTTAGGTATCTGCTTTGAGTAAAGATGAAGTTATCAGTGGTTTCTCAAGATGCACTGTAAAATAGTTCTCTCAGACCACAAATACTGCATACTCAAATGCAATTAGGCCAATTTATAAACAAGAAAAATACAAATAATTAAATATAAGAATACTTATAGGGGCCAGGCGGTGGCGCTAAAGGTAAGGTGCCTGCCTTGCCTGCGCTAGCCTTAGACGGACCGCGGTTCGATCCCCCGGTGTCCCATATGGTCCCCCAAGCCAGGAGCAACTTCTGAGCACATAGCCAGGAGTAACCCCTGAGCATTACCGGGTGTGGCCCCAAAAAGAAAAAAAAAAAGAATACTTATAGGTAATCTTTGTAACAATAATCTTATACCTTTATTATAATAAGATATATACTATCTTATATATCAATATTTAATGTAGGTTATATTTTCACCTATACAGGCCATTCTTGTTCTAATTAGATGCAATGTATCTGATTTACATTGAAGGCAACTCTTTATCTCATATTTCTACTCTAAGTTTATTTCCCCCTTGAGTAATACAGTACACAAGTGTAATATGGACATAATTTCATTTATTTTCAGGTCCACAACCAGTGGCACTTAGCGCTTACTCCTGGCAGGCTTGGGGGACGATATGGGATGCCGGGGATAAAAATGCCCTACTCCAGCCTTGGCCATAATTTCTTTCTTAAACTACAAAACCTAACGTATAAGAACTTTTTTGTAAAAAAAATAAATAAATAAATAAAAAAGAACTTTTTTGTTTCCAATAGCTGTTTTTACAGCTTTTCCTTCTTCCAACAAAAGGTACACATAGTTGTTGGTGTGCTTGTCCTTATTTGTACCTGAAACTGTTTATCTAAAAGAACTCACCTGAGATAACCTTTAGCTTACAACGAGGTCAGTGCTTTGTTCAAAAGCAAGTTGACTTTTCTTTTGGGGAAAGAACAAGAAAATTGTTGTGAAGGATAGAAGGATGAATTTGTTATGAGATAAGCTATGGATTCTCCTTTGGACTGTTAATAAACTGTGGTATATTCTTTATGAGGAAAAAATTAAATAAACAACCTACTTAGGTTCCTTCCCATCTTACAATTCTGTGATAATTTATTTTTTAAAGTAAGATAAATATTTATTAGATAAACCAAAAGAATATTTTCAAAAACAGAATCATTATTTCTTAAGATTTAATTGATGTCTTTAGCAGAGTTTTGTGAGCATGCTTTTTTTTTCTTTTTTTGGTTTTTGGGCCACACCTAGTGACACTCAAGAGTTACTCCTGGCTATGCGCTCAGAAATTGCTCCTGGCTTGGGTGGTCATATGGGATGCCGGGGATTGAACCCAGGTCCGTCCTGGGTCAGCTGCATGCAAGGCAAATGCTCTATTGCTGCGTAACCACTCAGCCCCTGGTGAGCATACTTAAATCAACTAATTTTCATTCATGTCAATGAATATATGCATTTTTCTAATTGTTAATTTCTAAGAATGAAAAGGAGATGGAGATAATAAGAGCTAAGTATGTATGTGAGTAAGTATGTAGCTGACCTAGTTTTGATCTAAACACCATATATGCAAACCAACCCCCTCAGCTCCAAGAAAGAAAATAGTGGTAAACTCCACATCTCCTGGCACCCTCCTTGATAATATTCCCCTCACCTCTCTTGGAAAATCAATCCCCATGTCATATTTCCAACCCTGGGTGAATGGGTCTGAAGCAGGTAGCCACGAAGAATTAATAAACTAAGCCAGTCAGAAAGAATCATGGAATCGGTTTGCTTCTCATCTTGTAGTCTCACTCTGCACCCAAGCCAAAATCAAAACCTCTCTTTATTCTTAATGTACAAATTCAAGCAGGTAGGGGAAGCTGGAGAAAGATCCAGGTGGACTTTTGCATATCAAAGTAGTAGTGAAAAGAAAGAGGAAGTTGGAGGACCACCTTTGTTCCTCATAAAGATTCTCCCTAAACAATCCCAGCTTCAGCTCAGAATTGCCTCTCTCTGCAGGCCAATCCCTTGTGTTTGAAGGCAGGAGGGGCCAACATTAGGCAGAGCTGGTGAATGAAACTGGCTGGGTGCTGATGCCAAGGAAACTTCTGAGAATGCAGAAGTACTTGGGGCTGAAGAAGGAATACAGGTGACCTTGCCTCACTAGAGTTCTTCATCTCTACAGGTAGGATAACTGTGGTCATACACAAGGTAGTTGTGGACACATTTTAAAATACTAAACATTTTGATTTGTCTAAGACAAAATAGGTACTCCACAAATTCTAGTTTCAAATTGTTTGGTATTTGTTGGATAAATCTATGTTTGAATCAAAAGAACTAAGAGTGGAGAAGATCTGAGAAAAAGTAAAGCCAGTGACAGCTTTGAAATTTTAAATAATTTGATCATATGTATACTTGTGATGATATAAAATTACTTTTATAGTTTTAATTATAATCTTGTTCCTTCAACTGCATTACAGTACTTTGTTGCTGAGGATTAGCCTCCTGAGAGTGACACGAAAAATCAAACAGCTGCTTGCAGAAGGAGCTGAGATGAAGGGAGCAAGAGTGGCAAAGAGGAATGATCTCAAAGAGGATTAAAAGGATGCCTGAGAGGGCAAGAGGATGATCTATTTGATTTGCTTGGTGAGGCATGAGGCCTTCTGACTTGGCTGCATATTGCTAGGGATACGCATGCAACAACACACCTCACCCAGTAACTGGTCCCCCTCCTGCATTCCTCGGGTTCACCCTTTAAGCCCCTTTTATCCCTTCTCAAACTTAGGTGAGACTGGGAAAAACATGTCTCTTGTCCTTGTCACTTGGTAATAATAGAGTTTTCCGTGTGTGTGGCACATTTATTAAACCACCTAACCCTATGCAACATGAACTACTGAAGTATAAACCCCATTATAGAAAGGGGAGTAAGAAGGTGAGTATCTTACAGAGGTCATACTGCTGGTGGTAGAACTGGGATTCAAACCTGGGCATTCAGATTACAAAGTCAACAATCCTAAACACTGCATATACTGTTGCCTTTCAAGAATGACAAAGTATGGGCCGGGAAGGTGGCGCTAGAGGTAAGGTGTCTGCCTTGCAAGCGCTAGCGTAGGACGGACCGCAGTTCGATCCCCCGGTGTCCCATATGGTCCCCCCAAGCCAGGGGCAATTTCTGAGTGCATAGCCAGGAGTAACCCCTGAGCATCAAACGGGTGTGGCCCAAAAGCCAAAAAACAAACAACAACAAAAAAATGACAAAGTATGTAACCATGGTGCTCAAATAAAGATATTAAAAAAAATAAAGTTTATTGCTTCTTGGAGGAATGCACCAAAATGACATAAAGCATAAATTCCATAAAACAGCTTTGTTGAAAAGTCAAAGCACCACCACAGAATAACCTGTAATAAATATTCTTTTGCCCTTTCTCCTTTATTCTTTCTATTCTTTCTCTCTTTTTTTTTTTTTTTTTTTTTTTTTTTTTTGGTTTTTGGGCCACATCCGGCAGTGCTCAGGGGTTACTCCTGACTATCTGCTCAGAAATAGCTCCTGGCAGGCACGGGGGACCATATGGGACACCGGGATTCGAACCAACCACCTTTGGTCCTGGATCGGCTGCTTGCAAGGCAAACACCGCTGTGCTATCTCTCGTGGGCCTCTTCTTTCTCTTTTACTCCAATTCCTCCTTTTCTATTTCCCCTTTTTTTTTTTTTTTTTTTTTGATTTTTGGGCCACACCCGTTTGACGCTCAGGGGTTACTCCTGGCTACACACTCAGAAATCACCCCTGGCTTGCGGGGACCATATGGGACACTGGGGGATAGAACCTCGGTCCTTCCTACGCTAGCGCTTGCAAGGCAGACACCTTACCTCTAGCACCACTTTCCCGGCCTCTCTATTTCCTCTTAACACTTTTATTTCCTCATTTACTTTTCATCTTATTTTTCTTAATGCTTAACCATATTTTAGGCCTCTCAGAGGAGCCAAGGCAATTGGCCCTAACCTAAAAGCCATTATTTTCACTAAAACCTATGTGAGAATCCCCTAGCTAGTGCCAAGCTGTATTTCCATGAGCACATTATTTCCTCACAGTTTCCACACTGTGAAATGAAAGAACTGGAATAACTAAGAAGGAAAATTCTTATTGAACTTTGTCATTTTATGGTTCCTCTGGTAACCAAGAACATTGCTTTGACTCCTCTAGTAAAACTGGGATGAAGTTTATAGATATTTAGGTAAGAGAGTGAAACATTAAAAAGTATATTCTATAGTGGTCTAACGAGGGTTTTTTGTTTGTTTGTTTGTTTGTTTTTTGAGTCACACTCGGTGATGCTCAGGGGTTACTCCTGGCTATGCACTCAGAAATCGCTCCTGGCTTGGGGGACCATATGGGATGCTAGGGGCTCAAACCGCAGTCTGTCCTAGGTTAGTGTGTCCAAGGCAAATGCCCTACCACTTGCACTACTGCCCTGGGCCCTAGCTAGGGTTTTTGCTATCATTCTAAAATAATATTCTGTAGCTTGACTGCATGTATTAAAATTGACAGGTTTGTAGTGGATTCAGTAACTTTGAAAGCCCTTCCATTTGAAAGTGTCTGTTATAATCCAATTTACCAAAAAGAATAGTTCTGTGGTGGACAGCTTCTGAGACTTATTTCCATCATCTGTATGATGCCCTTATGTAATAATCCCCTTTAATTGAGGTACAGTAGACCTACTGACCTATGTTCATCTCTAATGAACATCATATGGCCAATATGGGGTGTCATTTATGATACTAGGTTACAAAAATACTCAGTTCTGTCTTGCCTTTTTTTTTCACTTGCTCCAAAATAAACAAGCTTCCATGTTATCCTCTGCAGGAATCCACTTGACAAAGGAATTGAGGGAGATCTGGACCAAAGGCCAGTGAGGAACTGAGACCATCTTACACCTGTTGATCAAATTCCTCTCAACCATCTATGTGAGCTCCATAGAAGACTGCCTCTGCTAAGACCTCTGAGATGACTCTCACTCAATCTGAAACCATGATTGCTTTCTTGTGAGAACCTATACAGGGAACTCAGCTTATTTTTTGCCTTGTTTCCCAGCCCAAAGAAACTGGCAGAAAGCAAATGTTTCTCATAATAAGCTGCTAAATTCATCATGTTGAATTTGCTTAAATTCAGCTAAGAAATCTTTATTTTCAGGGCCAGAGAGATAGCACAGTGTTTGAACACCGGTTATTTTCCCGGTATCCCATATAGTCCCTTGAGCCTACCAGGGGCAATTTCTGAGTGCAGAGCCAGAGGTAACCCCTGAGCACCGCTGGGTGTGACCACCCCCCAAAAACAAAACAAAAAAACAAATCTTTATTTTCATCTAATAACATAAATCATGTCTATTTCTTAGGAAAAGAGCAAATGGGTCACCTGGTAGTTATTCAATGAGATAGACATGCTGCTGGGAAAGAAGCAATTGGGACATTGTCCGTGGTTAACCTTAGCAGCTTCTTGTTCTGCATCCCAGATGCACATTTAACTCCTACAGCCAAACCTGGGATTGATCTTTTATAGTGGATTATTACTATCCACTATGAATAATAATAGGGTGTGCTGTTCTAGATGACTAGATAATATAGGATAAAATAGTATAAGCTGCTTCAGACATTGCCTGACCAGAGAGAGCAGTAGAAAATTTTTATAGTTACAAAAACACTCATCTCTCCCATGCTTCTTCTCACCATCTGCCACACAACCACAAGAATGCTATGTCCCTTTTTGATGTTACTTGGACACATGTCAGGTAGAAATTAGAATTTGTAATCCATTCATTGCCCAATGCTTAGCAACACAATATCCCTGTATCTATCTAAATAATGAGATGGTCAAGCAAGTAGAGAAAAATGTGACCTTAGTGGGTACCATATGTGGATTTCTTTTCTTGGAAGCTTGTGAGTCACGAGGATCTTCTGCTTGTCACAACCCACCCCCATACTTGAGGGACCAAGTTGGAAAGAGAAGGAAGATTTTCAGAAATAATAAGCATGTTCTTTTCAGTCAACTCCTCCATCTGTTCCTATAGTTTCTATCTACACGAATGTATAAGGGTTCTCTTGAAAAGATTTGAGGCTAGCTGATGTCAGTGTGCCATCATTGCAGGTGGGAGCATTTGGGACAGTTTCCAAAAAGCAGATGCTGAGAAATATTCTCATTGTGAGAGTCATTTTTTATTTAATAGCCTATGGATGACAGGTGCAATGAGAAGGAATTCACTGTGGAGGAAAGAAAGGAAATGGCTTACATATACATTACTCTGGGATCTAATAAATGGCTGGCACAAAGGCTTTTTTGAGTGGCATTTCTTTGCATCTGAAGAACAGAAAGGCAGTTGGAGAGAGAGCACAATGAGTAGAGTGCATGCTTAGCACATAGGAAGTTGCTTTCATTCATTCTTGGTCCCCTGACCATCACCAAAAGAACCTCTGAGTAAAAGGAGAAAAGAATATTAGATTAATAGATACTAACATTATACTTCCATTTGTATTTTCTTTCAAATCTCTTTATATTTTACTTGAAAAATCTTTTAGTTGCTTTTAAACGATAGGTTTTCATAACATACTGATAAAGTCTAATGTCACAATCCCAAGGCCCTACTCTGGTTAGAAGCTATGTTGCCCCTCATCCTTTTTGAACTATATCAGGGGACTTAGATTCTTGAAACCTATATACACTTTTAAAGGCCTCCTCTTCCCACAGCTGACAATGTTCTTCTGGGATACAGAGTTAAAGGCCTGATAAGCTGAAGTAGGTGTGTGGACAGAACTGGGACACATGAATTGGGGCACGTCAAGGTATTACCTAAGCATACTTGAGATTCTTAAAAGCATCAAATGAGTGATGGGCCCTGAGCTGAGGTCTGGGGCTTTTTCCCCATGTTAATGGTATGAAACAAAACTCTAAGAATCCTAAACACAAATGTGAATACCAAGATCCCTGTGGTGACTTTTTTTTTTATCTTCTTCAGAAAGGAAGATAAAATACATCATACAACTCTTAAATATTTAAACATATGAAATATAGAGCCCCAATTATGTTCTTCCCTTCTTGTGGCAGAACTAAATTAGTCTAGTTCTTAATGTAATATATATTTCTATGTAAAATATTGTTTGGTTCATAAAGTTACTTCTTGATTATACTGTGTTTTGGTTTAGTTGTACTTAATACGTGGGCCAATTTATTTCTATAAGGAAGGGATAGAGAAAAGAAGATAATCAGTACAATAAAATTTTCTTAATATAGAATAATGTTGATATAAATATATAAAGTATCTTGCTACCATTTCTTCCCTGGCTTGAAAAATATACTGAACTTTCATCCAAAACCTAAAGCCAAAGATGTATTTCTACGCCTCAAAGCTTTAATTATCCAGTTGGTTTCTTCTCTAGTACTATCGTTTTTCTTGTCAACTTTTTTTTTTTTTTGCAGTTTTTGGGTCACACCCAGCAGTGCTCAGGGGAAACTCCTGGCTCCATGCTCAGAAATTGCTCCTGGCAGGCACGGGGGACTATATGGGAAGCCGAATTCGAACTGATGACCTTCTGCATGAAAGGCAAACGCCTTACCTCCATGCTATCTCTCCGGCCCATCTTGTCAACTTTTGTGTTTTATTTGAGGCCTAGTCATTTACTAAGAGTTGCTTTGCTATAGAAAGAGGTGGATAAAATGAAATAATTTCATCTCCTACTTGATTCTGCTTATTAGAATTTGAGAACTTTTGTATAGATAGTCAAGCATAATTTATAGTGTAGGATAACATGAAAACATCTTGCTACATTTTATATCAATAGTTAAGAAAACTAAAATAAACCTATTTTTCACTTAAAATGGAAATAGAGTAGCAACTATTGTTGTACCCGATTGCACTTCTAAAATGTAAAGTGAAAAATTATGCAATAAAAATAGTTTTAAGGGGCCAGAGCGGTGGCGCAAGCGGTAAGGTGTCTGCCTTCTCCACGCTAGCCTAGGGCGGACCATGGTTCGATCCCCTGGCTTCCCATATGGTCCCTCAAGCCAGGACCGATTTTTGAGCGCATAGCCAGTAATAACCCCTGAGTATCACTGGGTATGGCCCAAAAACCAAAAAAGAAAAAGTTTTAAGATGACAGACTTATGGAGGACTTTTAAAATCATCTGTCTAAAGCTTGACAAGCTATCTTGTAATAAACTACGTATGTATAAAATCATGATCTATTCCTTTATTTTTCTTCACTAAACTCAGGCCCTCGGATCAGACAGTGGTATCTTGTGGGCCCTTGAGTATTGCTTGACCTCGTTACTCAAATTGGAAGTTAAAGTAGCTATAAAGCATCTATGTTCATAGTTTTTTTGTTTGTTTGTTTGTTTGGTTTTTGTTTTTTGTTTTTTTTTTTGGTTTTTTTTTTTTGGTTTTTGGGTCACACCCGGCGGTGCTCAGGGGTTACTCCTGGCTGTCTGCTCAGAAATAGCTCCTGGCAGGCACGGGGGACCATATGGGACACCGGGATTCGAACCAACCACCTTTGGTCCTGGATCGGCTGCTTGCAAGGCAAACGCCGCTGTGCTATCTCTCCGGGCCCCTATGTTCATAGTTTAAAGTCCAGGAACAACATTTCCCATGAATGTGTACATTGTACTTAAGGGGACTCTGCATTCTGGTGATTTTCAAAAGATAGTCCAGAAATAAAATACATCTTAGTCATTGACCCTGTCAAAGAGGTGGTACATGTGTGGAACATAGATAGTGCTTGCTCTTAAATTGTTTGAATTGAGGACTGGGGCAGAGAGAGAGAGAGAGTAGAGTGAGTAAAGAACTTTTCTCATATGCAGCTAATCCTGGCTCGATCCTGACATCCTATATGGTCCTGCCAGGAGTGATCCCTGAGTGCAAGAACCAGGAATAATCCCTGAGCACTTCTCAGTATAGTCACAAACAAACAAAGACTTGAATTTGAACCCTTTGGTAATTCTCTTTGGAAATGCATGGTACATTGAAACAGAAAAATCTAAAGACAAGTAAAACCCTCAGATTCTGAACTTTAGTATACTTTTGCTCATCACAGCATTCATTTTTGTAAATACATAAAAAGCGTGTGTGATATAGAAGGCATTTTTGATTAAAATGCCTTGTGGTTGAAGCTTATTTAATTTTGGATGGCACACTTTGTAATATTCAGGGGTTACTCCTAATTCAGCGCTAAGAAATTACTACTGCCAAGATCGGGGGATTGAATTCAATTCAGCTAATGCCCTACTTGCTGTGCTATCACTACAGCCCCTATTTCATTTTTTAATAAAAAATGTTCTGAGGTCACACCTGGCAGTGCTCAGGGCTTACTCATGACACTGTGCTCAGGGATCATACCGTCTGAAGTGCCAGAGGCTGAATCTGGATCAGTCACTTGCAATGCCAATGCCTTAACCACTGTACTGTCTAGCCTCTAATTTTTTAATGTTCAGATATATTTCAAGTAAGATAGGGTAGTCAATGTCCCTGGTAGAATTATGGATTAGTAATAAGTCATCACAACCACTTGATTTTCTAATTTTAGTTTTGTCTAACAGGCAAAGAAGCTGAGGCCAGGGAGGAGCAAAAACTCTGGAAAGATCACATATTTGAACCAATTCGGTTTGTTCCTAAGTCTAGGTGATTTCCACCACTGTATTATAAAGAAATCAATAAAATTTAATGAGATATCTATCAGAAATTCTTTATATCTAATATTTTATATAAAGATCATAAATATCACATATATTGAAATTATTCTACATATGCAACCATATACTGGTAGTGTGAAAAAAAAAAAAAGTTCCAGAGAAAAGGTCCCACTGAGTTCCTGCAGAGAGCGGGGACAAAAGTGGATCATGGCCTTCTTCCTCTTGCCTTCCAGGCCCTCCGGCCTCTCGGGCTGGGGGCGAGCTGGAGAGCCTGGGGATGGGCAATGGACTCTGTATGCGGAGACCTAGAGTCCTCGCCACGGCTCCCTTCGGCCCGACCCAGGCCTGGAAGCAGCCACGATCCTGGCCGGGCCCGAAGCGAGTGCCTTCCACCGGACTGCCTCTGGTCCTCCTCTTTGACCCATGAAGCCACGCAGAACCGGACCTGTGCTGACGGCCCCGTCCCATCCGGAAGGGAACACATCGCATGGCATCTCGTCCCAAAATGACCGACCGACCGACTGACTGGCCAAGGCCCTCGGGCCCTCTAGTTGAGCACAACCTATCCACCCCAATGGAACGGTTCTCGGGCCATTGGGCGCTTGCTCTTTGTCCTACAAGGAAATGCTCGCTAGAGAGAAAAATAGTTATCTCGACCTAAGTGTCCACCAAGGACTGGGGATATTTCTTGGCCGCAACGCGAAGGCCTGTGAACATAATGAATCAGCTGCTCTCCACTTCATCCCCACCCTTTGCAAAGTAGACTCGTGCTCCATCTAAACTAGAGTCTAGGTATCAAGAGGTTGCCGACAGATGATAAAGTAGGTACAAAGCAA
Source organism: Suncus etruscus (assembly GCF_024139225.1). Lineage (NCBI taxonomy): Eukaryota > Metazoa > Chordata > Mammalia > Eulipotyphla > Soricidae > Suncus > Suncus etruscus. The sequence continues at coordinate 117,308,322 of NC_064848.1, read as the reverse complement.
CACGTGTTGGAAATGACCGTTTGCTTAGAGACAATAAAAGTGTCTTCTGGAAATGACTTTGCAAGGGATCGATCGGTTCCAACACTGGAAGTGACACTCGGGAGCTACTCCAAGCCACATCGAGTCGATGGCTAAGAGGACACGAAGCGGAAGGCCTCGAAGAGAACAAAGGTCCGTGCTGGACTGGCCAAATTCAGAAGACATTTTTTTTTATTATAACAAGTGTTTTATGCCTGCATTTTATTCCTTACTGTTTTGTACACAATTGATAATGTTAAGTACTTTTTTTTGGAAATAGCCAATCTTTCTAGATGTTCTGAAGTGCCTAATGTTTAATGTAGAAGTAGAAAGAATATTTTGTAAAATTTTTAATTCCGATGGGGAAGATGGGGAATGGCAAAGCACCTCTGAGCCATGTGCATTGTGCACTGGGTCAGGCAGGAGTGGGAGAGGGAAGAGCTGCAAAGATTTTGCCAGGGTGGTTATTGTGAGGCAGGGTAAGTGTCCCTTCTGGTCTTTCTTTTGTTTCACATTACTGTATATAGTGTGTATCATGGACCGTGAATTCTAAGTTTACCACTTCTATGTAGATGTTAAGAGGTTACCAATGTTTAATAACAGCAAAAATGGAATGTGTACATTTTATGCTAAAAAATAAAAAGAAGAAAAAGAAAGGTCCCACTGAAAATATGAGATAAAACTGAAAACCTCCTTTAAACAACTGTTTCAGTGCACAACTCTTGTGCATTTTGGTGTTTCTGCCTCATTATTTAATTACACCCCCTGGCTACATATGACATGTATTTAGGCACTTAAATGAATTTATTAATAAAATGTCAGCAGAGGGGCCAGAGAGATAGCACAATGGTAGGGTGTTTGCCTTGCACGCAGCTGACCCTGGATGGACCTGGTTTGAGCCCCAGGTCCCTTTTGGTTCCCCAAACCAGAAGTGATTTCTGAGCACATAACCAGGAGTGACCCCTGAGTGTCATCAGGTGTGGACCAAAAACTAAAATAAAGTAATAAAATGTCAGCATGAGGTTTAGGAGTATCTACCATATTTTTCCCCAAAAAGATGGAGGGAAATGTCTGTGCATCTTATGGAGAAAATACCCATGGAGTTGAAGCCTGAGTGCAGGGGAGGAAAGCATAAACTAACCACTTGACATCTGCAGTATCATGACCCCATTATTGTTCAGACATACCACATAGTATGAGCAATCAAGTTAACACACTTTCACCGTGTTCTATAGAGCTTTCTTTTAAAACTATTTGATTACTGCTGGGACTTTCATATTTTTTTATAAACCAAAAGGTATTTAAAAATGTTTTTTTTCTTTGGGGTTTTTTTTTGGGGGGTCACACCCTCAGGCGCTCAGGATTATTCGTGGTTCTGCACTCAGAAATCACTCCTGGCTCGGGGACCATATAGGACGCCAGGATTCGAACCATTGTCCATCCTAGATCTGCTGTGTTCAAGGCAACCTACCGCTGTGCTATCTCTATGACCCCTTGATTTTTGTTTTGTTGTCATTTTTATTATTTTATTATTTTATTACGAGCCTGCTTTTCTTTCTTTCTTTCTTTTTTCTTTCTTTTCTTTCTTTTCTTTCTTTTTTCTTTCTTTTCTTTCTTTTTCTTTCTTTCTTTCTTTCTTTCTTTCTTTCTTTCTTTCTTTCTTTTCTTCTCTTTCTTTCTTTCTTTCTTTTTCTTCTTTCTTTCTTTCTTTCTTCTTCTTTCTTTCTTTCTTTCTTCTTTCTTTCTTTCTTTTCTTTCTTTCTTTCTTTCTTTCTTTCTTTCTTTCTTTCTTTCTTTCTTTCTTTCTTTCTTTCTTTCTTTCTTTCTTCTTCTTTCTTTCTTCTTTCTTTCTTTCTTTCTTTCTTTCTTTCTTTCCTTTCTTTCTTTTTTTGTGGTTTTTGGGTCACACCTGGCAGTGTTCAGGGGTTATTTCTGGCTCCAGGCTCAGAAATTGCTCCTGGCAGGCACGGGGGACCATATGGGATGCTGTGATTCGAACCGATGACCTCTTGCATGAAAGGCAAACACCTTACCTCCATGCTATCTCTCCAGCCCCTGACCCCTTGTTTTATTTTCTAATATAAAAAAAAAGTTAGGTAAATGTGTTTAACCAGCTGTGTATCAGGGGATTAGAATATACGTTGGCCTTGAAGGCTGGTTGTTCCCAGCTGACGTCTCCTGATGGCATCTAGCATTGCACTATTTGCTTTACTATTGGTGTCTGATGGTGTTGCATCAGTTACTTTAGATTTTTTTTTCTTGTTTTCTTTGTCTAAAACTGTGCATCTTATGGTCAGGTACATCTTACAGAGCAAAAAATATGGTATTTTACAGAGCAAAAAAATGCATCTAGTGAGACACAATAAGATTATGCTACTGATGGGGCCGGCAAGGTGGCGCTAGCCAGGGAAGGACCGAGGTTCGATCCCCCGGCCTCTCATATGTTCCCCCCAAGCCAGGGCAATTCCTGAGTGCTTAGCCAGGAGTAACCCCTGAGCATCAAATGGGTGTGGCCTGAAAAACCAAAACCAAAAAAACAAACAAACAAACAAAAAAAGATTATGCTGCTGAAGAGGAGTAAGCTAAAAAAAAAAAAACCATAAAGAACAAAATCAGCTATAGGGAAACTTTAAATCCCAGAACTACCACAACAAAAACCAATGTATGGTCTGTAAATGGCCCTTCTCTGCCTGCCAAAGATCTTGCCATATAGTGATGGGTGTGGTATTGGAACTATATGCATAAACACCTATCATTAACAGTACTGTAAATCACAAATCCTCAAACAATAATAAACAGTACTATCATGTAGCCTGGACTAAACAGGAAATGCCTCCCCCACACACACACATACATACTTCTTTCTATCTTGAAGAAGTATTTGTGTCAAGGGATTTGACTGTGTGTAGGATGATGCTCGGCTATCAAACCAAAACAAAGGCATTCCCCCATCTTTTTCTTTCCCATAAACCTCTTTGATCTCTAAAAGCCCACCTGGATCAAATTCTCTGCCCCACATGGTTGAATTTTGTACTGGGCTTAATACAGAATCAATTTTGACTTGGCATGCTCAGAGAGGCCATGAGGCGAAAAGTACACTGACTCCATGACTCTCTGGACTGGCTTCGTTTATTAATTCTTCATGGCTACCCTACCTGCATTAGACCCATCCTCCTGTGGGTGGAAGTGTGGTGCATGGGGTGATCTCACAATTCATGGGGATTTATTTTACAACTCTGTAGTGAGGGTTTAGGTAGTAGCAACAATAAGACCGATGACAACAACAACAAACTGGATTATGTCAAAAAGCATGAAATGTCGGGGGCCAGTGAGGTGGCGCTAGAGGTAAGGTGTCTGCCTTGCAAGTGCTAGCCAAGGAAGGGCCGTGATTTGATCCCCCGGCATCCCATATGGTCCCCCAAGCCAGGGGCAATTTCTGAGCGCTTAGCCAGGAGTAACCCCTGAGCATCAAATGGTGTGCCCCCCCCCCGAAAAAAAAACCAAAAAGAAAAATAGCATGAAATGTAGAGTAACTTCTGCAACCAAAGAAAAATTCAAGATACTGAATATCTTTAAGTGTCTTTTTTTAATTCATTTTTTATTTTTCTGGGGCTACACCTGGCATCGCTCAGGGGTTCCTCCTGGCTCTGTGCTAAGAAATCACACCTGGCAGGCATGGGGAACTATATGGGATGCTGGGATTCAAATCAACGCTGGTCCTGGGTTGGCCACTTGCAAGGCAAACCCCCTATTGTTGTGCTATCTCTCCAGCCCAAGTGTCTTTTCTTTTTTTTTTTTTTTTAATTTAAAATGAGTGGTCTAGTTTCTAAATCTGTGCCTAATTGTGTGTTTTTATAAAGTTGTTTGTTTTTTATTTTGGACCACAACCCTGCAACACTCAAGGTACTCCTGGCTCTGTGCTCAGAAATTACTTTTTGCAGGCTCAGGGGGCCATATGGGATGCTGGGTATTGAACCCAGGTCAGTTGGGTGCAAGGCAAATGCTGTACAATCTGTGCTATTGCTCTAACCCCTCGTGCTTAGTTTCATTTTAAAATCAATTTTGAAACAAGGAAATTTTAAGTATTTAAAATTACATATTAAAGTTATTTTAGAATAAAATAACAAGAAATATGCATATTCTGTGCAATAAAAGCATTTGTCTCCAAGATTTATGACATTATATTTTCATAAACTAAAGTATATATTATCTATTTTCTCATTTTGCACTCTCCAAACATAATATTGATATTAGAATTTTTTCTAATGCATTTATGATAAAATGTAAAAATAATTTAAAAAATAAGGTGGGCCAGAGAGACAGAGTACAAAAGGTTGGGCTTTTGCCTTGCATGCAGCAAGCCTCATATGGATTGCACTGGCATCATATATGAGCCACTCAAGCACGACTAGGGTGATCCCTTAGCACAGAGCCAGAAGTAGTGCCTGTTCCCCACCCCCAAATTAATTAGGGCACAAAAATAAGTATACATTATATTAAATGCTTCCAAAGTCCTTTTACGAACTGAAAGAAAGGCATGGCAATCAGATTTGAGATATATTTGAAAAACTATTACAAAAATCTATTTTTCAGTAAAATGAACTCAATATTCTTTTTTAGACATATTTTAATTTCTCAAAACTCAAGATAACCAAGAAGACGCCATTAAACACAATCCAGGATCAGAACCAGGAGAGCCATATAAAAGATGATGCATTGCTCCCTGTCTGCTTTTCTCCCCAAGACAGCCAAGAAGACAACAGCTAACATAATCTCTAGGGCACAAACTCAGTAAAGGCCACACCTAATAAGGTGTGTGTTGATTCCTGCCTAGTGATTGGGCAAAGGAGAGCATTATAAAAGACTGCTGCCTTGCTCCCTGTCAGCTTTTCTGCCCAAGACAGCCAAGAAGACGCCATGGAACCCAATCTCCAGGGCCCAAACCCGGATAGCCTTGAAAAAGTCTACTGCCTTGCTTCCTGTCTACTTTTTTTCCTGTCCACCCAGTAAGACCCTAGTCAATAAGCCAGGAAGACACCATCGAACATAATTTTCAGGGCCAAAACTGAAGAGCCTTATAAAAGATTGCTGCCTTTTTCCTGATCTGCCACACTGCACCCTGTCTACTTTTCTCCCCAAGACAGCCAAGAAGACACCATCGAACATAATCTTCAGGGCACAAACCCGATAAGGGTCCCATCCAATAACATGGGTGCTGATCCCTGACTTGTGATTGGGCACAGGAGAGCCTTACAAAAGACTGTTGCCTGACTCTCTGTCTGCTTTTCTATCCAAGACAGCCAAGAAGGTCAAGGCCATCGAACATAATCTCCAGGGCCCAAACCCGTTAAGGGCCCCACCCAATAAACCAAGATGACGCCATCGAACAAAATCTCAGGGTCCCAAACCCGACAGCCAAGAAGATTTCATCGAGCACAGAAAGCCAAGAAGACACCATCAAACATAATCTCCAGGGACCAAACCCGTAAGGGCCCTATCCAATAAGACAAGAAATTCCATCAAATATAATCTCCAGGACCCAAACCTGACTGCCAAGAAGATGCCATAGAACATAATCTCCAGGCCCATTCTTGGAGAGCCAAGAAGATGCCATCGAACATAATTTCCAGGGTACAAACCTGCCCCCAAAATGCCATTGAACACAATCCCCAGGGCCCAAACACAGAGAGCCTTATAAAAGACTGCTGCCTGGCTTCCTGTCTACTTTTCTCCCCCAAACATTCAAGAAGACACCATTGAACACAATCTCCAGGATCCAAACTTGGAGTGCCTTATAAAAGATTAATACTGCCTTGCTTCCTGTCTGCTTTTCTCCCCAAGACAGCCAAGAAGATGCTATCGAACATAATCTCCTGGGCCCAAACCCAGTAAGGGTCCCACCCAGTAAGCCAAGAAGATGCCATCAAACATAATCTCCAGGCCCATGAGCTTTATAAAAGACGCTGCCTTGCTCCTTGTCTGCTTTTCTCCCCCAAACAGCCAAGAAAACACCATAGACCATAATCTCCAGGGCTCAAACCTGCCAAGAAGACGCCATTGAAAACAATCTCCAGGGCCCAAACCCAGTAAGGGCCCACCCAATAAGGTGGGTGCTGATCTCTGCCCTGTGATAGGGCACAGGAGAGCCTTAAAAAAGACTGCTGCCTTGCTACCTGTCTGCTTTTCTTCCCAAGATAGCCAAGAAGACGCCACTGAACATAATCTCCATGGCCTAAACCCGGTAAGACCCCAGTCAATAATCCAAGAAGACAACATGAACACAACCTTCAGGAACCAAACACAGAGACTTATAAAAGACTGCTGCCTTGTCCCTGTCTGCTTTTCTTTCCAAGAAAGCCAAGAAGACGCCATTGAACATAATCTCCGTGCCCAAACCCAGTGAGGGCCCCACCTAATAAGGTGAGTGCTAATCCCTGCTGCACAGGAGAGTCATAGAAAAGACTGCTGCCTTGCTCCCTGTCTGCTGTTATCCCCAAGATAGCCAAGAAGATGTCACCAAACATAATCTCCAGGGCCCAACCACACACCAAGAACACACCAACAAATAAAATTTCCAGGGCCCAAATCCACAGAGCCTTATAAGAGACTGCTTCTTTGCTCCTGTCTGATTTTCTCTTAAAGACAGCCAAGAAGACTCCATCAAACATGATCTCCAGGGCTTAGACCCACCCAAAAGACGCCATTGAACACAATCTCTATGCTCATACCTGGAGAGTCTTTTGAAAGACATCTCCCAATCCATGAGCAGGGTATATGCCTCCATTTCCGTATATCCTCTTTTATTTCTTGAAGCAGTGTTTTGTAGTTTTTTTTTTTTCTATAAGTCCTTAACTTCTTAAGTTGACTCCAAGATATTTGAGTTTGTGTGGCACTAATGTAAATAGGATTGTTTTTTTGACATCCATTTTTTCTCTTTCATTATTGGTGTATAAGGTCATTAATTTTTGCATGTTAATTTTGTAGCTTGCCACCTTGCTATATGAATCTATTGTTTCTAGAAGCTTTTTTTAGAGACTTTAGGGTTTTCTAAATATAGTATTATGCCATCTACAAACAGTGAGAAATTGACTTCTTCCTTTCCTTTTTGGACGCCCTTGATTTCTTTTTCTTGCCTATTAGCTAAGGCAAGAACTTCTAAAACTATGTTGAATAGGAGTGGTGAGAGGGGGCAGCCTTGTTTTGTACTGGAATTTAGAGGAAAGGTTTTTAGTTTATCTTCATTGAGAATAATATTTGCATTGGCTTGTGATAGATTGCCTCTACTATTCACATCTTGATGAGAGTTTTTATCAAGAATGGGTGTTGACATAAAGACCTGGCACAGGCCTCAGAAGAATGGGCATTCTCCATTCACCTCTGATCTAGAGAAGACATCTACAAAACATCCAAGGTTGTCTATAACATCACCTGGAGGCAATTCTCTACCAGGGAAGACCCTACAGCTGCTCTGACATCGATCTACTCAAAAGAGACTTCCCTTAACACTGAGAAGACTTAACAAGAACAATGACCTGCTTACTGGACAGGGCTTGCTGTATTGCCCCTTAATTGTGAGGTGAAACTAGAGGATACTCCACACCAGCCTGACTTCAATGTAGGATGTGCAGATTCCAGAATCTTTAATACAGAAACCTGATGCCAACAATAGGACTGCGTGAAAAATAAAACTGTAGTGGCACTACAGACAATGACTTGGATTGAATAAACTAGTTTGCCTGGAGTCTAGAGTTGGTCTTATGCCAGGAAACTTCAGGGGTAGTGGTCTCCTTGTATTAGATCAAGGCTATTCCTTTCTATGACCCCCATATTTTGGTGGGCCTATGCAAACAATATTTGCCACTCTAACATCGTTTTTACTGTGCCCTTTTGACTAAACCTTAAAAAAACTCTTAAACTTTTGATGTTAACTTAAACTAATATGTATGTGCATGAATATATAAAAATAATATGCCTTCAAAGTTAAGGAGTCACATAAATCTCATGGCTTTAGGTTGCTTTGTGTACTGCTAAGAAATGTTATAATGTACTACAATCTGGGGACTTGTGGACAAAGTAATTGTACATGGGTTCTGCCTCATTTTTCTTAATGTTTTTGTGACTGTAAGTTCAATATTTAGGCGTCAGCAAGGGTATTTCTTCTGAGAAATCTGTTTATGGGCGATTGTTCTTTCACTGTAACTTTACCTTGTCCTCTTTGCATCATTGTTCTTATAATTAAAAATAAAAAAGTTTAAAAAATAAAAGAATGGGTGTTGAACCTTATCAAATGCTTTCTCTGCATCTATTGATATGATCATATGATTTTTATTTTTCTTTTTGTTGATATGACGTATTTTGTTGGTTGATTTATGGATGTTAAACTGTCCTTGTATGTCCTTGTATGTCCTGGGATGAAACCTTCTTGGTCATGGTGAATGACCTTTTAGATGAAGCATTGGGTCCTGTTTGTCAGAATTTTGTTGAGGATTATTGCATTTGTGTTCATCAGGGACATTGGTCTGTAGTTTTCTTTTTTGCAGCATCTCTGTCTGGTTTTGATATCAAAGTGATGTTTGCTTCATAAAAACTACTTGGGAGTATTCCTGATTCTTCAATTTCATGAAAGAGACTGAAGAGGATTGGTAAAAGTTCCTCTTGAAAGGTTTGAAAGAATTCATTTGTGAATCCAACTGGGCCTGGGCCTTTGTTTTTGGGAAGACTCTTGATGACCATGCCAATTTTCTCAGTAGTGATGTGTCTGTTTAGATATACACGATCATCCTGGTTTAACTGTGGAAGATAATAAGAGTTCAAGAATTTATCCATTTCCTCCAGGTTTTTATATTTTGTGGCATAGATTTTTTCAAATTAGTCTCTGATTACCCTTTGAATCTCTACAGTATTTGTGGTGATCTCCCCCTTTTATTCCTAATCCAGTGTATTAGATTTCTTTCTCTTCATTTCTTTGTGAGTTTTGCTTGTGGTTAATCGATCTTGTTTATTTTTTCAAAGAACCAACTTTTGCTTTTGTTGATCTTTCATTTTTTTGTATTTTTGGGTCACACCCAGCAGCGCTCAGGGGTTACTCCTGGCTCCACGCTCAGAAACTACCCCAAGCAGGCTCAGGGGATCATATGGGATGCCAGGATTCGAACCAATGACCTTCTGCATGAAAAGCCTTACCTCCATGCTATCTCTCTGGCCCCTTTTGTTGATCTTTCTAATTGTTTTTTAAATTTCCATCTCATTGATTTCTGCTTTAAGCTTTATTATTTCCTTCTGCCTACCTATTTTTGGTTCCTTTAGTTGGACATTTTCTAGTTCTGAAAGCTGAGTCATTAAGCTTTTTATATAGGCCCCTTCTTCCTTTCTGATATGGGCTTGCAAGGCTATAAATTTTCCTCTTAGTACTGCTTTTGTTGTGTTCCATAAATTTTGACAATTTTTGTCTTCATTGTCATTCATTTCCAAGAATGTTTTGATTTTCTTTTTGATTTCATCTCTAACCCACTGGTTATTCAGGAGTGAACTGTTTAGTTTCCAGGTGTTATAGTTTTTCTTTGTAGTTCTTTGTAGTTCACATCTAATTTCAGTGCCTAGTGGTCAGTGAAGGTAGTTTGTACAATTTCTATCCTCTTGACTTTATGAAGATGTTTTATGGGTCAGCATGTGGTCTATCCTGAAGAATGACCCATGCACATTGAAGAAGAATGTGTATCCAGGTTTCTGGGGATGGAGTGCCCTATATATATCTACTAGTCCACTTTCTTCCATTTCTCTTCTCAGAGTTAATATATTCTTGTTGTGTTTCAACCTGGTTGACCTATCAAGGGTTGTCAGGGCAGAGCCTTATAAAACACTGCTGCCTTGCTCCCTGTCTGCTTTTCTACCCAAGACAGCCAAAAAGAGGCCATTGCACATACCTCTCCACCACCTCCCCCAATATACTTTTTAAAAACATAAATTTTTGGTTGTAGTAATTACTGTAACTTAAATTGTAGCTGAGGTCTTGCTCTTATTTTCATTGATGATCATGCTTGTAATCAACTGGATGTAGGAGTATATTTCCAGACACCATTGCCTGCAGACAGAGCAAAGTGTTTGAAGTTCAGCAATTAACCTACGCTTAAAAATGAGCATGTGGCAAAGCCTCTAAACAAAATCCTATACTATCTGCTATGTATATATGTATATATATATATATGAAATATAGTAGACTACCCTGTACTATCTACTCTAGATCAAAACCTTTAAAGCATATATTTCTCTGCTATACTCTAACTTTATATTAATACTTGTTTTATATACTAAATAAATTAAAATTTATTCATTTCTATCCCTTTCAAATGTCCGCTTTAGGTACTTTCCACATAAATTAATGTAGGAATTAAGGACATGCTTAGATTTGTACGATTAATCTGTATTCTGATATCAGCATGTTCATTCAAAATTAGCAAATTAACAGCACCTGTGATTTACAAGAATGTACAGGTTTAATGACTGAGAAATCGTGGAAATGTGGTATTAAATGGCTCTTAATTATACTACTATTATTTCTTTTAATTGAGCTTTTGAGAACAAATCTGAAAGGCAAAATGAGGTATACATTACACTGAATTTGTGTAAATATTTCACTGTAAGAGATTTTGATAAAGATTTCCTTGAGGGGCCAGAGAAATAGCACAGTGGGTAGTGCATTTGCCTTGCATGTGGCCAATCTGGGACCAACCTGAATTTGATCCCTGGCATCCCCTATGTCCCCTGAGCCTGCCAGAAGCAATTTCTGAGTGCAGAGCCAGGAATAATCCCTGAGCACCACTGGGTGTGGTCCAACCCCCCCCAAAGACTTCTTTGCATGCTCATATATGCTACCACAAACAAAAAGGTACAATGTGGTTATATCTCTAAAACATTTCAAAAGTGGTCAAAACCTAGCATCAGTACTGTAAATCACAATGACTAAAAATTAAAAATTAATGGAAAAAAATTAATGGGCACTGGTGAAGGATGATATTGTATATTTTATAAAATTCAATTCTGAACAATTTTGCAACTAACTCATGGTGATTCACAATATAAAAAAATTAAAATAAAAACAAAAATTATGGGACAAAAGAGAATATAGCAGGTAAGGCACTTGCCTTGCACGCAATCAATGTGGCTTCAATCCCTAGATGTGGTTCCCTAGATGATTTCTGAATGCTGAGTCAGGAATAACACCTGAGCATTACCGGGTATGGTTCCCCTGCCTCCACAAAATAAAACATAAAATTAAATAAAAACAACAAAAAAAGAAGGTTGGAGAGATAGCACAGAGGTAAGGCGTTTGCCTTACATGCAGAAGGACAGTGCTTCAAATCCGGCATCCCATGTTGTCTTCTGAGCCTGTCATGAACAATTTCTGAGCATAGAGCCAAGAGTAACCCCTGAGCGCCACCGGGTATTACCCCCAAAAACAAACAAACAAGCAAACAAACAAAAACACCAAAATAATTTTTTAAATGTGGTCTACTGTACAAAACATAATGGAAGACATTTTCTTTTGCAAGAATTATATCATTAATTCCAAAACTACTCCTTAGCATAGTTTTAGAATTTGACAATTTTTATTTTTATTTTTTCCTTTTTAGTGTTCTGTGGTTTGGTCAAGGTATTGATTTTTGTTAGTTTGTTTGTTTGTTTTGGGGCCACATCCGGTAGAAATACTCAGGTAATTCTCCTGGCTCTGAGCTCAGAAATTGCTTCTAAGGTTTGGGTGACCATATTGGCTACTGAGGATCGAATTCAGGTCAGTTGCATGCAAGGAATGCCTACTTGCTGTGGTATTGCTTAGGTCTGTATTGATTATTTTTAATTGCATTCGATTTTTACATAATTATGATAAGGAATTTACTTGAAAGACTTATTTATTTTTATTTAGAGCATTGTGGTTTACAAAATTATTCATAGTTGAGTTTTAAAAAGACAGTGTTTCAGAACCAATCCCGTTACCAGTGTCAACCTTCCTCCACCAATGTTTCCAGAGTCCATTCCATGCCACTTCCACCAGACCCATTCCAGGCACCTTTTGTGTGTGTGTGCGTGTGTGTGTGTGTGTGTGTGTGTGTGTGTTTTTGGGTCACACCCGGCAGTGCTCAGGGGTTATTCCTGACTCCATGCTCAGAAATTGCTCCTGGCAGGCACGGGGGACCATATGGGACGCCGGGATTCGAACCGATGATCTTCTGCGTGAAAGGCAAATGCCTTACCTCCATGCTATCTCTCCGACCCTGCCAGGCACCTTTTTAAGTTGGTTGTTAAACATTGGGTATTATGATTCAGTATTGTCTCCACATGGTTTGGATAATAAGCTCTGTCCTTCCTGATGGGTATATTTCCATATACTGGCATCCCCTTAACCCCTGGCTCCCATTATTTTATATCTGTCATTTTCCTCTTCCACTGCAGTTCTTTCCTTCTTTCTATATTCTGGGGCCAGGAGTTTTCTATATAATCCCAGTCAAACCATTGTATTCCTTCATGCAGTTATTCTAAATACCACATATAAATGTATTTATCCTTCTTCTTTCGGCTTACTTAATTTAACATAATATCTTCCAGTACCATCCATGTTGCAGCAAACTACATGATTGCATCATTCTTTAGAGCTATGTAGTATTCAATTGTATATATGTAACAATATGATGCCAATGGCAAAGGTTACACAATCCAAACTGAACAAATGTGACTATATCAAACTAAAAAGTTTCCGTATGGCAAAAGAAACACGGGTTAAAACTAAAAGACAACTGTGGGTGTACCTATTTAAGACCCTAGACCCACCCTTTTCTGGGAGGGGTCTTGGGAACCGGATAGTAGGTGTAACCTTACCTGCTAGACCCTCCCATTCCTGGGAGGGGTCTGGGAAATGTTTTATAAGGCTTGGACCAAGGGAATTCGGGCCTTTTGGCTTTTTGCCTTTTGGCTCTTTGCCCGTTCTGCGCTGCTGGGCGCTCTGGCTTTCGGGTTTCTGTGTTCTGGTCTTTGACCAGCATGGAGCCCAAAGGGAAGATGGCTGAAAGGAGTTTAGATGCAGGGCCAAGAATAACTAGTGCTTAAAAGGTTATGAGATAGGCCACACACATGTGGTGAATAGGGCATGAATAAAAATAATGCTTCCTAATGCCTACATGTGAGTGAGTCTTGATTACGCCGATTACCTGGGCCTGGAATTCGCCAGCTGGATGGGGATGAAGCCACGTGGCTGGGGCCTAAGCACAAAGGCCTCCATCCATTGCCATCCAGCCCCATCGCTAATTATTTCATACAACATCTGGTGCCCGTATTTATTTCATGCTACAGACAACTAACTGAATGGGAGAATATATTTGCACTCAACACATCAAATAAAGAATTGTTATTTAGGATTTACTAAGTACTCACAAAGAGTAATCCCCCCAATCTAAAAACCCCATCAGAAAATGAGGAGAGAAAATACATAGACACCTTTCTTAGAAAGACCAACAGGTTCCCAACAGGCACATGAGAAAAAATGCTCATCATCACTTATCATTAGGGAGATCCAAATCAAGGCAACAATGAGATATGATCTTACACCAGTGAGAATGGCACATATCAAAAATACTGGGAATAATCTGTGTTGGCAGAAATGTAGTAAAAGGGGTCAGGCCAGAGAGATAGCATGAGGCAGCGCATTTGCCTTGCATGCAAAAGGATGGTGGTTTGAATCCCAGCATCCCTTATGGTCCTCCGAGCCTGCCAGGAGTGATTTCTGAGCATAGAGCCAGAAGTAAACCCTGAGCACTACTGGGTGTGACCCAAACACCAAAAAAAAAGGGGGGCTGTGTTTCTGGAGCAAGATGTATTGGGAATACAATGTAGTATAATTAAAATGCTTATATTTTATAAAGAATAAACACTTCTTTCCTTTTAGATCATTTTTTTGGGGGGCCACACCTATTACGCTCAGGGTTTACTGCTGGCTATGCACTCAGAAATTGCTCCTGGCTTGGGGACCATATGGGATGCTGGGGGATCGAACCGCGGTTTGTCCTAGGCTAGCGCTTGCAAGGCAGATGCCTTACCGCTAGCGCCACAGCTCCGGCCCTCCTTTTAGATAATTGGATAGATTTCTGTAGTGATTTTAAGTAGTTGTCTTTTACAAACACTTTTAGCACTACTATTTTTTTGTTTTTGTTTTTGTTTTTGGGCCACACCCGGCGTTGCTCAGGGGTTACTCCTGGCTGTCTGCTCAGAAATAGCTCCTGGCAGGCACGGGGGACCATATGGGACACCGGGATTCGAACCAGCCACCTTTGGTCTTGGATCGGCTGCTTGCAAGGCAAACACCACTGTGCTATCTCTCCGGGCCCAGCACTACTATTTTAAGTAAACATGTTACCAAGTAACAATTACAAAACTACTTTATTTATTTTTATTCTTTTGTAAAACAACTGGTACATCATCTTGAAAACTGCCTACATAATACAAATTAGGTATTAATATATGATATAAATTTTATTTATAAAACATTTCATGGGGCCGGAGAGATAGCACGGAGGTAAGGCATTTGCCTTTCATGCAGTAGGTCATTGGTTTGAATCCCAGCATCCCATATGGTCCCCCGAGCTTGCCAGGATCGATTTCTGAGCACAGAGCCAGGAGTAACCCCTGAGCCCTGCTGGGTGTGACCCAAAAATTTTTTTCAGGGATATTATATTTTTGTTTTGTTTTGTTTTGGTTCACACCTGGCAGCGCTCAGGAGTTACTCCTGGCTCTGTGCTCAGAAATTGCTCCTGGCAGACACGGGGGACCATATGGGATGCTGGGATTCAAACCACCATTCTTTTGCATGCAAGGCAAATGCCTTACCTCCGTGCTATCTCTCCAGCCTCGATATTATATATTTTAGATATGTAATTTAAGAAAAATTGTTGTGCATCCTTAGACTGAGCCCTGTAATTTCCCAGTTATAATAATAACTCTCTTGGGAAAGGATCTAGGGTCTACACTTGGTCACAGCTAAGACATGTAAGACTTTTCTCATCATCATTACCATAGTCATTTTAGTGTTAGTATAAATGGAGGTAATCATGTCACACACTTTCATAAAGTCAAGATTGCATGTTAGCAAAAAATGTTCACTACAATCATTACTGAAACTCTCAACCATTTTGTATAATATGCCTGCTCATATTCAGATAAAAATTTTATTTCTTACTGTTTTATTTTTTAGTTTTGGGGCCACAACTGACTGTGCTCCGGGTTACTTCTGCTCTGTGACCAGAAATTGTTCCTGGCAGGCTCAGAGGACCATATGGGATGCCAGGAATCAAACCTGGATCAGCTGTGTGTGCAACGTAAATGCCCTACCCTCTGTGCTATCAGTCTGACCCCAGATGAAAGTTTTTTAAATGTCCCACAGTGTATTATAGTCTAAAGGGAAAAAACAGATCTTAAAGTTAAATATTTCTTTCCTAAGAGTAAATTAAATTACTGTCCAGGCTTTACTTTAACATACAAATTATTCAAACAAATAATGCTTATCTGTGGACTATGATGAATTTCAATTCACTTGTGCCAATTGAATAAAAGTTATAATGAACAAAGTAATCAGTGTTATTTCTGAGAGATACATTTATTAAACCCTTGGACCAGCACATGCAAATAGTTTAGTACAGGGACATCTGTACTCTGAATCTTTTTCATTTTTTTGGATCATAGATCAACCCTGCCAGGAACAGAACAAACTGTTTTTTTTTTAATGTGATCTCCCTCCTTCCTAGTTCCTAGTCATGAAAGAGTAACTGCCATAGATTTGGTCCAAAAATATCAGATTAGTGAACAGTTCAGTTGTATTTAAACTTGGCAGTAAAAACAAAGAGGGAGCAATGAATGCAAAAAAATTCCTGTTGAAATAGAGGCAAAATGATTTTGTTTTTTAGCAAATACATCCGACTCTGGGCAAAGTTATCCTTAGTTTCTTGTGAAAAACAATCATTTGTATTCTGTGGATAAGCAACTCATATTGTCTGAAAGGGAACAATGTTGTTATTTTGGTAAAAAAAGTTCTTCATTATGAGTGACTTCCCTGTACAAGGCTTAATATTTCCCTTCTCCAACTCCTAGAATACTAACGCCCATCGTTTCTAAAGATAATTTCTTCTTGCTCCTACCCAGTTTCAGATCTTTCCAGGATGTTACCAGTCCAGAACCGATGTGTTAACATAAGGACATATGGACTATTCATATAGTTTGATGCTGGGCTAATCTTACTATTCAGAAGGCAACTTTGAGATCTTGAAACTCCTGTTTCTTTACTGTTTATAAATCTTACAGGGAGCTGAAGCAATAGTACAGCAGGTAGGGTACTTAACCTTATATAGGTTATTCTAGGTTCAATTCTCAGGATTCCATATTGTCCTCTGAGCCAAGAGTGATTCCTCAGAGCAAAGCCTGGAGCAACCCCAAGTACCACAGGGTGTGGCACATAAAGCAAAACAAAAACAAAAAAATTTTTTTACAGAATCAATGTACTAATAATTATATTTGAAGTCTGTTTGCAACATTTTAAGGGAGGACATTTTAGGAAAGAAGAATAGCCAGAGTCAGGTTTATCTTAGGCAACTCTTTCTAAGAAAGGGTTAACAATGCTATTCATCTCTAGATGGCCTGTGAGGATTAAATGTACCAACACATATGATCTACTTCATTCAGTTCCTGGTACTCTGAGAGCACTCAAATGTCATGACAGTCAGGTAGAAAGGTAGCAATGTTACCACTGTCCTTCACTAGGGTCCACAAATTTGTTAGAATGAATAAATAACTAAAAGTACATTATGGCAGCCACAGGAGTTACTAAAGGATAGGGTGATGGTAATTTTACTTCTAGAAATTGGATCCATTCTGTTATTAACTGGAAAAGGAAAACAGACACTAGCATTTCTTGTTTTTTGTTTTTTTTTGTTTTTTGTTTTTTTTGGGCTGGGGCACACCCAGTGATGCTCAGGAGTTACTCCTTCCTGGCTATGCACTCAGAAATCACTCCTAGCTTGGGGGACCATATGGAACATGGTGATCGAACCATGGTCCATCCTAGGTTAGCATGTGCAAGGCAGATGCCCTACAGCTTGTGCCACTGCTCCAGTTCTGACACTAGCATTTCTCTTTTAGTTTTTTAATAATATTTTTTATTTAAACACCTTGGTTACAAACATGATTGTGGTTGTGTTTAAGTCATAAAAGAGCACACACCCCCCATCACCAGTGCAACATTCCCACCACCAATGTCCCAAATCTCCTCCTCCCCACCCCACACACCTGTACTCTCAACAAGCTTCCTATTTCCCTCGTATATTCTCATTGTTAGGATAGTTCACAGACTGAGGGAGATAAGTGAGAGAGAGAGAGAGAGAGAGAGAGAGAGAGAGAGAGAGAGAGAGAGAGAGAGAGAGAGAGAGAGAGAGAGAGAGAGAGAGAGAGAGAAAGAGATTCTTGCAATAATTTTCAGAGACAAAAGAGAGGAGGGCTGGAAGTTACAGCCCACTTCATGAACGACACTAGCATTTCTTAGCACCGAAATTGAAATAGGAAATCCAGTCAAATTGATTGAGAAATATCCAGGACGAGAATGATGTAACTAAGGAGACAGCCAGTACAAATCAGGGGTGTTCCTTCTGCCAGCACATACACTGAGAGTAGTTATATTAGCAGGTTAATATGTACTGGGCAGTTTGTCAAATTTCTGAAGTATTCTCAAGTTCTGGTTCTTTTCAAGAACTGTGTTGTTTTGGTACCACCCAGCGGTGTCAGAGCTTATTCCTAACTCTGCTCTCAGGCATCACACCTGGAAGTGTTGGAGAACCATATAAGGCACTGGATCCAAATAGTCAGCCTGTGCAAGGGAAGTGCTATTCAAACTGTACTATCTCCCCAGCCTCTTTAGTCTTAAGCTCCTAGAGTTAGGTGAACTGACATTTTGTAATATTGTAAACCTACATCAAATCAGTACAATTTGGTTGGGGAAAAAAGTCTTTCAGAAACTGGACTTTCAGGAACAAGGGACTCTGTTTAGTTGGGGTGCTGGAGAGGAAGGTTATAAAAGGAGTTAAGAAAGACTACTTACTCATTGGGGGCCAGAGACATAGTACATCTGGTAGGGAACTTGCTTCAAACCTGGCAGACCCCAGTTTGAGCCCCTGCTTTACACATGGTCCCCACAGCACCTCCAGGAAAAGAACAATCAGTGATGTGAGGTGAAGTGGAAAGCTCAAATGTGTGTGTGTGTGTGTGTGTGTGTGTGTGAGAGAGAGAGAGAGAGAGAGAGAGAGAGAGAGAGAGAGAGAGAGAGAGAGAGAGAGAGAGAATGAGACAGAGACAGAGATAGACAGAAAGGAGATAGACAGAGACAGAGAGAGAGACTTGGGGGAGATTCATGGAAAGAAAGAACTGTCAGGACTTTGAAAGTATGACTGTGCCTTTTGGGATTACACCCTAGGGTTTACTCCTAGCTCTGTGCTCTGGGTCACTCCTAGTGGTATTTGAGGAAAACCAAGAGCAGTGCCAGTGATCAAACACCCCTGGGTCCCTTAACTCCTGTTCTATGTCTGCAATGGATTCTGAGCCTTTCTGAAAACCACTCAAATCGTCATCCCTAGCAGGGAGCTAGAGCTAGGGTGGGCTGAGGCACCTAGGGATTTCAGCAAAGCTTTGCTGAAATAAAACAGAAAACCAAAGTCAACCAGGTCTCAGCATGGAGGGTTGGAGTCAACTCCGGTGTAGGCCACTGAGGTGGGAAGGAAGCACTGGAGAACAAACTGGTAAAATGGCCTTTGTGCCAGAGTGTCTTTTGGAGGACCTGAACTTGGGTGCAATGATCAAGATTTGGAATATTTCCCAGGTAGGAGGTGGAGTGCTCTATGTGTGTGTGTGTGTGGGAGGGAGAGAGTAGGGCGTGGAAGGAGGGCTCTGGAACCTGTACTATCAGCCTACAGTACTGGTAAAATGTCACTTTTAAAAATAAAAATAGCCACTTTTTTTTTTTAATGCTGTACTTTATTCTCCGCAAAGTGCCCAAATCAGTCAAAAAAAAAAAAAAAAAAAAAAAAAAGCAAATAGGAACCGGTCCCCTTCTGTGGGACTCGCAGACCTGATTCCTTGTACCAAAATCTGTTTCCACTTTCCATGTGGGGATCCCATTCTAGAGAAGGTTGCAAACCCAAATCATTTCAAACACTCCTCCCCATCATCAATCGCATCAAAACTGGTTTTCAAACTGGTTTACAAAACTGGTGCGTTTCAAAGAACTGAAATATTTTAAAAGAAAATGTAATATGGGGGTGGAAGGGTGGGCATTTAGGGTGTTTCTTATTGAAACACCTACACAGAAGAGGGTGACATAGATTAAAAAAAAAAAACAAACACCTCCCATTTTCGGGAACATCAAAACGCTACTTGTCCCATCCCCGCACCCAGCAGTCCAACAAGCTCCCGGGTGGACGGCGGTGGCGGCGGGGGGCGCGGCCGCTCAGGTGTCCCCCCACCCACCCACCTCCCGGGAGGGGCGCGTGAAGAGGCTGGAGCCCATTCGCTGGGACGGGTCGGGCGGGGCCGAGGCGAGGCGAGGCGAGGCGAGGCGGGGACGCCGGGAGGGAGCCTCGGTGCGGGGCGGAGGGGCGGGCGGGCAGGGCCGGCAGAGCAGAGCGATCCGGGAGGCGGACGAGCGAGACGAGACGCAGGGCGGGCGCAGAGCCGGGGGCGCGCGCGGCGCGGGGCCAGCTTCACTTCGCCTGGGTCGCGGAGGGCGGACGCGCGCCGCAGCCGCAGCCGGAGCCGGAGCCGCGCGGGCGGAGGGGACTGCGCAGGGCCCGCCTGGCCGGGGCTGACACCCGCTCCTTCGCCGTCCAGCACCCCAGGGACCTCGGGGCTCCCGGGCTGCCCTCCCGGAGCACCGGTGGGCGCGGCCGGAGCGAGAAGGTGAGTAGCTCGGGGAGCGCCCGGCGGGGGCCGGTCCAGCTCCAGTGGCTGTGGAGGGTGCGGGGTGCTGGCTGGGACCCCGGCCTGGGCTTCGGCTGGGCGCGCTTCCCACTGGCAGCGCCGTGCCAGCTGCTTCTCCCGGCGGTCGCGGCGGCGCGGAACTGGAACCGAGTCTCTGGGTCCCCCCTCCCGCCCCAGGCCACCTCCAGAAGGGGGACAGGCACCCGCCGGGGGAGAGCCCCGCGGAACGACCGTGGCTCCGCGCCCCTCCTTGCCATCTGCCGGCAACTTCTCCTCCGCGCCCCCGCATCCTCGCAAGCCCCGGTTGGCTCTCCTGGAGGGTGCTCGGCGGGCAGCGGGACCGGGAGAGGCTGCTACTCGGTCGGGGCCGCTACCCGGCGTCCGGGGCTGCTGGGGGACCGCGGACCGCGGGGTGTCACGCCGCATGCCGGCGGGGCGGGGAGAGCAGGTGCGGGAGCGCACGGGCGAGGGCGCGTTCGGGTCCCGGCGGACACCTCTGGGCGTGGGCTTTGTTCGCGGGCGCTTCCTTCCTTCCTTCTTTCCTTCCTCCCTTCCTTCCTCCCTCCTTCCACCTGCGCCGAGCGCCCGCCGGTTCCCGCAGCCAAGCGCAAAGCCGCTCTGCCGGAGCCGGGCGGGCAGAGAAGTCGCGGCGCAGAGAAGTCGGGGCGGGGATCTAGAAAGACACACGGAAGGCGGCTCGGGGGAGAAGGGAGCGGTCGTTGCCGGAGGCTTTGTGGGCCCTACAGGTGCGGAGCCAGGGGTGATGCGTGTTGGGGATTGGAGAATGCCCGGGTCCCTCCCAGCCGCCTCGCCCGGCGGGGCTTGGGGTGGACCCCGCATTCCCGCTTCCCGGCGCCGGCTCCTAACGGTAGCATCTGTCTGGCACCGGCCTCGCCCGGGTTAAGCGGAGCCGGGAAGGACTGCGGGCGCGGGAGCAGAGCCGCAGCGGGCAGCGCCATCCGTGCGGTGCGCAGTCCCCGGCCCGCTCCACGCCGCGCTGGGGCGAAGGTCTCCCGCCTCGCAGGGCTTCAGCCTTTTTCAGCCCGCTTTCAAAAAGGAGGAGCTGATCTGCTGAGAGCGGGACTTGTCATTGCAGCCAACGCAGGACTTGTCCTTGCACCTTGCACAGCAGCCGCTGGAAGGAAGGAAGGGTCCTCGGGGCTGGCGGCTGCGGAACAGGCCGACCTCCTCTTCCTTCCCGCTTGCCTCCTCTCCAGCCCGGCCCTCTGCTCCAGACGGCAGCGAGTCCTCCCTCTAGCACACCCGGGACTCACTCGCAGCTGCTAGCACCGGGGTGGGGAGGGCGCCGACCGGTGGTAGTCTTTTCCAGCCCACCTCGCTCTTGCCTTTCATTCATTCATTCATTCATTTATGTATGTATTTATTTATTTAGTTCCTTCTAGAGCACAGGCTACATCAGGCGCCGCACTGTCTGTGCTTGGAGGAAAATGTTCTTTCCTCTAAGCCCCTCCAGGCTCAAGCACCGAGGTGCAGGTCTTCGCTTCCTTGAGCAAGGCCATTGCCCGCAAAGATGCGGGCGAGTTGAATGGGGACGGATGGAGGCCTTGGTTCTGCACCCGGAGCTCCCCCTGGGGCTGTCCTAGGAAGGAACAGGGTGATCAGGGAGTAGAAACCTACTAACCTTGTGTGGGATTGTCTGTTTCAAGCTAACTAGGCCCTGTTATTATAATATTGTAATATCGTAATAGTAGCTCAGGAGAGAGAGAGAGAGAGAGAGAGAGAGAGAGAGAGAGAGAGAGAGAGAGAGAGAGAGAGAGAGAGAGAGAGAGAGAGAGAGAGAGAGAGAGACCTTCGGGGAAGGACTGGCATGGATTAAGGCAATTGGTTGTTTTCTACTTTAATGATAATGATAGTCAACATTTTCTTTTGAGAGAGCTTCAGATGTGCGGGCATGTGTCGTTTGTTCCTGTTGTGTAGGTACATGTACCATCTCGTTTAATTTCCCGCATAACCTAGTTCTAAAACTGGTGATTATGTTTCTATATATGATATACACTATACACTAAAGGACACCTATAGAATGGTACTTCAACTAAGAATAATAAGGTTAGGAGGTGGAGACTTTAACTTGAGTAACTTTTCCTAGGTGCCTCCTAAGAAGTGGGATTAACTTTTCTATCCCTCTATGTTCCATCCAAGACTATAAAAATGGTGGAGTCTGATGAGTTCTGGAAAGCCCCAAAACCACCCAGTGTTCAAAATCAAGGCCATATTATAAACCCATTTAATTCTGACCCCTGCAGACCTCACAGTAGCAGGCAATATTGTAATTCAGTGAATTGTATTGTGGAATAGCCTTTTATTGCCCTGTATTGCCCTTGAATTCCTTTACATGTTCCTTTATTCCTATTAGCTTTTAAGTGCATGGCAGCTGTTAACCCACAATCTAACCAATTACAATTACTGTGCTGTTCTGACTGACCAGAGCCCACTGCTACACAGAGAACCTGAGAGGTTCCTGGCACATCATGGATATGATTTTTTTTTTTTTTTTTTTTTTTTTTTTTTTTTAAAGAAAAGGCAAACGTTTCTATTTGGCAGATGCTTCAGTTTCAGGATTTGGCCCACAATCTCCTTTATAGACTCCTTTGACTGCAGAAGTTTTACTCCTCAAATTGGAGGGTCAGTTTGAATAGGACTCTCACATTAAATCTTAGGCAATCATGTGATAATCTAAATATATAAGACTGTGTGCTGCCTTTACAAGAGTGCTGCATGTTAAGTAGTAAAAACAAGAAGTTGAGGAAAAGTTAAATCAGTTATTCCTAGATTGCCTTTTAGAATCACTAATTAACTGGCTAATTGAAAAAAAAATAGGATTCTTTTTTTTTTTTTTTTTTATTCTTAATTCCACTGATTCACGGTCTTTCAACCTGCTTTTTTGTTGTTTTTGGGTCAGCACACAGGATTTCTCCTGGCAGGCTTGGAGGACCATTTGGGATGCTGGGAATCAAACCCCAGTCCATCCCAGATTGACCGAATACAATCCTACCTGCTGTGCTGTATCAGTCAGGCCCTGACTTTCTGTTTTATTTACAGGGAAGTTAATAAACATGTCACAAGGTCCAGGAATCTTAAATGAGAAAGAAAACACTATAGCTAAACCTTTGGATTTAAATTAGTACAATGGACTTCAGAGTGATTACTCACCTTTCTAATGCAGAGTTGTGATGAGATCTTTGAACAGTAGGTCAGAGACCTTACACCACCTCATTTTGTTCTTGAAGCAGTGATAATAGATGAAAGTTATCTTTGGAAGTGGTGCTTCCTGTGAGGCTTATGTGACAATGACAAAGGTGTGTTAATGTCTTGAGGCTCAAATAATAGGGTTCTAAAAATGTCTATACCCAGGGCTTAAGAAATCAATTAAGAGTGGCCTGAGCAATAGCACAGTGGGTAGAGCATTTGCTTTACATGTGGCTAACCCAGGACCAACCTGAGTCTGATGCCCTGAATCCCATATGGTCCCCTGAGCCTGCCAGGAACGATGTCTGAGTGCAGAGCCAGGAGTAAACCTTGAGTGCCGTTGAGTGTGGCCCAAAAATCAATTAAGAAGTTTCTTTTGACTATAACTTAATTGCAGGTATTGTGCATGATCAAAGAAATTACTTAATGAGATCCCATAAGAAACTTTCAAGTAGAGGTACTTTGATTGATGCATGGATGTTTGCTGAGTTCATGGCTTACTGTTCTCAGAACTGAGGATGGAGTGATGAGAAAAAGTAAGAATTCCTGACTCTTGAGAACACTTCTAATAATCTATGATGACACACTTCGGCACTCAAGAATTTCTTTTTACACATATCATAAATATGCAGCTTTATGAACTTTCACAAACTAAAAACACTCAGTTTTCAGTGCTTAAAAGAAGAACATCTAAGAAAGCCCTCTTGTAACTCCTCCTATCACTGCTTTCCCACTGTGGTAAGCCACTGAGGTACCTATTCTTTAACCTTGGTCTTCTCACCACGAAACCACAAGGTCTTTATCTCAGCTTTGATAGTCCTAACAACAGTAGGTAGGGTGACGGACTTGTCTGTAGACAACCCGGGTTAGATCCCTGACATCCCATAAGGTCTATGGAGTCTGCCAAGAGTGGATCCTGGGAACAGACTCAAGAGTAGCCTCCTAGTACTACCAGGTGTAACTCCCACTCATAAAATCTTCCCAGCATATCATAGATTGGTGACTTAAAGAATAAATGTTCATTTTCTAACAGTTCTAAAGACTAAAAACCCAAAATCAGAGCACTAGGCTAGTTGGATTTTGATTCATTCTCTTCTTGTCTTGAAGAGAGCCATCTTCTACATCTGTGCTCATTTATTCTCTCCTCTGCATGCCTGTGCATGTTTCTGGGCTACACACAGTGACACTCAGGGGTTACTCCTGGCTATGCACTCAGAAATTGCCCCTGGCTTGGGGGAACCATATGGAAGCCAGGCGATTGAACCACAGTTCCTTCTAGATTAGCGTGTGCAAGGCAAATGCCCTACCACTTGTGCCAGTGCTCTGGCTCCCTCATTAAAATATTAATGAGAATGTGCTGGGGATGAAGGACAAGAGAGATTTTTTTTTTGAGCCACTCCAAGAGAGATGCTGGGGATGATGAAGGACAGGGACATCTACTCCCACTTAATTCTCTGAGAATACTCCCAGCAGTGTTCCAGGGACAATGAAGTACTAGGGATCAAACCCAGGCCTTCCTCATGCAGAGCATGCATTTATTCTGTTGAGCTCTCTCTTTGGCCTCAGATTAATATAATATAATATAATATAATATAATATAATATAATATAATATAATATAATATAATGTAATATAATGTAATATAATGTAATATTATATATCATAATATAATATAATATAATAATATGATAAACATCAAAGTTATACATGATATAATAGGATATATTTATACCATATAATTAATAATTAATATTCATTACACAAATTATTAGTGATTAATATTATGTTATAAAATATCATGTTATGTTATGTTATATATTATCTGGGGAATGCCATGCCCTCTTTGCTTATCACTCTGGTCCCCCATATTATATATATGTGTCCTGCTTTGGCTCTATGCTCAGAAATCACTCCTGGCAGGTTCAGGGGACCATATGGGATACCAGGATTTGAACACCAACCTTCTGCATGCAAGACAAATGGCCTTACCCTCCATGCCATTTCTCCAGCCCCTCCCATATGATATTTTTACTTAGATTATAGAGTTTTATCTAAATTAGTCCCTGGGATGCTGTGTGTGTTTGTGTCCAAAAGTTGTACCAGGCCAACTGTCAATTGCTGAGATGATTTGAAGATGATTACCTAACTCCATTTAGATATTCTTTGAATTTCTACTCCCCACCTAAAGGACTTTGAATCTTCCTGTCCAGTGAGGACTGAGTTGATGCTAAGGATTTTTCTGGCATTGGCAAGAATCCAGAGGCTTATCTATTTAACTTTTTGTCTTCCCAGTGAAATTAAAAGCCCAGTCATTTTAAAAGTCTTTAATTGCTTCAGAAGCTCAAGTTTCTAAGAATATGAAAACATGCCAAGGCCTTGAACAATAGTTAGTGTGGTAGGACTCTTGCTTTTGCATGTTGTTGACCTTGGGTTTGATCCTGACGCATCACATAAGATCTCCCCCAAACACTACCAAGAAGTAATATCCTAAACTTAGAGCTAGGAGTAAGCTCTGAGCCTTGCCAGATATGTCCCCTAAACAACAATGTCAATGAAGAAAATGTGCCCAAATAAGCTGATGAATATTCATCTTTTTGTTGCAAATGTGGAGAGAGAAGTATGGTGATAGGTTCTGTCTCATGTTTTAGTAGCTAAAGTTTTTTAATATCAGGTTATTGTTCTGTTTAATAAAAATTATTATTGTTATTTGTTTTATTTTGGGAGCATATTTGGCACTATACTCTTTACTTACTCTTGCATCCCTTGGGGAGCTCAAAGGAGCTGGGGATCGGACCTGGGTCATCCACATGCAAGGAAGAACCTTACCCACTTCTTCTATTTCTTTTTTTTTTTTTGAGGCCTATTGTATATTTTTCTTTATATATATGATATATATTTTATTTAAATACCTGATTACATACATGATTGTGTGTGTGGGTTTCAGTCATGTAAAGAACCACTACCCATCACCAGTGCAACATTCCCATCACCAATGTCCCCAAATTCTCCCTCCTCCCCACCTGACCCCCGCCTATACTCTAGACAGGCTTTCCATTTCCACTCATACATTCTCATTATTAGGACAGGTTTCAACATGTAGTTATTTCTCTAACTAAACTTATCACTCTTTTGTGGTGAGCTTCCTGAGGTGAGCTGTGACTTCCAGCTCTTTTTTTGTCTGAAAATTATTATTGCAAGAATGTCTTTCATTTTTCTTAAAACCCATAGATGAGTGCCACTCTTCTATTTCTCCAGTTCCTTTTGTAGTATTTTAAAATAATCATTGATTTATTTTCAGGTTATGGGAACATATTCAAGTATTCTGAGAACCATGTGCTGCCTGGGATTGAACTGGATGGGTGCTACATGGAATGCAAGTGTCTTAACCCTTGCTCTGTGTCTTTGGCCCATATTTAAGAAACTTTTAATAGGAGCCACAGTCAGCAGTTCTGGGAGCCAGAACTGTGTCCAGGAGCCTCTCCAAACTAAAAGTGTGAAACTGATGGTTTAGTGTTGCAATGAAGCTCATGCCTTGAGGTGCTTGAGGGCTACCATACCTCCATGTTTAGAGGGTCATGCTGTGTCTGGGACAAACTCAAGACCTTGCACATGCCAGCATGTATTTTTTTTGAGCCCCATAGGGGAGCAAACACTTACAGAAAATGCCATGGTATTGCTAAATTTTATTATGATATTAATACTAAAATTATATTATTTAGTAATGTTAAAATTAAATATTGTTCTGAAACTGCTATCTGTAGAATAGTTTTTTATCTCAAGCTGAATCTCTATACTCATTAGACATGACTTCCTCTGCAAACTTATTCTGCTTTCTATCTCTATAACTTTGACTAAGCCATGTATTTCATAGGAGTGTAATCATATAATATGTTGTCCTTTTTTTTGGTTTCTTTTTATTTACTTAATAAAATGCTTTTAAGTCTCATTCATGTGTGAGAATTGCTTTCTTTAAAAACATAAATAATAGGGGCTGGGTGGTGGCGCTGGAGGTAAGGTGCCTGCCTTGCCTGTGCTAGCCTAGGACGGACCGCGGTTCGATCCCCCCGGCGTCCCATATGGTCCCCCAAGAAGCCAGGAGCAACTTCTGAGCACATAGCCAGGAGTAACCCCTGAGCGTCCAGGGTGTGGCCCCCCCCCAAAAAACAAAAAAAAACATAAATAATAATCCATTGCATATATGTACTGTGTTAATAATGTATCTGTTAATAACAATTGAACTTCTATTTTTTGGCTATTATGAGTAGTGCCTTTATGGTCATGTTTGTACAAATATATTTTCAAGTTACTGCTTTCAGTTATTTTGGGTACATATCCAGAAACATGATTACTGGGTCACATGGAAATTTTACTTAGTAGATTTTTTTTTTGGGGGGGGCACACCTATTTGATGCTCAGGGGATACTCTTGGCTAAGCGCTCAGAAATTGCCCCTGGCTTGGAGGGACCATATGGGACGCCAGGGGATCAAAACGCAGTCCTTCCTTGGCTAGCACTTGCAAGGCAGACACCGTACTTCTAGCACCACCTTACCGGCCCCTACTTAGTAGATTTTGTAGAATCATAATATTGTTTTTCTTAGAAGTTGTGCTATTTACAGTCTGACCAAAAATGCATAAAGATTTTGATTTCTCTGCATCATTCTCTAATTATTTTCTGTTTCCTTGATAATATCTGAATTGGGGCCATACCTGGTGATGGTCAGGACTTATTCTGGGTCTACACTCCTAGTGGAACTCAGGGGGACTATATGTGATGCCAAGGGTTGAGCCCAGGTAGACTGCATACAAGGCTAACACCCTACTCTGTACTATTGCTCTGTCCCTAGATATTACTTTAAAGTTATAAATTACTAGACTATTTATTAACAAATCATTCATGGTGTTTTCAGCTTTACTAGTTTAACTATCTTTGCAGTGCTACAGTCCAATCCATGTTTACAGCATGTGGTTCAATCTACATATAAAGTTTTATATATATGCATATATATACATATAACTATATGCATGTTACCTCTGACCCACACTCCGACATTTGGTTTAACTTTTATTAATTAGGAGATGCATAGTTTCTAAAAGTTATTAACACACATATTTTGAAAAATAAGAAAGAGATCTTGTGGATATGTGTGTCATAGGAAACCCTGTATAAATCAGTATTGGTGACATCCACTCACTGTTAACAGAAATTGAATTAGATTTTGTATATCTTTTGTACACTTGTAACTAAGTGATTTTGTTATGAGGATAGGTTGAATTTTTTTTATTTTACTGGGAAAAATGGAAAATATTATTTTAACTCAGATCTAGCAGATTTCCCTCCAGTCTATGAACAGAAAGAGAGAGAGATCCCATGTTGACCATTCAAGGGTATGTTGGAGTTGTCAATTACAAGTCTGCATCAGGCATTTTTTCTGACATTGAATCGTTAAAAATGACAGCATAAAACCCTCACCGCCCAATTATAATTGCTTAGCTGACTTAATAAATAAAATGTGGTGTCAATTTAATTGACCTATTTTACTGACTACAGGATTAGAATTTCAAATTAGAAAAAGGTAATCTTAAACTTTTTGATGGAGGGTTCCCTCATGTGGCCAAACTAGTGAATATAAGAAATGCCAGTGGTAAAAAGAATAAGTCTTATCATCTATTACATCTGCTGTCCAGATGACTTACTCAGTTTTAAAATAGGAATGACTAATCTTCTCTTCTGTGTCCTCTATTTTCTTTCCATATTGCTCCTTATTAAAACATCCTTTAATACATTCGGGAATGAGAATGGTGGTATCAGTCAAAAATGGCTCTTCAAACATTTTTTTTTTTTTATTAAAGATGATAGGAAAGGCTGGGTAGGATATTTTGAATGTTATTAAAATATATTCAAATTTTATGATTTACATGGAATATTGGTTCAAAGCCCTCTGTAACCAGAAAAAAATATTCCCAGGGCAATCTGAGGGAATCCTGTAGGAGGTCTCCCACTATGTAATATGCAATGAATTTGATTTATCTTTCTCAAGTGGGCTGAGAGCATTCAAAAAATTCAGTATATGTATTCAGTATGTAGTGATCTTTTTCTTCAAATTTATACTTTAAAGCTAATTTTATGCCTCTTTTAGATGCTGTTGGCATTTGAATAGTATGGTTTACGGCACACATTTTTGACAAGCATTACAAACCCATGTTAAACACTATTCACAGTTTCTCTCTCAAGGGAAAGGGAAAGGAAAAGTACTAATCTTCCAGTAATAATGCCTTAAGGTGAAAATGGACTGCCAAAAGAGTTTCATCCCGAAGGTTTTTGGTCTTTAAGGAAAGATGGCTAGTATGCTGCCTGCCTTCCAAAGCCTAGTGAGGCTTTCAGTCCCTCACCTCAATAGAGAGCTGAGAGGACAAAGTGAACAAAGGAAGCCTGTTTTGCCTGCCCCACTTGCTGGGCTGTTGTCTTGGCCCTTTTCAGTGAAGGAGGGAGGGGGAGCTGGGTCAAAGTTGAAGAATACTGAAAAGGAATTCAAGCTTCATGTCGAAATTTGAATTATAGCTTCAGTTGGAGTGCCGAATAGATTAGTTTGAATTGAAAATTTTTTAATTCTGTGGAAGCTTAAGTGACAGATGGTGTTGGAACAAGAGATGTGGAGCTGGATGGTGCACGGAAATGTTGCATGTCCAAATGAGGTAAACATCTAGTTAACTGATGAAAGTTTAAAACTGTAGGAAGTGCAGTCTGATGCTGTATGTCACAGGAAGACATTGGAGTGTATGAATTAAGGGGAGGCCCCTTCGTCTGGCATATACTCAGTGTACTGTCCCCCCCTAATTGCATTGCAAATATTCTTCTCACTGTTCTATTGCTTTTCCCTGTCCCCTCCCCCTCAACCCAGTATCTAGTTGAATACATACAGACATACTCAACAATTTTATGGTAAAATCTCATTACAGTATTTTTGTATTGATCGAACCTTGTTTTGATTATGACAAGATAGATTGCTTCTAACTATGAAGTGTCGATGCTAAAGGACACTCACCAATGTCTTTTTCCCCCAGCTAAGTATATTTGTAAAGAGACTGCAGCTTTCTACCTCAAGTGGGAGTCTCTTACTATTATTTATTATTTGTGCTATTGAAGTTTTTTATGGGGCACATGGTTTCCATTTCGTTTTGTAGACTGTATCTGATTTAAGACATTTCAGAAGGAGAAGGTAGCTACGTGTGTATCTAGAATAACAAAAACAGCTACTGAGAAACGGGGTTACTAAAATGTCAATGAAGCAAAAAAATAATTTGAGGTAATATGAATGCTTCTTGGTAGTCTCTAAAACTACAATTTGAATTATTTTGCTTTTGATATTTTTGCCCATTTGAATAAACTGATAACATGGTTTATGGAGACTCATATGTATATACAAAAGTCATTTTGCATAAAAACTTATACAGTCAAATGAATATTTCTGCTTATAGGAAATGAACATCATCATGGATGTAGTCAAAAAATAGTTTCAAAATAAAAATTAGAAATAGGAATCCTAAAGTATAAATTCAAAGATACTACTATAATAAATGAAGTAACTTCAGAATTGATTTTATTAACTTATATTGCAATTCATAATTTACATATATTATATAGAATTTTAGTGTATCACCAATTTTATGGAACTTACATTTTAATAGCTGAAGTAGGGTTTTTACAACTCCTTGACTGTGCTTCTAGTAAGAGTTCCCTTGTTGCAAAATTTTAGTGAAAGGTAAATATATCAAAGGTTTATTGCTGTCTTAGAACTATGAAGGGATTCTTTAAACAGCAGGGAGAGAGAGTCCATGGTCACATTCATTTGCTGGGCCTGGCATTAAAAAATTAGAGATGAGGAATTGTGAAGAATTTGGTGGAGGGAAAGCTCCTGTGGATAATAATAATTGTGGATAATAAACATCCTTGAGGAGTGTCCTAGGGGCAGGAGTGAGAAATTTTAAATGAGAGAGTGTAGAGCACAGGTACAGATAATAGTAAAATTGGAAAGGAAAGAAAAGGAAAGAAAAAAGAGAGAGGGGACAAATAAAATGTGTTTGTCTAACGAAGAATAATTTGCCTTTATTTTCTCTCTTTCTTTTTTTTATTGGTGGGTCCTCCCAAGCTGTGCAGGAAGCTGGGAGGTTGGGCATGGCTCCTCCCAGCAATTCTTGGCTGACCAGGCAGTGGCCAATACAAGGGCCTGATGATGTAGTGCTACTGAGATTACCTGCCACTTCAGTAGTGCTCTGTGACCTCCAGGGTTACACCCAGCTGTGATTAGAGAACCATGTACTACTGGGAATTAAACTGCAGTCCTCTATATTGCAAAGCATATTCCTTAACCTCTATATATTCCCTTTGGCCTTGTTTGTATTTTATAGCATCCAGTAATAAATATTTTAAAGATATTTCATTGTAGCTTTTTAGCTGATGAAGTGACTTGACTACATAAAATAGAAATAACTCGGGCCCGGAAAGATAGCACAGCGGCGTTTGCCTTGCAAGCAGCCGATCCAGAACCTAAGGTGGTTGGTTCGAATCCCGGTGTCCCATATGGTCCCCCATGCCTGCCAGGAGCTATTTCTGAGCAGACAGCCAGGAGTAACCCCTGAGCATTGCTGGGTGTGGCCCAAAAACCAAAAAAAAAAAAAAAAAGAAATAACTCAGTGTGCTGCAAAAATGAATGATAATATATTTTCTCTGAAAAAAAAAATGCACAGAGAAGAATTTGTCACAAGTCAAAGCTAAAATTATTTCTTTTTTTTTTTTTTTTGGTTTTTGGGCCACACCCGGTAACGCTCAGGGGTTACTCCTGGCTATGCGCTCAGAAGTCGCTCCTGGCTTGGGGGACCATATGGGACGCCGGGGGATCGAACCGCGGTCCCTCTCCTAGGCTAGCGCAGGTAAGGCAGGCACCTTACCTCCAGCGCCACCGCCCGGCCCCAAGCTAAAATTATTTCAGCAGAATAGTGAATCTTTTTTATTTATTTATTTATTTGTTTGTTTGTTTGTTTGTTTGTTTGTTTTTTGGGTCACACCCGGCAGCACTCAGGGGCTACTCCTGGCTCTATGCTCAGAAATCGCCCCTGGCAGGCTTGGGGGACCATATGGGATGCCAAGATTAGAACCACCGTCCTTCTGCATGAAAGGCAAACATCTTACCTCCATGTTATCTCCCCCAATCCCAGAATAGTGAATTTTAAAGTCAGGTCATCTCTTGTCTCCAGCAATTTTGTTCACAGTATAAGAAAGTTAAACATAGGGGTCGGTGAGGTGGTGCTAGAGGTAAGGTGTCTGCCTTGCAAACGCTAGCCAAGGAAGGACAGCGGTTCGATCCCCCAGCGTCCCATATGGTCCCCCAAGCCAGGGGCGATTTTTGAGCGCTTAGCCAGGAGTAACCCCTGAGCATCAAACAGGTGTGGCCCGAAAAACTAAAAACCAAAAACCAAAACCAAAAAGTTAAACATAAAATAAATAAATGTGGATGTGATCACAGCAAACACATTTGTCTGTTTTGGGGGGTTTATTTTGTTTGTTTGTTTTGTTTTTATTTATGGGTCACACCTGGCAGTGCTCAGGGGTTACTCCTGGCTCTATGCTCAGAAATCATTCCTGGCAGGCTCAGGGGACCACATGGGATGCTGGGATTCAAAACACCATCCTTCTGCATGCAAGGCTTACCTTCGTGCTATCTCTTCAGCCCCACATTTGTCTATTTTTTTTTTTTTTGGTTTTTGGGCCACACCCGTTTGACACTCAGGAGTTATTCCTGGCTATGTGCTCAGAAATCGCCCCTGGCTTGGGGGGACCATATGGGACGCCGGGGGATCGAACCACGGTCCATCCTATGCTAGCGCTTGCAAGGCAGACACCTTACCTCTAGCGCCACCTTCCCGGCCCCACATTTGTCTATTTTTATCTCAAGAATTCTTTGTCTTTCACGGGACTATATGACTGACTCATGTAGTGTATCAAAGTTCAATTTAGGAACTACTTTTTATAGAAAACTAAGTAGATTTTTCTGTCTGCTGCAAGAGTATAACATAATAGATACCAAGTGAAATTCAAGAAAATAAAGCTAAACCAAAAAAGTCAGTAAGAGGGCTGGAGCCATAGCACAGTGGTAGGGCATTTGCCCAGCATGCGGCTGATCCAGAATGGACCTTGGTTCCATCCCCGGCGTCCCATATGGTCTCTCAAGCCAGGAGCGATTTCTAAGTGCTTAGCCAGGAGTAACCCCTGAATGTCACAATGTGTGGCCCAAAAAGAAAAAAAAAATCAGTAAGGAGATGGACATGTGGTTAAAGAAGAGAAGTTCTTCATTTTATGAAAATAGTTGGTACTTTCTCAAGAAAATATTGAGAGGACAAGCTTTTCATGATAAAAGGAATGTAGAAAATGGATCAGTCACTCAGGTATCCAGGCATTTGGGGGGTCCTTTTTTAGAAGAAGATTCTGTCATTTTTCTTTAGATTTCTGACTGAGAATCTAGCTCAAATTGTTCAACTAGGTGTCTGAGCTCCATTTAAAAAAATCATTTACAATGGTATATGTGCAAGAGTTTGCCTATTTTTTGTTTGTTTTTGAACCATACCCAATGATATTCAGGTATAACTCCTCCTAGTTCTGCACTAAGAAATTATGCCTGGCAGTGCTCAGAGAACCATATGAGATGCCGAGGATTAAACCCAGATTGGTTATCTACCTACTATAACTTTTACTCCATCCCTAAGAGCCTGCATATTTTGATGAGTCAGTGAATGTTGATTAAAATAAAATAATAAAGAAGGCCCTTTAGGATGGAGTCGGATGGAGGTCTATGGTGATGGAGTTTTTTCTCTGCAGACCCAAGCCACGTGGGTTTCTGCAACCCCCAGCCAGCAGGTATCTGTGTTCAGGTAGAGGCGAGTAAATCATTCACAGACAGGTTCCAGGAAATATCATCTTTATTTGCCCTGGCCAGCATTTGTGGCTTATCTCATAACCTTTTACTCTGTATATGTATTCAGCCCTGCATTGTACTTGTCTCTCAGCCATTTCTGCTCCTGCTACCGCTCCATGCCTGCAAAATCCCCTTTTGCTCCTGAGGCCAAACCTTTTATAATCTCCCCAAGAATGGGAGGGTCTTGCAGGTAGTTACACGTAAATCCGGGGTGGAGTCACAAGTGAATACAACAGTGAATGAATACATGAATGAATACATAAATATTGCAAAATATCATTTCGATCTCTTGTTGTAGAAAATGGAGGAATTTTGCCCTTAGCCCTGGATTGCAGATAGAGATGAAGTCTAGGCCATGGTGAATCAACATTCAAAAGCTCATGCTTAGGTTCTGTCTGATGATAATTTGCATGCTGCTTCTAAGTTAGGCAGTGAGCAGGCAGGTAAAATCATTCAATTCAACAAAGTACCATTTTTTTAAATTGCTGCTGTGACCTCCTAAATGACATCTTTGTAACCCAAAGATTTCCTCTGTAATTTTCTACCTTTGCACAAGGCAGATGATTCAGGATTTGCACAGGCTTTCCAGTTCCCTTCACTCTCTGACGCTGGTGCTTGTCATTTCCCTCTGGAAGTCTCTGGGTGGCTGCACATTGATTGAGTTAAGTGCTTTCTGAGATTGCTTTCCACCTTCTGAATTTGAAGAATTCAGAAGTGCAGCACGCAGGATTGAAAAGAAAAGTGAAAGACTAGTGTGTGAAAAAGATTGGAAACACTCAGTTGCAGCTTTAGAAATGGATTGTTTTCTTTCTTTGGTTGGTCATTCAGTACTCCTTGCTGATGTTTTCTTTACAGTCCAAAATGTAAGTTGAGTCACAGCATGGGCCTTTCCTAAATTGTTAGTGGTCCAGAGCAGTGGTGCCATGTTGGAAAGACCTGGAGTTAAGATATGTTTACCTAAGTAAAAATCTGTGTGCAACTAAATGTTGAATTGAATTTCCTTTAGAACCATGTTGGTAGCATGCATCCTGGAAATGACTATATTGATTTTAACAAATGAAGTGTTCTTAATTTGTAGTCTAAAAATTGTTATCATTTTTTTCTAATTTTTGCTATCACACCATGATTTATCGAGTTGTTCATAATACAAGTAATTTCAGGCTTTCAATATTCAAACATTAATACCACCACTAGCGTGATCATTTTTTTCATCAGTGTCCTCAATCTCCCACCCACCAACATAACCTGTCTCCATGCAGGCACAAAGTTACTTATATTGCTTGTTATAGCACAAAGGCAATTAGAATGATCAAAACTTAGATCAATAAGTATCAATTTGAAATGATAGCTATATCTTTCCATGATGTTACTACAGTTAGTATCTATAGTTTTACTGGGCTGTGATTAGTGCTAGTTGAGCCTTCTGTGTTACTGTTAAGACACTGATCTTGGTAGATTTCTATGTAACTTCTATCTTATTTCCTGTAATACTACTCAATTGACACTGCTATAAAATATTGAGATGGCACATAGCCACAAGGTTCAGGATTTTTTTTGTAAATCTAAAACAAATTTGGTGGCTTGGAAGTTTGCTAAGACTAAGTCTCAGAGCTGAGTCCTTTCTCTTGGAGGGTATAGGATGTGGTATTGGGCTGCTGTAGTTCATGCAGAAAGGGTATTCTTCCTCCCCTTCAGCCCCACACCCCCCACTTTCTATGAATGCCACACAAGCCAGGAACAGAATACCTGGGAAGTATCAGCAGCCATCATTTTCTTTTGGAGCTTGGTGGAGGAGGTTACTTGGTGCTCAGGGGTTACTACTGGCTCTGCACCCAGGGATCATTCCTGTTGGTATTCAGGGAATCATATAGGATGCCAGGGATGGAACGTAGTTGTCTATGTGTAAGGAAAACACCCTATTTGCTGTGTTATCGTTCTGGCCCTAGTTTTAGCAAATAATTTTTTTATAAGTTACCTTTGTTACAAATTGCCATTTTTTTTTTTTTTGGTTTTTGGGCCACACCCTGTGCCGCTCAGGGGTTACTCCTGGCTATGCGCTCAGAAGTTGCTCCTGGCTTCTTGGGGGACCATATGGGACACCGGGGGATCGAACCGCGGTCCGTCCTAGGCTAGCACAGGCAAGGCAGGCACCTTACCTCCAGCGCCACCGCCCGGCCCACAAATTGCCATTTTTTTATTTCAAGCCATATTCTATTCATGTGTTTCAAGAGGCCAGCCACTATTTTTGTGGTCAGGTATTATAAATATGTAATTAATTTAAAAAGTCACATAGTCACAGAAAAATTAGTGTGGAAGTTCCTAGAAAAATAAAAAAAATTGAATTACCATGTGATCCTTAATTTCTATTTCTGTGTAAGGAAATAAAAATAGAATGCCAAAGAATAGTGCCTACCTATCATTGCAACATTATTTATAAAAGATACTGAAACAACCTGTTTTTTAACAGATTAATACATAAAGATGCATTATATAAAATATATGTATATACATAATACATTATTATTTATCTATAGAAAGAAGAAATTGGATGACAAGATGGTTCAGAGTCTTTCGTATATTCTTAGCATGCAGGAGCCCCAGTTTTGATGCTTTGTACTACATGATCCCCCAAGTAGCCTTGATCTCTGGGAGTATGTTGTCCCAAGAAAGAAAACTTAAAAACAGGAAGTATTTCTTTGACAATATGGTTAGCATTTGAGGGCATTATGCTAAGTAAAATAAGCTAGAAAAGAAAGACAATATTTATATCTACCACTTATTTTTAGAAATGCATGGGTTTCACCACTTCCACTGAGGGCTGAGGCATTTCTTGGATGAAGGCTCATCTGATGTGCTGGCCTAACTTTGATGCAGACCACCAGGATGACCCATGAGACAAGCACATGCAGAGCATATGATCCACACTTTGTAGCTATCTATATGTGTCTCTTTTATATGAAATAATGCAAAAAACTTAAAAATACAGAAGCCAAAGGTAAAACTGAGACCCCAGAAAAGCCTTCTAGTCTTTGCTATCTTGTTATAGAAACCTATGAAAACCAATTTAGAATTCAGAAATAATGGTTGACTGTTTCTAAATCTGTCCCTTCCCTGCTGCTCTCATTTTTGAAAGTCTGAAAATATAGCCCGTTCACAACTCTATGTTTATATGCCTATGCCTACATATGTGTGTGTGTATCAATATCTATTTTGTGTATCAGGAGACTATGCATGTGCAGATTCATTACTTAGAAAGTCTCATACTTAAGATTAAAAGTACAGAAACAGTGGGAGTAGAAGTTGATAGTTTAATCAGTTGATTACTCTTTTTTGGTTGTAATCAAGTCAGCTCCACTTGGCTGCTTTCTCAAGTGTAAATTGTCATTATTTGGGAACTTCAGGGGGCATATTTCCTTGAAGTCTCTCTGCAGGTGCATTTGCTGTTTGCCCCTTGCCAATGAAAAGGTGTCTTTTGACTTGGAAAATGGTGTGACTGCTCACATTTTCTTATGTAGAATAAATCAAAGGGTTGGATTAGTTTCCAGACAACTTCAGTGTGGCTACTGATTTAATGGGGGTGAGATAAAGGGTGACATTGTAGAGAAATTCTCATTTCACTATAATTAGGAAATGGTACTATCTTTTTAGTATATGAGATTGGGAATGAGCAGGACTTTTTGTTGTTGTCATTTTGAGTTTTGGGCCACACCCATCTGGACTCAGGCTCTGTGCTGAAAATCACTCCTGGCCAGGTAGGGGCACCATATGGGATGCCAGGGATCAAACTCAGGTTAGCCACATGTAAGACAAATACTGTCCCCAGTGTACTATCACTGTGGCGCTTGTTAAGCAGTTTTAATAAACTTGAATATTGTTTAAATAAACAGGGAAATTTAAAATCATTTTATCTGGTCTTTAATGGTGTCTTCCCACTTGGTGTGAATGTCTCCTTTTCATATCTACCAGTGACAGCCTTGGCTGTTTGAGATGGCAAGCTCCAGGACCAATGACCCTCCTATAAATGTTGAATGTATGGTGTTTAATGAGCTGCCACATTCAAAGAAGGGCTCAATTATTTAAAAATAACACCAATGACATGTTTTGGTGGGAAAGTTCTTGGCATGAGTGCCAAGGACTTTATAACTCTAACTGTGTAAAATTGAATTGAGAATGCCATCTTAATCATTTCATTTTTCAACATTTTCTTTGTAGTGATGTTTTCTTCTTGTTATGAATTTGAGTTTATTTATGATCCTGCCAGAAGGGACTAATGAAAACCAAGTAGCATCCAGCAGGGAATAATTTGGAATCCTGGCTGTTCTAATTTTACAGGTCTTTTCTGTATCCTTTTACCATGAAAAGCAATGAAGTGCAAATTGATGGAGTGAAATGTCAAAGCCCCTACACAGAAGCCAATACAGGCAGTGATTGTTTCTAGAAGACTCTCTTCATGTAAAGTCTTAAAATCCTTTCAATATTTACCCTGGAGGACAATTTTGTGAAGATTGTTTGGAATATTTATGGGAAGCATTGTAATATTTGCTGTTGCCAAATTTATTCCCACATGTACAATCGAGGCCCCCATTCCAGTTCAAGGATAAATTACTAGGTCTTGATCCTTTCTATTATTTTGAATTGTTAGCCTAGATTTCTTACATTACATTTTTATTTTTACATCTCTCACACCTTCAACTTTTATTTACCAGACTGAATGCTCCTTGATTCCCATTTTGGACAAGCAGAATTAATCCTGGGGAAACAGTGACTGCCAGAGCAATGAAAATGGGCTAAGGGCTGGCATCATCTCACCTTAGTTTTATCCCTCTTCATTCTTTCTTCAATCTCCTTTATAGTAATGAGTAGAGCCAGTGATGAATATGCATGTGTCACACACCTGTGACTCAGAGATCCTCCATCAAGGAATGACAGAGTATCAGTTACTTGAAATGGATGACTCCTGGCAGCTGCTGTCTGTGACCAACCAGGCTTTCTGCCCTTTACCGACAGCTGCACATCACATCCTGCCATCACACTACCTCGGCCCACCGCCACCAACCAAGGGCAGAATCTGCTGAGCCACAGGCATTACTTCATGCCCTGCAGTCTGCTTCCAAGAAAGTTTATACAAAGACCTTTCTGAGTGTAAGGAGATGAGATCACAATGACAATAACAGCTTTTTACTGTTAATGAGTAAAAAAAAGTCTGTGATTCTGCTTACTCAGTTCTTACTTACCTGATTTATGTTTAATCTTCACAACAACCATTTATGTGAGAGGCCAGGAAATTTTCTGTAAAGAATCAGGTGTAAATGATTTGATTTAGTCAGTCTCTCCCCAAATAGTTCCATATAGTATGTATATAAATAAACATATATGTGTTTTTATTATGATTTTGTTTGTGTGTCATATTTTGCTGATCACAGTTTTATGTCACCATACCTATATTGTAGATAAGACTATTGAGACCCTGCGAGTTTATGTAACTGCACAAACATCATACAGCTGTTAAGAACTTGGGATCTAATCCAGAGTTTGACTCCTATCCCTTAATCTTAACTCCTACGAGCTACTAAGTTTATATTTCTGTGAGTAATTACAGGAATGGCATTTTAGTTACCTCATGTTGTGAGTTACAGATCATGTGTGAGAAGCTTATTTTCTCTAGATAAACTATGTGACAAAGAGGAGACTTAAAGATTTTTCTTTTGCCTTCCTTCCTTCCTTCCTTCCTTCCTTCCTTCCTTCCTTCCTTCCTTCCTTCCTTCCTTCCTTCCTTCCTTCCTCCCTTTCTTCCTTCCTCCCTCCCTTCTTCCCTCCCTCCCTTCTTTCCCTAAGACAAATAAAAAAGAAAAAAGGAAGGAAGGAAGGAAGGAAGGAAGGAAAGAAGGAAGGAAAGGAAAGGAAAGGAAGTAAAGGAAACGAAGGGAGGGAGGGAGGAAGGAAGGAAGGAAGGAAGGAAGGAAGGAAGGAAGGAAGGAAGGAAGGAAGGAAGGAAAGGAAAGAAAGAAGGAAGAAAGAGAAGAAAGATTCCCCTTTGGTTATGTAGATAGTCTCATCTACGACACATTAGGGTGATGCTTCTGTATCCTTGAATAGCTGAATGAAACATTAAAAGTTCTCCAATATTAAGACTACAAAAAAGTATACAGGAGTAGGGGCCAGAGGGATAGCACAGTGGTAGGTTATTTGCCTTGCACACGGCTGACCCAGGACAAATCTGGGTTCAATCCCTCAGCATCCCATATGGTCCTTCAAGCCAGGAGCAATTTTTGAGTTCATAGCCAGGAGTAACCCCTGAGCATCACCAGGTGTGGCCCAGAAACAAACAAAGAAAATATACAGGAGTAACATGCTTGTTTGCATGTGGCCATTCTGGTTCAATCTTAGGCATCATGTCTGATCATTTGAGCATGGCCAGCAGCAATCCCTGAGCAGAGTCAGGTGTAAGTCCTGAGCATCACTGCAGGTGGTCCAAGTATCTCCCTCCACAAAAATGGTTTTCCAAATGACCAAATATCGTTGACAATTTTTATCAACAGGAGTATAAAAACAAATTATGCTAATAAAAATGATAATTGCTTAAAAGTTTATTTCTACATCCATGGGCCATGTGTTATATCAAGTAAGAAAACAAGAAACATTTTTATTTTCACAAAAACAAATCATGCAGGAGCATTTCTTCCATGTTGAAAGTAAAATCTTCAAGTGAAATTTCAGAGAGTTTTTATTTCCCAGGGTAAAGAGCTCCTTTTGTGTTTTATTTCCACGGCAACTGCTAAGTTTTGACTTGAGAACAACTAAACTATAAGATAGCCATCTAGTTGACACTGTTCAGCATCCCCTTGGGGAATTTGCAATGCTTTAGGGTGCTAGGAGAGCACCTCATGTATAATTACACAGGTTTGATGTGTTTTTTTTTTGTACAGAAAGATCTTATTTAAAGAATGAAGGCTCTTGGAGCATGCTAAAGTTAGAAAATACTTAGGTTTCTAGAACAGTTAAGCATACACAAAATACCATGCATGGCCAGACTTCAAAGCCCTTTCTGGAACATCATGAAGAGCTTCAGAATCCACAGTTTCTGATGTTGGAATGAGTGAAATTTTAAGATCTGTGAAACTTGTCAAATGGAGGCTTCATGTGACTAAACATTGTTGCTTGTACTTTGTTTGAGGGGAGCTTAAAATGGAGCCACTCTCTAGTGAAGAAATTAGAGTCTGGAAACTTGTTGGGAGGTAACCTTACTCTTTTTGGAAATCTCAAGTCTTTGAATTCATTACTAAGAAGTCTAACAAAGGGATTCAGCTAGTGGAAAAGTTGACTGCTGTGTGCCTGTAATGTGGTGACTATGAGTTAATTAGTGTATCAAATTATAAAGGGTTTGATTGATAAATGTGGAATACTTTTTT